>NC_139653.1:15124444-15148815 GCF_951799395.1 Argentina silus
TAACAACTACTGTAAGTCTCTGAACAAACAAGTCCCAATACAGTCTTTTTAGAAGCAACTAAAGTCCACTAGCAAGTCCACAAATAAAAGCCCCACAGTATTCTTACAAAATCTCTTACATCCTCTGAAAAGCAGTCAAAAATGTCTGATGAATTTTCTAACATCTTCCCCAGGAGTACTCTGATTCAGAGAGGGAGATGTTTTTCTTTGTCTTCCTACAGTAACTGCCCTCTCGCTTCAGCAGACAAACAACCCTTCCGGAGTGTGCACACAGGCGTTGTCTCTCACACACACTGTACACATCACAGGCCTCCACCACGCAGCCCCACGCTGGCAAGAGCAGCAATAAATAAAGCCATTGTTGAAGTGTCTGACATCGTGTCCATGTCATGCAAGTTCTGTCTCACAGAACATAGTGAATGTGTTGTGTACTCTACGCACTGTACTGCACACGCAATGTTGCCTGTGGCACTCAGATTCTAGATCCCAGTTAGCTCTGCTGGGTGGAGATTGTTTCAGTTATACAATCGTCTGTTTTCTATAGATTGGATTTGATTAGATCTAGTCCAATCTGAAACGGTAATGACCAATCAGAGTCAGAATATATTGTAGCCAGATTGTGAATTCAGTTTGGCACTTGGCACAGCTGGGTAGAAATTGTTTACAATGATCTAAATTATTTAATATTAGCCCAGCGTAGTCTGTACGCGCACTGCAATGGATTCTGATCTGTTCAATGAAGCCTTATCCTCAATGGATAAAGCACAGTTTCTGGCTGAGGGAAGTTTGTGTGGTTGAACCATTAAATAAAAATATTTTTAGCCCGATATTTACTGGTTTGGGCCCTAAGAAGAAGTCTATCTTGCAGAAAAAGCTCATGAGACATTTTCTGCTCAAGAAGGACCAGGAGGAAGTCCTGCCCAACATCACCTTGCACCAGATGAAGGACTGACTGATGGCTGGGAGGGTCTTCCTGGAAGAGTAAGTTAAGCTTTGGTGTTCAGAAATTGATAATTGTCAACTGCTTGCTGCACTGTACTCTTCAATCCTAGATAGTAAAATTCACTTTAAAAGTTAGAAACTAGATTTGCTCAGTTAATCAGATATGATGCATATGCAGGCTCTGGTAATGGCCTCCAGATAGCGATTGCGAGTGAAGGTGTGGAGAGTTACCTGAAGTGTCTGGTGGGGCTTTAGTTCGCACAAACATGTATGGTATGCTAGTGCCTCTGGACCACGCCTGCCCACTGTGGTAACAAATAAGAGCCATCTAAAATGCTCTTTTAAAATGTATTTATTTATGTATGCTGTTCCATCATATTTTATTTGTGATATGTAAAATATTTTCAATTGTAAATATACTGAGCTTTTTTTATATGCCCATGGCTTTCAGACTGTACTGACTGATATGTGGTTATCACTTAAAAACTTGAACTGTCTGTTTACAGTCCGGGAACAATTCCACAACAGTGGATGCCGTTACTGAGGCAACCTCCATGATCAAAGCGATAGGAGCTAGCCCTGGAGACCCAGGCTGAACTTACCACCATGGACCTCCCTGAAGAGGAGCCTTCTACAATGGAGATGGAACCACCCCTAGCCACTATGGTAAGAAATAAGAGCCATCTGAAATACTCTAATTAATTTTATTTGATGCTGGTCCATTAAATGTACATTTTAAAGAAAATGTATTGTTTTTAGTTGAGGTGTATTATGATATGGATGTATCATTTTAGACAGTACAGCATAGACGTCATAATCATCATTCATGTTGTACAGTATGTGTTTGGTGTGCTCTGAGACAGCTACACAATGTGTGTTATTAAATTATGCTTTACTCTGTCCATTCATAGTCCATTGAGGAGATGAGTAACAATGTCCCAACATTGAATTAATTGGTGAATGAATAAATGGATGGATGGTGCAGACAGTGGGTACAAATTACACAGGACAGGAGGATATAGGGATAGGATTGTAGAAGTAAGGGGTGTGTACCGTGTGCATGGATGTGGCTGTTGTCTCTTGTCCATTAAGCTAAGGGGTTGTTAGACTTTATGTTCTGGTGGTTCTGGTAAGCAAAAAAGATCACATCAAATTACATTAAGATTAAATAAAATACACTACTCTTATACTGTTCTATTGTCTTTTTTTTAACAATCTGCTGGGCTTATGACGGTGGTGAGCAGCATTGTAGAGTTAGCTGATTTCCGTAGTGAAGAGGTACTCAGACACACACCCGGCATGAATTGTGAGCTTGTAAATGAGCCTTCTTCCCTTTATCATTGGGTTCTGAACTCCTGATAGAAACAGATTTATAGATGAACTGTTTGCAAGACATTTTACTATTATCCATGACACATGCCTTCAATAAATAAAGGACTAAAAGGAAGGAACACTTATTTAGGACTACAGCATTATTGACTTCACACGTCAAGCTAAAACAGTTTGAGCTATTGTGGGGGGACATGCAGCGTTCGGCCTGTAGAGGGAGCTACAGGACCGTGGCCGGGGTTGTGTCGGCGAGACTTTTGTTGCACACCTGCTGCGAATTAAGTCTCGCCGGCAAATGTTTAAGATGTGTGTGCTTCTGCCATTTCAGGAGAGAGGCGAGGTGAGCTGGGAACGGCGAACGAGAGAGAATTAGGCTGTTTGAGAAGCTTTTGAATCCTAGGCAACCTGCCCAGTGGAGAGGCGAGGTGAGCTGGGAACGGCGAACGAGAGAGAATTAGGCTGTTTGAGAAGCTTTTGAATCCTAGGCAACCTGCCCAGTGGAGAGGCGAGGTGAGCTGGGAACGGCGAACGAGAGAGAGAGAGAAAGAGACGACGGCAAAGTCGCCGAGTTATCATTGAGGAGGCTGGAAAGCCAAAAGGACATTGTTACCAGAACTATATGAATAAACGGGAGAGATTCCCTTACCGTAACGCTGCGTCTGCCTCTGTGTACAACGGACTTTGTTACATTGGCGCCCAACGTGGGGCACAGAGGGAAGGCAGAATGGAGGCGTTGGCAGCGGCGATGGCGAGGATAGCGCTTGTCCTCGAGCGGCAGACGGCCCTGCAGCAGACCCAGCAGACGACGCTGGAGGAACTAACGGCGGCGAGGAGCACGGACAGTGCCCTCCTTCAGGACTTCACCAGGGTCGGCGGGCCGGCGCCGGGGACCGGAGCGGCACCAGGTCCCCCCAAGGTCCAGTACCACCGCCCCCAGGACCTCCAGACCGCCGTCGGACAGGCCGAGGACCATCTCTCCCTCCCACCGCGGGGGCCACAACGACCAACCCCGGCCCCGCGGCAAGGGGGGGGGGGGCAACGCCCAGGAGGAGCCGGGGGAGCAGAAGGAGAGAGGCCGGCGCCAGCCCCGAGGACGAAATGGCAGAAGCACACACATCTTAAACATTTGCCGGCGAGACTTAATTCGCAGCAGGTGTGCAACAAAAGTCTCGCCGACACAACCCCGGCCACGGTCCTGTAGCTCCCTCTACAGGCCGAACGCTGCATGTCCCCCCACAGCTATAAATTACAGTATCTGGAATTTTAACACAATTACCATTGACATTGTGACACATCACAGTGCCCAACATTCCATACAATTAGCCCCTCAAAAGGCAATGGCAAGACCGAAGGAGGGAGGCACAGTGTGCTCTGCGATGCCTAGAAAATTAGTGGTGGGTCTCCAAAGCACATGAAATTCAATCCTATGCAGACAAATACGACATGCATCATTTCTATGATGCCGTGAAGACCAACCATGACCCTAGAACTTGTTTTCTCTGCCCCTTAGAAGTGCTGACGGTTCCTCCCTCACCCTAACCATAACCCTAAGGACCAAATTAAAATAGTCCAGAGGTGGGGTGAACATGGGGCCCTTTTAAATCAGCCAAACTCAGTTGACCTCTCAGTCCTGGAGGAGCTCCCAACTCACCCCACCATCCAGAACTTCAATCATAGCCATAAGATCGCTAAAAAATAACAAGACTCCATGACCTGACTCCATCTCTGCTGAGATCCTAAAACAGGGGGGCTATCTCTGCCACAGAGCAATCCACCAGTTCATCTCCCTGATATGGTGTCAAGAGAGCTTCCCCCATCAATGGAGGGATGCAAACATTGTCACCATTTATAAAAACAAGGGGGACAGATCCATCTGCGGCAACAGCAGGGGTATATCGCTCCTCTCAGTTGCTGGCAAAGTCCTAGCGAAAAAATCATGCTCCACCTGGCATGGACTCTGCCACCAAGGAGTGCAGCTAGCAGAGGAGAGAAGGACTGAATACCGCCTGGCAAGGAAGCAGAGAAGAAAGATGCCCATGGCTGCGCCTGCCCCAGTGGGTCAGGCCTTCATATGCCCTGTCTGTGGCAGACAGTGGGCATCCTGCATTTGACTATACAGTCATCAACGGACCCACAAACAGTAGTAGAAGTCATCATCGGCCATGATGGACTACCATAAGTAAGTGTGTGTGTGTGGCTGCATGTGTGTGTGTGTGTGTGTGTGTGTGTGTGTGTGTGTGTGTGTGTGTGTGTGTGTGTGTGTGTGTCTGTGTGTGTGTGTGTGTGTGCGCGTGTGTGTGTGCGTGTGTGTGTGTGTCCGTATGTCACTAGACTTAGACACTACAACTGGCCTGGTTCCAGACTGTAGGCTGAGGTCCTTGAGATTAAGAATATGCTTTAGGGCTAAGCATGGACACATGGCAATTCACGTACCATAGGCTATAGACTGCACAACACCTGCATCAAGGCCCACAGCTTTCCACTCCCAATTATTATTATTACTACCCAATTATTACTATTCACTCCTGTTTTTACTGTTTTACACTGCAGCATAGCCCAGCTGGTTAGTTCCCGTAAGAATATTCAGCTCACTGTAGGCTTATATTCTGTATACTACAGCTATAAACCAACACATTATATGTCTAATTCATGGTTAGTAATTGGACAAGAAAATGTTGGACGAGGAAATGCATCATCAAAGAGAGGGGTGTGTTGTTGCCATGCCAACTCACCTGGGATAATCTCAAAGAGGTGGCGACCAGGCTCCTCCGGATTGGCTGACAACTCGTTGACCTGACTGCCTTGGAGAGGGATACACCCCTGAGGGAGAAAGAGAGGAGTACGAAGGAGTGAAGAGGAGAGAGAGAAAGAGGAAGAGAGAGAGAGAGAAAGAGAGAGAGAGAGACAGAGACAGAGACAGAGACAGAGACAGAGATAGAGATAAAGAGGAGGTATTCTTAGATAAAGAGGACAACTTCGGTCGAACAAGTTTCTGTTTGACATCAGATTGAATTAGTGAATAGGAGAAGGGACGTGTGTTGTGTGTGTAAGACATTACAGCCTTCAGTCTGCTCTGTTCTGGGCAGGGCTCCAGCACAGTAATGATGATGGAGAGAGGGATGCGTCAGGGAAACATCCCTCCATCCATTTATCCCTCTGCCACACTCCCTTTCTCTTGAATTACCAAAACCCTCCAGCATGGGCAGGGTCAAGGGTCAGATGCTAAACGCTCTGACTCACAACACAGCACAGCCAGGGGCAGCCAGTTATGGAGGAGACAGATGCTTTGATGCAATATGATTTTTATATCTGTCATTCCGTATTCTATGGATCATTTCATGATTCCCCAGCCCACAACAATAAGGGAGTATAACATACCAGTCCCTACCCCTAAATAGAGAACTGATCTAAATTAAAATGAAGGTCAGATAAATTAATTAATTAATAAATTACCAGCTGACAGTCAGAGACACGGTCAAGTGTGTGTGTGTGTGTGTGTGTGTGTGTGTGTGTGTGTGTGTGTGTGTGTGTGTGTGTGTGTGTGTGTGTGAGTGTGTGGGTTTGTGAGTGTTAGTGTGTGTTTGTGTGTGTGTGTGTGAGTGTGTGTGTTTGTGAGTGTTAGTGTGTGTTTGTGTGTGTGTGTGAGTGGATGGATAGTTCTGTAGAGTGAGCGAGGGCCACAGACAGGAGCTGTGTTCTTCAGCAATCTGATTTCTCACAATCAATTCCTGCAATCCTGAGAGACATAACAGACAACAGATCCACAGGCCGCAGGGGAAACATTGATTAGACATATTGATAAGTCACAGAGGCACAGTATGACAAGGAGAATAGGGGTTGATCAATACATACATAAACACAGATCTTATGGTAGGCAAGTTAATGACATATTACTTATAGTCTGTTGTTTTGAATGAGTGAGTTGTGTGTTTTTACTGTAATTCACTGCAACCAAATTGGACATTAAAGGTTTATAACTATATTATATTATATTATTGACCCGTGTTTATGTACAATATAATTACTTTTACCTGCGGTGAGAGAATAAGATAATATTTGTCAAATAAAAATATTTCTGGGGAGGATGACACAGTACCTGAGCTTTGGTCTCATCCTGGTCCTTATAGAAATACAGAGCCTCAGTCCGGAGCACAAACCAGCGCAGCTGCCAGTTTCTCATAATGCTGCGTTGTCTCTTCAGCCAGCCAGCCTTCAGCGCCCTCTCCTGGCCCAGCGGGGAACAGGGCCTACTGGATACCCGAGACAGCTCCCCCAACACCATACTCTTAGATCGGGCTAGAGAGAGAGAGAGAGAGAGAGAGAGAGAGAGAGAAAGAGAGATTTACACACACATACACACACACACACACACACACACACACACACACACACACACACACGCACACACACACACACACACACACAATTCATTGACTTCTCTCTGGAGATAGGCTGAGCCCGGAGTCTCAGCCACATGTGCAGAATCTGCAGATTTAGACTCATACTACCTGGATCAGTTCATCTATCAGTAATGGGCTACACATACTGTACAACAGTACTGAACAGATTTGCTTTAGATGTTAAGTTTCTCCCTAACCTAACCCAATATGACCATAACAGACTGATTAAAATCCTGTATTATACTATTTATCAGACTGTATATGGGTTAGACCTCAGTGTCAGGGACAGCAGAACAATCCCTGTTGGCTGGATAGAGAGAAAGAGAGAGAGAGAGAGAGAGAGAGAGAGAGAGAGAGAGAGAGAGAGAGAGAGAGAGAGAGAGAGTGTGTGTGTGTGTGTGTGTGTGTGTGTGTGTGAGAGAGAGAAATCAATTGTTTTCGTTTTTCTGTTAATTGCATCTCTCTTTCTGCAGAGAACAGCAAGGGGGGACATGACATGTCTCTATACGAGGCTGGGCTCCATCTCTCCTCTCTCTCTTTCTCCATTTCCCTCCCTCCCTCTTCTCTCTCTCTCTTTCTCCACCCCCCCTTTCTCTCACTGTATCTCCATCTCTCCCTTCCTCTCTCTATTCTGTCTCTTTGCCTCTCTCTCCCTCTCTGTGCGTCCTTCATTTGCAGAGTCATGACTGCTGGGAAGGAGACAGTGTGCATCCTGTTCAGTCATTAAGAGCAATTTGATGAGAGCAGAGAGAGGCGGAGAGCATCCTGAGGGTCTATAAATACAAGGAGCATGGCCTGGTCTCATATGCATATTTCATACAGGAACATCTTAACCTAGAGAAGGAATGGCCTCTTTTGTTTGCTTCTGTGCTTGTACTCCTGGGAAGGTTTGGATCATTCTTAAATCAACATAGAGAATGGATTACAACTTGATATGGTTGTTATAGTTGACCAGGTTGAATGGTGATATTTTGTTGTCATGGTGAAAACATGATGATTCGGTTGTCAATCTAGAGAATCCTCCTCATGGCTCAAGTTTTGATAAGGGCTTATATATGTTTGATGAAGCCCCTTTGAGGAAGAAATGTAGACATGGCATGAATATTTCAGTCATTTTGGCTAGTTCCTCTGTCTGAGGCAGCCCTAACCCTAACCTTAACCCTTTTGGTAAGAAACAGATCTGGTTCACCTCGTCTAGAGTCTGGAGAAGTGTAGTGTTGATATAGACTCTGACTTCCACAACCCATGACATTGACACAGCGCTGTTTTATTATGATGAATGTACATGAAGAATACAGAAATAGTATCATTCCACGCAATCATTGGAAGTCCCTCATGTTCCTCATGAGCGTCCGACAAGCTTCCCTATCCTGCCTTTATTTGCTCAGAGTGATTGGGTTCCAACGGGTCAAAGAATACTGGGAATTTCATCAGATTCGCAGATTCGTATTTTGCACACACACACACACACACACACACACACACACACACACACACACACACACACACACACACACACACACACACACACACACACACACACACACACACACACATACATACACACAGAATTTATCTGGCACACACTCTCATATGTGTATCCTTTAGATCCTCTTTTCTGAGTTCAGTTTCACACTAACCACAGCCCAAGAGTCCCCACTACAGTCCACCTTCAGACCCATACAGCCTCTACTGTCATGGGGAGTTATCACACAACCTAGCTACACTCAACCATCACCAGACCAATTAAATATGCCTTAGCCCAGCCCAGCCCATGTCCAGTTTGTGTTTGCAGCTTGTGTTTATTTTTGCATCCAAATAATCTCTGTGCCAAGTGTTTGTCCTCTGATTTATGGTTTCCATATTCATCTCCCTACAGTCATGTGTGAGGTATGTCTGTCTATAACCTACAGTGGCTACACAGTCTCCATTACCAGAGGACGGTGCTCAGTGAGAGTAACTATGTTTGACACCCAGCTGTTGTGATATACAGTAGTAAGCCCTGCATGTCACAGATTCACAACTAGGATCCATCACCAGTCTAGGACAAACTAACTACTACCACTCTACTCAACAAGACTGCTGAGCTAGACAAATAATTAGTGAATATAGATGCACGGTTTATGACTTTACCTATAATGTACAATATGTCATTAAATAAATATAAGCTGTTCTCTTTCTTTGAAATGTCAAATATCATTATTGGTTAAATACGAGGGCCATGCATACAATTAACATTAGAATAAATATCTTCCAGCTTCAGGGAATGCTCTGTCTAGGGATGTTAGATATGACATCATATACTGTATGTAAAAAGAGTCAAACCGGGTCTGGGGTTCTCTGGTTAAGAAACAGTACATAAATCATAGCTGTCGTTATCACATTCAGTGATCAAAGTAAAAATCCATCCAAAATCCAACACTATCATAGCTGACAGAAGCAGTACAAATGTGCTGCATCACTTTGGGTGTGGAGTCACAAATAAACAGTATGTGTAGTTTCCTGTCTCTGCACTAACTGAGGTAATAGTAGCCTTTTGCAGTCAGTGCTGGTAACAGAGCTGCTGACGGTAATATAACACTACCCCAGTCACAGTAGAGCTACGGAGCCAGAGAACCAGAGACTGGATGCTGGTGTGAGCTCTGCAGAGAGAGAATCACTGCAGAGAGGCAAGGAGAGGAGAGGGAAGAGGAGGAGAGGGAAGAGTAGAGGGGGAGCGAGTGAGCAGAGGAGAGGAGAAGAGGAAGGGGAAAGGAGGAGAGGAGGAGAGAAGGAAGGAAGGAAGGAAGGAAGGAAGGAAGGAAGGAAGGAAGGAAGGAAGGAGAAAAGAGCCTGTGCTTACCCCTGCGTGCCTGTCTTATCTTGGGGCTCAGCATGGTTGTCGTTGCTGTGCTCCTTCTTTCAGATGCATGTCTGTATTCTCTCCTCTGTATTCTCTTCTCTCTCCCCTCCACACACACCCTTACACACTCTCTCATACACACACACACACACACACACACACACAGACACACACACACACACACTGCTTCTCACTGCTGCCTCGCCCTGTTGCTCCTCATCCTCTGTAGTATAAGCCTCTCTCCCTGCCTTACACTCAGACTCTCTGTCTCCAGCTTTCACTCTCTCTCTCACACGTCCGCGCATACACGCACATGCACACGCACACACACACACACACACACACACACACACACACACACACACGCTCGCACACACACACACACACACACACACACACACACACACACACACACACACACACACACACTCCCTTCAGACACCCTCCCTCCTTCCCTCCTTCCCTCACACCCCACCCTCTCTCCTTCTCACTCTGTCCCACTAGCCAAGTGCGCTGTTCTACTCGTATACCTAGCCCCACCCCTCTACCCCTCTCTGTCTCTCCACTGCACCTTCTCTGTCTCTATTTGTCACTGTCTATAAATATGTCTGGCTGTATGTCCTCTGTCATGTCCCCCTCCCATTCATTATCCCTCACACACGAACCAGGTCTGCATCAGTGGTGGTGGAAGGTGGAGGTAGAAATCAGAGGACGAGCTCATTACAACTCATTCCTTGCATTACAATGAGCTTGCACTCTGATTTCTGCCTCCACCAGCCTCCCCAGGTCTGCATGTCTCTATGCTGGTTCTGTCTGGACCATTCAGGTCATGACTGTAGAGGGGAATGTGTTCTGTGTTCTCTCCTACCTGTGTATAAAGGTAGATGAAATGTTCCAGACAATCAAAGACATAACACCTGCACATCACGCAAGCTTACTTGTCAGGTTTACGTGTGTTTAGTAATTCTTTGCTGCATCACTCTCTCAGTGGTCTGAAGAGATGCTTCACCACAGTCAGACCAGTATGCACAGTGAAAGACACAGGGTAGAGGGTAATGTGATGTACTTTCTGCGTGTCTAATACTGCCAGGTAGTGATGTAATGACTGTAATACAGCTGATAAGTACTGCAGTTTATCCAGCTGGATGAGACTGGGAGTGAATGAGGGCTGGAGGGGAAAAAAGCTGACTGGACTCTGGTGCTGGGAGTAATGAACTACAGTAATCACCTCTATGCATGCACACACACACACACGCAGGCACACACACCCACCCACCCACACACACACACACACACATACACACACACACACAAGTACATATACAACTACAAACATCTCTAAGCTCGACAATGAAGCTAAACAAACATCATATCACAAGTTACTCTCAGGGCTTTGTGTTTATTGAAGAGGGTTGTCTTCATAAACATACCTGGTAAAATAAGGCTAAAATAAAACACAGTAGAGACAGATGCAGGTCCCAAAGCAGATTGGTGGTGTTAGTTGGTCCATACCTGACAGCTTCTTCTGTCTCTCAGTGAACGTAGTCCTGGAGGGCTTCATCATCGCTCTGTATCCATCAGCTTACTGAACAATATCAGTATCTCCACAGCCACAATAGAACACATACACAGTGAGTGAAGCAAGAGAAATGCAAAGTCAACCCCCCCCCCCCCCCCCAAACGCACACACACACACACACACACACACACACACACACACACACACACACACACACACACACACACACTCCGTCTACTTATAGAGGTAACACTGAAGAGATGTATTCAGCAGCAGCCTGAGTGGTACATTTTAGATAATTGATAATTGCAGAGAGACAATCAGATAATGATGGCATTGACATACCAAGAGAGAGATGCCATCAGGATAACACAGCCCTGATAGTCAGGATGGGGAATGCTGTTATAAACAGGGTCTGCTAAAAACCGAAGTCTGAGATTATTACCTGCCATGTCATCTCAGATGGACAGACGCTTTTCAGTCCTCTGTGCTGCAGGAGAAACACAAATACACACACACACACACAAACAAACAAACACCACACACAAACACAGCCTAGGCATAGGGCTAGTAGACACAAACACCAGTCTTCTTCCCCCACACAGGACAGAACCTGTGGAACCTCTCTCTCTCTCTCTCTATCTATCTATCTATCTATCTATCTATCTATCTATGTTCTCCCTCTATGTCTGTCTAGTTCTCTCTCTGTCTCAGTAGAACTCAGGAAGCGAAAAATCTGGATGGAGAACTGAAATCTGCTGACCTCTGTGTAAACACAATGTATGCTTCCCCTCTGGGTATAATTACACTGCCGTAACAGTCAAGTAAAGCATATCAAATATGCCTCTGGTTAAAGGCTATCAGTGATCTGTTAGTTTAGACACCAAAGCACACACTGATACAAAAATTAGATATCCACTTTTTCTCAGGAGATTGGAAAAATCCATGTGTGAGCAGCGATTCTTTTCTATAGTCTCATTCACTGTGTGTGTCTGGTTTAGTGCTCGATGGTTTTGTCAAGTTCTGCTTCCATGGACATTCAGTTTAATTCGAGAAACTATCCCTTGCATTGGAAACCAATGAGACTAAACGTTTTTATAGAACACCACTTAGAGGAAGAAAATACCACAATCAAACATGCCAATTTGTACCAAAGTTGATACATGCATTATCTTGGAAACACTCACCACAGGGAATTATAATTAGATAGTTAGCCTGAGAGATGATTTCATTGGCTAATGGATAAAGAGAAGCTGGAGAGCCAGGCACATGGAAGGATACCATGTGACAGATAAATGGCTGCAGATAGAGAGAGAGAGAGAGAGAGAGAGGCAATAGGATCAATGCCAGAGAGTCACAGGTCCTCTGGCCCCTTTAATCTGTACTAGCTGCATCCTCTCATCTCAACTGCTCTGTATGCAGGACAGGCCATACAGAGGACATTAAACAATATCACATGTGACATAAAGTGCATATACTGCCCTCAAATATATTGTAGTACTGCCACTCCAGGCTCAGATCATCTGAGTCAGATGGATATGTGAAAATGTATCTTCAATATAGAAATATGTCCCTGTGGGACATGGAGGAAATGAGTGTGTGTAATTGAAGGCATGAGTGGGCCTAGTCCATTAGTGAAAGTAAAGGCAGGGTACTGCTATATAGAGGCTGGTCGGAGGTGATTACATTCCAGCACCATCTTTACCTGTAGGCATGCTATCAGCCAATGCTAACTTCACTATTACCAACATGAGAATGGGAGTGCTACTGTCATCTAGGTGTCGCTACGGTCAACATTACAACATGAAAACATATCAACACAAGTTGAAAACTGTAGCTGTTAATAAAAAGTATGAAAAAGCACATTTGACAAGCACATTCTGAAAAACAGCTCAGAAATCTAACTATAGAGGACACAGTAGGCAAGACACATGAGGCCCATTGATCCAGTTTACCTGATGTCACAGTACCTTACTAGACACCCAGCCCTAGTTAAGCACAGTGTTATTATGATGACATCGTCTTATGAGGTCACTAAAGGCTCATTGATCCAACTTATTCTCTGTCAGGTTGAGAGAGCAGTGGGAGGCCGAGGAGGAGAGACGGAGGGAGGAAGAGGAGGATGAGGAGGCAGAGAGAGCCGACGGGGTGGACAATGACCTCAACCCCTCGTCTCCCGTGACCCCAACACCAGTAGCCTCCACTACCTCGGTGGCCACCCCAAACAGTCCTCAGCTGCTGGGGCCAAGAAGAAGAAGAAATAGAGCAGGAGTGCTAAAAGTCAGTCAGATCTATTGACCAGACATCTGAAAAGTCTACCAGTTACTCTCTCATGGCCTATCAGAAACATATCCATGTTACCAATAACATGCATTTAACACAGATAAGAAATAAATTACTCACAATATAATGACAAGTGTTATTGTCTAAGTGGATGGTGAGAGGCGCCAGCAAGAACTCAGTTAAAATATGTTTTTTAATCTCAAAATGTATTTCTAAAAGTATTTACAGTTGGTCATTCACAGGCATTACAACAAATTGGTTCAATCAATTGGTTTTCTTAATACAAATCACATCTAGGAGACATAACTGACACAGCACCATTTAAAATGTAGTTAACTGTTAAAGTAATACAATAATGCTTTTTTGGTATTAAAAGTATTATGGTAGAAGAAATGGTACAGAGAAGTAAAGAAATTCACCCTAATATATAAGATTCAGACTGATAGGAGACTCAGAATGGGGTGTTGGGGAGTCAGAATGGGGAGTCTGCGTCTCTGTCCCTCAGAGTTCTCAGGTGGCCATCTGTTAGGGGACATGATAAGCAGGCCAACCATTTGAAACTGGTTCTCACAACATCCTGTAATGGTGAGTGTAAATGCAGACAGCTAATGATTACTTGTGGAAAACATGCAATAAGAGGTTTTAATAAGAGGCTTTTTGGGATAGACCAACACAGCCAGACACACAAAGGCAGGGGGATAGATTATCTATTGATACAGTAAGGTTCCCCGTAGTCCCAGTGCATCAAACAATCACCATTAAACCTGAGTACGGTGACACACCACGTCACCGTAACAGTGAAACCAATGTCTACCGTAGACATAGAATCACTAGTTAGGAATATTGGGAAGTTTGAACCTGCTCAGCGGGACCCTGTGGAATTTTTAGCTACTTTAGAATGCCATGCTGATTTACATAGCTTAACTGATTGTGACACGTGTGTTGTGTTAATGGCTTGTCTGCCCCATTCTTTGGCCAGTGCACTTCCTCAGAATATACAGACTAAGAATGCAGATGTGGTGTTGGGCACTTGTTCAGTAGATTAGGAAAAGATAAACGAGGTAGAAATAGTGTCAAGGGAACATCCGGCAGGATATGCATCCAGGTTATGGGAAGCTTTCAATTCATACAGTGGCATTGTTGGGCTAGCTTAGTAGGACCCCCTTTTCAAGTCAGCACTGATTGCACAGAGCAACGCCAACACACGACAAGCCCTTGCGCTACACATATATTCTAACACCCTGTACACAGACATAGTAATAAAAATTACTAAAGTCTACAACACTACTGTCAGAAACTTAATGGCAACTACTGTTGCACAAAATGGAACCTCTGAAGGAGAATCCACAGCCTCAAACTTGAAGGATTATTTTACATATTCCGTTCTGAAACTGGAGGTTGAAGAACTCAGACTACTAATTGGAGACTAGAGGAGGAGAAACAGAAAGAGACAATACAAGGTTTGGGATTTGGAAAGAACCAGCAAGGAAACCTTGTTGCAATTTAAACACAATTCATTTCACATTTCTTTGCATCAAATTGTCAGTGATCAGTGATCGATATCTTTGGTAATACGTTTTAAATGTTTCGGTTTTTTTGCCCAATTCTGATCCATTTACTTTTGTCTGAGGCAAACATTTCTATTCATTTGGTTTAAAAGCAAATGTTTGATGTATTCTGTTAAAATATATATATAGTATAACAATATTTTAAATGTGCAGGCTGTTGGGGCAACAGAGAACTGACTCCAGGATAAAGAAGAATACACATTTAGAGACAAGTAACATCTCCCTAGTAAGGGAGACAACCTTAAGATTCACTAAAACTGAAGAACATTCAATTGTTGCGATGCTATTTCAATTTAATGATTCAATAAGATTCAATAAGTCCTTTATTTTCTTATAATGTTCAAGTAAATAATAAAAGGTGAATGACAATATTTTCTTGTGATGAGTGACAAAGTAACATAAGAATCCAGTAAGAACAAGGAAAGTAAATTCATGTTCAATAGAAAACTAAAAGTATGAACATACAACAGTGAGTTTACAGGCTGTGCTCAGTTCTTGGTTAATGGCTGTTCTCCTCCTATTGGTTTGAACATTATGAGGTCGCTGGGACGCCTCATCCGATCGTTCTGCTCTGGGGTGAACAGTAACAGTTCTGACTCACTTGGGTGAGAGAGAGGGAGAGAAGAGAAGAGAAGAGTAAGGGTCAGTACAGAGAGATGGGAAGCATTATTTACAGGTAAGTGAGAGAAAAGACTCAAAATGGAAAGTGAAACACCAGATCCAAGCTGTGTATAGGTAGTGGTGAGGGAGGGATAGATGAAAACAAGGAAATTCACCTTTGGGATCCATTGGGTGAACATTGGTGCCTCACTGGAAAAGACGTGATGGGAGTGAGAAAGAGGGAATGAATACATCAGTGACCAGCGTGAACAAATCAAATAAATCAGTTGTGTAAAGTGGGAAAACAAGAATAATGTGTCCTTTATCTACCAACAGTGACCTACAAAGCTGTATTTTACAAATTCATTTTTTGTCAAATCCAGATTTGTCATGTTACCACAATTAAGATGGCCAAAGTATGACTAGATGAGTATCCAGGCGAGTTGTTCAATGCACACCTAGTCACAAAGCCCAGGTGTACACCTGTACACACAGGAACACACCCATATACACACATAGAGCCAAAGGCCAGGTGTACACACAGGTGAGTATTACTGTACCTGTGGGAGTCATCACTTCCTCCAGAGTCGGCTCTCCAGGCTGAGCTACCGGACTACCAATTTCCACATTGGTCGCCATGGGTGACAAAAACTCAAAAACAACAGTTGCCCACGGTGACAGGCTGCACCTTGCTGCAGGTTGGAGGTAGCGCTCGAAGTCAGACCCTGGAAGTCCGACCCTGAAACACCCTGGGCAATGAAGAGAAAAGGGGTGAACTTGTTGTGCTTTGTAACTCTATAGTAATAGTAATACACTTTGGAGGTTGAAGGCCAAGGGGTCATGCTATACAAAGATTTATATAAAAGGGGGCCAGCCAGTAGAGTTTTAAATTTCATCCGGAAGCCAACGGGCTCAGGCTGGGCCTGATTTTTAGACAATCAATTACACAACCAAATCAAGTCTGAGAGCTGAAGGATAGGGAGGTCCCAACTTGGAAGACTAGAGATGTTGAAACACTTACCTCTGTACTAGGTGGGGGACAGGCAGGCATGGCCTCCTGCACTGGCTCAATCAGATCGGAGGGCTGGATCAGAAAAAAGAAAGAAAAAAACAAGGATATTCAAACAAGTGACAAAAGTTAAAATTCTCAAATAGTCACTGTGTCAATCCACCAGTCATATCAATTTTATGTCAGTATCAGCAATGAACACTAGTCAGTATTAATATCCCATGAAATACCCACCTCCTGCACAGTAGCTTGCTCATTGCTCTCAAGCTGTTCTGTACCTGCTGCTGGTTTGTCCTTGGCCACTGGAACTGCAGCTTGAGATCTGTTAGCTGATCTTGTGGATGGAGCCACTGATTCAACTAGAGGGAGAGAGGAAGAGAAGATCTGAATTACAGCCAGCTAATTAGATACACAAAATGTTGTTTTGATAGTTGTGAATGTCGTTTGTTGTATTGGTTAGGAGGGTTACCTATTTTGGGCTTGCTGGTTGCAGGTGCTGGGGGTGGTTTGACCACAGCTCTGCTCTTGGTTGACCTAACAACACCTGGCTCGACTTCAGAGGGAGTAATGTAGAGGTTAGAAGAAGCAGGTGGGGAAAGGTTCAAAGACCTTCTGAACATTTGGTTTCATGGAACATGTCACCTGGTAAGGGGCAAACTGCCAAGTTACAAACAGGTGGACTGAATGTCTTATATTAGCAACTAAGAACTACTATTTCAGAATACAATGAACACAATACAATTAAACGTTGCTCTGCGATATATTCGTATATACTGTACTCACAGCTCACTTAGGCTTAAGTTGTGGCAGTTGAGAACTGAGGGAGAGTGTAGAGAGCCTGGCCCTGGAGTCGGTACAACCCCACCTTGAACACACCCGTCTTCTCCTTCTCCCTTTGCAGTTTCTTATTCTCTTTGTAGGGGTTAAGCATCTTCAGTCTCACAGATCTTTGCTGCAGTCTTTAGGTGCGTTTCCCTGCACTGTTGACACGTTCGCATTAACAGACTTTTCAAGCTGTCTTCCACTTGACTCCATTCTGGGATAAGAGACGATTGAACATACACAATAATCAACACGTGTGACCAAAGGATGTAGTTATTTGACAAGCTAGCCTGGTAAAGTTAGCAAGTTAGCTAGTGAGTATGTAGCTAGCGTCTCTAGGCTAATTAGTTAGTTAACTAGGTAGCAAGCAACATGCCTTTATGAGCCACTAAAAGGGCGATCTAAGCCCCTTATTAGTAACAATTCGTGCATCATTTGTCAAAGTGTTACTATTACTTGTTGTCGCGTTACTGTTATATGTGGCGTTTTTCTTATTTATCCAGCTAGTTAGCACTAGACAGCGTCCTACCCAGCGTCAATTTAACAACTCAGTGAACGATAACTGAGATTGATGCTGGTTGGTTACGTATTTTATTGCCTCACCACCACTAAGTCAGGTGACCGTCAGCTGATTGCCTGCAGACAGAACATGGCCGAACTGTCAGAAAACCAATGAGAAAACGGACAAGTTTAGCATAATCGATTCTCTGTTCACGTTGTTTTAGGCGCACAATTCACTATCGTGGACAACATTTACCGATAGGTATTTAAGGTAAGATCGCTGAAAGAGGGATAAGTGTATGCTCTCTGTCATGGGAATCTCACAAGCTAGCTAGCTAACATTATTAGCTTGCACGCTAGCCATTTTCAGCTAGTTAGCTGCGTTAACAATTTGAAGTGTACGAAAATACAAAAGCCTGTTGGGAGACATTGCAATTACATTTTGCACTTATTAATTTGCCAGTGGAATCAGTTTGCATGGCTAACGTCTTTGTGTTGACATCAGAGATTACTAGGCTATCTCTATGTTGACATGTTGTCGATAGCCACTTATCAACCACTGTGTTGCCTTTCCTAGCTACATGAAGACATCTATATTTTATTGTTGCAGATGAGTGGAATGCCGGATGGCATGACAAATGGCTCTAGCCAGAGTAACCACAATGGAAAAGATGCCCAGGTGTGGGAGAGACCGTGGACTCTGGACGAGATGCGACAGACCAGCGCCAGTTGGTCGCTGGCCGCAGACTCAGGGGTATGTATTTATCCAGCCCTTTACATTAATTGACTACTCTGTATTTAGCTCTCTGGATCAGAAGCTTATGTGGTCCCTGGATAGTGTATTTTACTGTTTCTGTGTTCTTCATCTCTGCCTTGGTAATGCCCTAAGGTAAGGCCATATCTAGTAGTCTTGAGCAACCTCTTTCTTCCATCTACACAATTCTGTCAGTACAGGAGAGGTGAAAGCAACAGGGTCAATGTCAACTGGAAACTAGCTCTTGCATGTCCACTTTATTCATATCAGTGTGAATGAAGAAGACTATAGTTGCTTGAGACTATTATGTTGTTCATTTTGGAATCCTCTCCACAGCTCTTCCTGTTCCTCCAAGACTTCTCCCAGAGGATGTTGTCCAAGACTCATGAGATAGAGAAGCAGCTGGATGGTCTGATCCGGGACACCAAGGCAACAGACTGCTGCCTGCACACAGTCTTCAACGACTTCCTGATGCTCTCTAACACACAGTTCATAGAAAATGTATGTCATGTTTTATTTAATTGTTTATTCGGTTTTTTTTACATTTTGAGGGAAACTTTACAATGACGTGGTGAGTTATGGTGATGTCATGATGATGATGATGATGTCATGAAGACATTTTACAGTTCTTGTTGCCCTCTTCTGCTTGTCTGTGTCAGAGGGTGTATGATGAGGAAGTGGAGGATCCACTACCCAAGGCTGAGACCATGGAGAGACAGCCTGAGCAGGTATACACTATTCCTACGTCTTCCCCCACCAACTGAGAACAGACTTTTCATCTAGAGATCCACTCAAATGGTGGACTTCAAGATGAATGTTACAGAATGATAGTCCCTATGTACTGTATTTACACACTAAAATCTCACACCCTGTGGAATGTCTGGTATCTGGTGTGTGTTTACCCCAGGAGAAGACTCGTGAGCAGAAGGAGGCAGAGCTAATTCCTAAGATGCAGGAGGCAGTGAACTACGGTCTCAGTGTGCTGGAATCAGCCTTTGAGCAGCTGGACATCAAAGCGGGAAACTCTGACTCAGAGGATGAGGAGGCCACTGACAGAGTGGAGCCCATACTGGAGCCCAAGGTGAGGAATCCTCTAGAAGCACAAAGGATAATATAGACATGATGCCCTAAAAAGAATGTCTGATTCTTTTAGACTTGTGATGTTTTCACATAATTCAAATTTTTTACATGCATTAATGTCAAATTTGTATGGAAATGTAAGTTGTTCAATATAGATCTCAAGCCGCTATTGATAAATGTGTCTGTGTTTCTGTAGGATCTATATGTGGACAGGCCATTGCCATATCTGATTGGCTCTCAGCTCTTTATGGAGCAGGATGATGTGGGACTGGGTGACCTCTCCAGTGAAGGTAGAAGTGTACTATACCTTAAACAACCATTTATTTGTAATATAATATCATATTATTGTTATTATTATTATTATATTCCAAGCCTAGTGTCTCTTGTGTATGATCCCTGTTTTTCATAGTTGTCTCTTATAGAGACATTAGTGTTTCTCACATTTTCTTTGACGTGAAATTGAAAACATGCTGTAACTGCTGTTTTACTTCTCAGAAATGTCCATTGACAGTGATCGAGATAGTGTCATTGAGAGTGAGGATGGCAAAGATGTGAGACTTCTTTCTTCAGTTTCTCCCTTTTACCATACAGTGCCTTTGGAAAGTATTCACACAATCATTTTTTTCCACATTTTGTTGTGTTATAGGATTAAATTAAAAGAATGTGCCATCATTCCACACACACTACACCAGAATGACAAAGCAAAAACACGTTTTTTGAAATTTCAGTACATTTATTATGATTGAAATACAGAAATACCTCATGTACATATGTATTCGGACCCTTTGCTATGACACTTAAAATTTGCTAAAATACAAAAATGCTACAAATCTACAAAAACTACAAATCACTCAATAAGTTGAATTGAGTCCATCTTAATGCAAGGATAATAGTTCATGTAATTTTGGAATTAATATCTTTGTTTTTATAGGGTCTCTGATTTGCATAGGAATCAATTACACACTGTGTAGATTAGGATGTCACTACCAACTCAGCAAATTTCATAATTTTCTCTTGATCCTGACAAACTCTCAAGTCCCTGCCAGTGACAAACATACCCATAACTTGATGCAGCTACCACTATTCATCACACCAGAGATGGTGCGGAAACTGCATTGCATGTGCTGGATTTCCACCAAACTTAATGCTTTGTAGTAAAACCAAATAAACACATTTCCAGACACTTTCTTTGCTGTATCACTTGAATTCATTGTTGCAAACACAATTACGGATATGAGAGAGATTATTTTCTTTTTGGCCACTTGGTTATAGACCAATTTTGTAGAGTGACTGAGATGGTGTCTCATCAACTGTGCTTTTTCCTTTCCACCATTTAACTTTGTAGATTTTTGTAAGTCTCCCCAGGCCTCAGTCGCATTCCTGAACAGTTTTGTTCCTCTCCATTTGCTCAGTTTGTAATGACAACCTGATCAACACAGTGTGTAATTGATTACTATGCAAAGCAGAGACCCTATAAAAACAAAGATATTAATTCCAAAATTACATGAGCTATTATCCTTGCATTAAGATGGACTCAATTCAACTTATTGAGTTGATGACATTTTTGCATTTTAGCTAATTTTAAGAGTGTCATACCAAAAGGTCTGAATACTTATGTACGTGAGATATTTCTGGATTTCAATTTTAATAAATGTACTGAAATTTGTAAAAACCTGTTTTCGTTTTGTCATTCTGGGGTATTGTGTGTGGATTGATGGCAAATTCTTTTAATTTAATCCATTTTAAATTGAGTTTATAACACGTTATAAAATGTGGAAAAAGTGAAGGGGTCTGAATACTTCCGAAGGCACTGTATAAGAGTCACATGGAGTCTACTAAATCTCCTGTACTGTGTGTTAAAGTAAGCTAACCATTCTTGCATTTTTATCAACAGCAATCAGATGAGGACTTTGACCAGGATGAAGAGAGGCAAGGCAGCATCAAGAAGGTGAGTTTACTTTCACTCTGAAGTCAAAGGTCATATCTGTGAAAACTCTCCTAAACACTGATCAACAGAGGAGAGTGAACCCAACCTAACCTACACTCATAACACTTGCTAAAAACCTCACAAATACATTGATCCTCCCTCCAGAAGTCGTCCATGTTGAGTTATGAAGAGGAGGAGGAGGAGGAAGAGGAAGATGAGGACGGAGACTCAGACATATTTGGGGAATCCGACAAAGATGACGATGATGATGGTGATGAAGACAGAAAGGTTTGTCTGTGTCTACTGTTTGTTAGTGGAGAATGAAACATACTCTATTGTGAAAATACAAAAACATTGAATTGTTTATATTTCGATTAACAATTACGACATGGTTGGAAAGAGTTTTGCATGTCCACAGGAATGAATATTGATCTGTTCTATTCCTTCTCTCTTTACGTAAGTCTTTGTGTCACATTCAGAACACAGGCCCGTCATCCTTTGCTGATGAGCTGGCCGCCAGAATCAAAGGAGAACCAGTCAGTAAACCGGAGGCGGATCGCACATGTGAGCACACTTATGACCTGCATTAATAACTATTCAACACATCCTTTGGTTTTGATATACTGTATATCAAACATTTCATGTGTTTCTTAATTTGAATTATCTCTTTTTCTACTTTTCTTTTCGCTCCATAGTCTTCAAGTTTCATGTGGATTTTATCTTTGTGCATATATCGTGTGGGTCATACATGAAATAAGATTCCATACGACAGTTAAAACTACAGCAAGTCCCATGATATGTGCATGTGCATGCTCATGTGTTCTCTACCATGTCACCTCTCTGAAGCCTTGTCATCTGCCACTAAGAAGAAGAAGACTAAAGGAAAGAAAGAGCCAAAACCTGAGAGACTTCTGGGTAGGACATTCACTCACTAAACACCCTGTTCACCCATCGTGTACTAACAGTTATGGTCCAAATTCGGGGTAGAGTATTGTGAAATTCCTTCATTGACAAGCAATGGTGACATCACAGTAGTTCACAGTCAGTCTGTTCACTGTTGTTGACACCTGATCTATCATGGTGATTTGATATTCTATTTGTGTATTCTGTGTTATTCTTGTGAATGACTGTTGTGTGCATGGAGGATTCTGCTGCAAAGCTAATTTCCCCTCTGGGGATAATAACGTTTTGTAACTTAATTTGTTTACATCATTACAGCAGTTGACGATGACAGCGATGAGCTGTTCAAGCCACCCAAAATGGAGGATGAGGACTTCTCTCCGTTCGGAGGGAAAGGAGGCCTCTTCAGTGGAGGGAAAGGCCTGTTTGATGATGATGATGAGGTAGATTGATGTGAATGGTATTGTGTAGCTTCCATTACAGATACAGATATGTTTGTGATATAACTCAATGTGTTGTAGTTGTATTATGTCTGTTTATTTGACAGCAGTTTTCCAAAGAAACAGTAGGTAATTATATGGTGTCTATTCCCCAGGGTGATCTCTTCTCTGATGCACCAAAGCAAGCCGTGCCAGAAGAGAAGACGAGGAACACAGCTCAGCCCTCAGGTAAGTCCCAACAAGGAACTAAATACTGACTAGAAGCATACCAACTGAAACTTCCTCTCATCACATAGAGAAATGTGACTTAAGCCAACATCTGCTGTATTCAACCTTAGACTGAATACTGATATACAGTATACTGATACTGAAACCATTAGTATGAATTATTAACCATTAAATTATAAAATGTCATAGGTTCATCTTTCAAAAAGGTCATGGCTTTTAGGACTTGTGCATGTCAACAGCAATCTGTCTGTTTTTTTTTTACCAGAACCTGCCAAGCCTTTTAAGAAGATCCCATCGGGTGTTGCCTCAGTATATCCAGGTAACAGAAAAGCCATGAAAGGAAAATGACTTTTATAATAGATTAAACCACACGACTCACTGATGAGTAGGGTCAAACTGAATATGTGGATGCAGAATACTCATATGCAGCCTTGAAACTATAATGAAATCAAACCAAAAACTCCTAGCTACAGCATCAATTGAATTCAGGTTTTAATAAGATCATTCACATCAGATTCTATGTGGCTTTACTGTTGTCTCTTGTTTGTTCTCCCCATAGAGAACAGCCTGTTTGGCTTGCCCAATGACGCGGATTCAGTGGTGAGCAAGGAGAATGGGAGTCCAGTCAAAGCCAACAAGACCCAGGCAGCCCCCAAACAGACCTCTGCTGGGTTAGGGGCACAGGGAGGGGGAGGCCTGTTTGATGATGATGAGGAGGATGACTTCTTCCGTGGCAAAAGCCTGAAGAAATCTATGTCTGGTAATTATCTCTCACGCTAAACTCTCACCTTCCAGCGCTGTGTATGTATGTATGTATATGTGTATATATGTATATGTCACCTTAGACTAATCCATGGGGATTACTCGGGCTAGGACAGCTAATTTATGTTGAACAGACATCGTTGGGAGATGGTGGTTGCAGTGGGACTCTTTGACACATCATGTCTTTGTTGTCTTTCCTCAGCTGGTCAAGAGAAACCCAAGCAGAAGAAGACTGTTGATCTGTTTGGGGGAAATGATGAAGACGATGATGAGGATGGGGACATCTTTAGCGAGAGCTCCAGTGCCCCGCCCCCTCTGCAGAGCAAGAAGAAGGAGATTGTGGAGGAGGAGGTGGTCAAAAAAGCCCCGGAGAAAAAGGTAAAGGGTGATACGACCTGAGTAGTGGAAGATGTTAAGGCTGAATAGAATGTCTGAGTGGACTTTGCATGCGTGGTATGTTGCTCC
>NC_139653.1:15149015-15196515 GCF_951799395.1 Argentina silus
CTGATGGAGCTTCAACTCTTACTCATCGTATCAGTAATACAGATCTACAGGAGCCATAGATGCATTGAAAGGGTGTTCTGTGTGCTGTTTTGCTTCAGAGATAATCTGACTGATATTTCCTTGTCTCTGTGTTCCACAGATATTCCCATCCATCCCTAAGAGTCACTCCAAGCCAGAGCCCAGTAAAGCCAGCAAGGCTGCTCTGTCCATATTCGATGATGAGGAGGATGAGGTGAGGATGTACACTTTACACTATTGGGACGCACCCATGGTCAATGAGTGTCTTTTAAAGGTTATTTTTTGGAGGGGGGCACTCCCACTCGTATTTTTTTCCAGTTTTTATTAGACAGAGACAGTAGAGAAAGACAAAAAGTAAGGAAGAGAGGGTCAGTAGGGCATATGTGTGCACTGTAGGCCGTGGTGTGTAACAACCATCTCTCATCATACAGGATCTGTTTGCATCTGCAACCAAGTCTAAAGCGAAAGCCACCCCGTCTCAAGCCAAGAAGCCTGTCTCCAGCTCCCTATTCAGTGATGATGAGGTAAGGGGAAACTCTGTTCAATTTAGTGTTGGCAGATGTGTAACCATAGGGACCAGATAGGTGTTGCAGTGCTTATGGGGCTACGGGAAGGAGCAAGCTACAGGAACTAGCTTTGTCCTACACATTTCTATGGTACTCCCAACATATGTGATCAACTATGTGTGTTATGTCTTTGTCAGGACCAATGGATGAGCTCCAAACCCAGTGTGAGTAAGACTGAGGCCAAGACTGGAGGAATGAAGCCTAGCGTGAGCGCCCCCTCCAGTTTCCCCAGTGTCAAAACAGCCCAGAAAGACAGCCTGTTCGATCATGGCAATGATGATGACCTGTTTGCTGCTACAAAGGAGTTAAGGTACTATACTGTAGCTTTTTTCATTGTTCCCCATGATGAAATCAGGGAGGGGACAATGGATCAGTCTTTGTCCATTTAAAAAATTATACTGATTGACCCAATTTTGACATCTTGGGTGAATGATGCGTCTCGCCATAGAGATCCAGTGTTAGGAGTATCGATAATAGCGTCTTACATGACTACTGTATAGAGACCATTTGCATAAGTGTAAATGACTAAAAATAATAGATAGATGAAAATATTTCACAGTCAATTAATTGACATCAACCATAATGTTACAGTATAGTACAACAAGACAAGTATATCAATATAAATGTCCTGGGATGCGGCGGTACCTTTTGCCGGAAGTTAACAGAGAGAACAGGGCGCAGCTGGGGTCCCTGATGATCTTCCCGGCCTTCCTCTTGCACCTCTCAGAGTAAATGTCCTGAATGGCAGGTAACTTGCGGCCTGTGATGGACTGGGCCATTTTCACCACCAAACAGTCCATTATCTGACATACCGTCCATGGACCGCTATCACATTTAAATTTCCAAAAAAGGAAACAATTATTAATTGTTTTCATTCTCTTTCTCATTAATCCACAAAATATGTGTTTTGAACAATTGTCACCAATTCACACAAGGAGGGGCATTACATCATTCGTGGGGTACAACAGGTTTCACACACATTAGATGCAACATTGAATAATTGAGAGAAATGGAAAACATACAGGAGAGGTAAGAGAAAGAACATAACAAATACAACACATTTATGTACCAATAGTTTTCCTCCTTAAGCCTTTCTTGTTATGTTCTTACTCATTGTTTGCAGTATGTTTATTAAATGGTATATCAGTAGACATCATGGTCAAATCTGTTGCATTGTTTTGTTGGCATAGAGTCTAACTCGCTCTGTGTTGATGCAGTCAAAAAAAGCCCCAGAGAGTGTCTCTCTTGTTTGAAGACGAGAATGAAGATGATGAAGATAAGGGATCCCTCTTTGGTTTCAAACCAGCCGTCAGCAACAGCACTACGGCCCCTGCCGCTAAGGTAAGCTCAGTAATGTTAGAATAATACTGACCACAAAAGCCAAGGGCAGAAATTGTGACTTCACTTTTTTTAGTTTATTAAATAGCATGTAGTCAAACAAGTTATTGATAAGATAAATATGTACCATAAATTCAGTGTCAAGTTGAAACACATTAGTCAGCTATCTTCTCTCATACTTCTATACCCTGTGCTTTGTGCTGTGCTGCAGGTGTCTGCTGTGGCCTCCCCTGCCCCTTCTCTGTTCGATACAGACAAACCAGAGGAGGTGACAGGGCCTCCATTGGAGGAGAAGCCACCAGGGGAAGAGAGGCCAGCAGTGGGGAGGACTTCTGATGTGCAGTCCCCTTCATCACCACCAGAGGGCAGTGAAACGAAGAAGAAGCCTGTAGGAGCCGTCAGTCTGTTTGGGGGAATCAACGTGCTGGCCAACAAGCAGACCAAGAGCCCATTGGACGAGCCTGACGAGAATGATGATGACGTCCTGTCTAAGGATGGCCCACCCCCTGTAGATAAGGACGCCAACACGCTCAGTCTGTTTGATGAAGACGAGGAGGAAGAAGAGGAAGGGGCGGATTGGACTGCCCCTATCTCAATATCCAGCAAACCAGCTGCCAAAAACACACTAAAGGTTAGTCTGCAAAATAACAAATAATATTGTTATTTTGTCTTTTAGATGGTTAACACAAGTCGTCCCAACGGCAGGTCCATGGGCTCGATGTGACATTATAATAAAATAACTCTGTTGTGAAACCAATGTTCCCCCTCCTTCTCTGACTTTTCCTAAATGTCTGTTTTTAACATAATACTGTTGTTACAATTTCAAAATCACACATAGAAAAACATCTGGAAGCATTTTCATGACTACTATACAAGTCACGTCCTAAGGTGCGATTAACACCTGCTTCCAAAAGCATAAATGGTCCATTTGCACTCCTCACCTCAACTTTACCCTCATTATGGTGAATCGAAACTGACAGTTATGAATGGCTTACTAATTTCAACCGTATTGGCAATATCAGCAATATAGCATAAGAGCAGACAGATTTGTTTGTGGACTTTACATTGCATTGGTGCTTCACATTTGTCCACAGGTTTTTTGTATAGTATTCTATATGCTTCTAGTGTTAATCTACATTTTGGATTCAGTATTGAAGATAAATTCATAACCAAATCATGTCCAAATCCTAAATAAGCTAAATCTTAAATCTTAGCTCAAGTTCAATAATGATCACATTTTACAGAACCAAATAGCGAGCAAGCTTTCAGTTTTGTTTACAGAATGTTGTTCAGAATGTTGTTGTCCAGCTCCTCTGTCATGTTTGGTTGTGTGTAACTCTCTGTCTGTGTCTTGTTGTTGTTGTTGTTGTTGTTGTTATGTGTTAGCCTCCAGAGGTGCGTCCTCGCACCAAGAGCACAGGGGTGTTCCAGGACGAGGAACTGCTTTTCAGTCAGACGCAGCAGAGGGACAACGATCCAGATGTAGACCTCTTCGCCACTTCAGGGACATCTGTGGTCAGTTAAAGGGACAGTCCACCCCAAAATCAAAATGTGTCTGAAAAATGGTATCGTTGAGTTTCCTCTATATTTCATCATGTCCACTGTTGTTTAGGACCGTGTGTGTGTGTGTGTGTGTGTGTGTGTGTGTGTGTGTGTGTGTTGCATCAGCTTATCAACTTGTGTGTTTGTATTGCAGAGCCCCAAACCTAGCTCAGTGAAGTCTACAGCACGCACACTGTTCGCGGATGATGATGAAGATGACCTCTTTGGCTCTGTCAAGCCCAAAACTCTGCCTCCGGTACTATCCTTATGTGATAACATAACCCTAATCTCCTTTCATTCAATTCTGGCCAGCCTGCTTCTGCTCTGGACTTGTATATTCTCAGTCTGTTTCCCTTTTATTTACCGTCCATGTTTAGAAAGTGGCAGAGAAGCCCAGCAAACCCAGTAAAGATGAGTCATCTCCAAAACCTGCAAGCACAGCACCGGCAACAGAGAGTGAGGTAAGTCTTATCCAAGCATATAGATACAGCTCCAAACCAAAGCCCACTTTGTGCCTTTGAATATTAGCACTTTGTAAATTATGTATGTACACATTGTTTGTTCATTTGTTTATGATTGAAGTATGTAGCTGTGTTTGTTTGCCCATTTGTTCATAATTTAAGGATCCAGACATTGTTTCAATCGAGTGTGACAGGAATTATGTCATATGGATACTTGTCTGAGTATGGTTTCTGAATTGGGTTTGTGTTATTCAACTGCACAGAAGCCTGCTGCTACAAGCCCTGTAAAATCTAAAGAGCCCTCGTCACGGATTGGAAAACTTCAAGTAACTTTTTTCAACAAATATTTTTTATATGCGTGTGTATATGTATGTATGTCTTTTTATAGACCTACTCTTTCTGAAAGGGCTTTCAGTCTCCCAACATGTTTTCTCTGCCGGATCTCTTTGAACCTCCTCCTTGAAGCAAAATATGTCTTCTTGTCTTCTTCAGCGGCTGACTTGAAAGCCAAACTTAGATAGCGAAACTGTCCGATGTATTTGGATAATGTTTTGTTATCTGCTTACTGTCAGACCGAAAGCAATTGCTCGTCCTTTCTTGCGAATGCACGAATAGACTTCACTTTGATGTAGTTGTTTTTCAATTTTGTGACTCTTCCTCCATCTAAACTCTTGGGCTCTCACTTTCCTCTCAAATGTATCTACTGCTTGGGGCTAGAATGTGAGACTGCATGAACACAATAAGTGAGTGATTGTGTTATGAAATATGAATCATAATCCTGCATTTTCTGTCATTAGCATGTGTCCTTTACTCTGTCTAAGGAAGGACTCTCTCATAGGAGGCTATAGTCAGTGGTCTGTTCCTCCTCTACGCAGGCCAACCTGGTGATCAACCCTGCCGCCCTCCTGCCTGGTGCCATCCCCCGTATCCCCGGGGGGGTGAGTGTACTTCCTGGCCTGGCCTCAGGCCCCCCATCCACAGGCCCCAGTCCTAGCCCTGTTACCAGCCCAGCAGAGACCCAGCCACCCAGCGATGGAGGAGTGAGCTTCGACGACCCAGCCCTGGTCTCCACTTTACAGAGCACCAACAAGGTGGGTCAAGGCTAGGGAGTGGTGGACATTGCGGCAGGAAGAGTATGAAGGGGTCTAGACAGAAAAGGGAGGGATATGAGAGGGAGAAGGATGGAATATCTTTTGAATGGTGATCCCACTTTTGATCTTCAAATCATAGAAATGCAACATGTAGACCTGATAGACCTCTGTTTTTTACTCTACAAGACAGAGAAGCATTCCTCTCAATTAAATTTTCTCACTGTGCTGTAACCTTTGTGTCCTCCCGGATAAGCCCCAGTTGTAACTCTGTTGTAATCTGTCCCCCTGTGTAGGGCCGTGCCAAAGGCTCCGTTCGCCGCAGGCCTCAGACCAGGGCAGCGAGACAGTTGGCAGTTCAGACCTCAGTGGAGAAGAGAGAGCTCAGCCAAGGAGAGGGTGCTGGTCCCAGCCAGGCTGGACTCAACCCAACAATACCCAGTCCAGCTCTGCCTAACCCAGCCCCAACCACTGCATTACCCTTCTCCATACCATCCCAACCCCTGCTCACTGAAGTGTCCACTAGGCCTTCTGTCCTAACGCTACCAGTGTCCACCACCCCACTTAAGGGAGACTTGGTTAAGGGGAGCAGTAGGGCGAAGGTGCTGCCCTCTCCTGATGAGGATGACCTGTTTGGCTCCGATAACCTCTTTGGGTCCACCCTAGCAACAAAACACACCACACCCTCCCCCAAATCCAAGACTGCAGAGGAGGGGTTGAAGAAAGAGAAAGAGAGAGAAACAGCACCCTCTATCTTTGACGACCATGGTGGTGACCTTTTCCAGAAAGTCAAGCCGAGGTCAGCTAAGAAAGCCAAGGCCTCCTCGTTCCTGGAGGAGGAAGATGATGAAGAGGACATCTTTGGAATGGGAAAGAGCTCCACCCCCACCGCTGTTGTCAGTAAAGACACTGGGATCAACTCTACTAAGCAGGACATTTTCCAGGTAGGCTAATTATTGTTGATATATGAAAATGTTGTCTACCTTATACAGTATGTGTGTGCGTGTTGTTTTTATCAGTTTTACTTGGGTGTTTGCACATGTTGCCTGAGTACATCTGTTTTGCCAGGATGAAGCGGAGCCTTTGCCCTTAGCCCATAAAAAGCATAAAGACAAGTCTCTGGATGCCAGCCTGTTTGATGACAACATTGACATTTTTGCTGACTTGACTCCCACCTCAAAACCAAAAGAGAAGATGTCTAAGAAGAAAGTGGAGACAAAGTCAATATTTGATAATGATATGGGTGAGTAGTTCAGAGAGCCATTAAAATTGACAGCACAGATTTGCATTGTATGTTGTTTTTCAATAACTGTTCCAACTTGCATATTCAAACGCATAACACAACTTAAAGATTTTTCATTCACTAAAATGTTGAATGTCCATGTTTTCTATTCAAAGATGACATCTTCTCGTCAAGCACTGTAAAACCGTTGGCGAAGCCTCCACCTAAATCTAAGAAAACCCCTCCCTCCCTGGACGCCAGTGCAGTGGATGACTCGGGCAACAACACATTTGACGATCCACTCAATGCTCTGGGTGGAATTTGAGTTTCTTTAATAGGAGCTGAACTTGTACAATTGTGCAGAAATCATTTTGTTATTTGAATGACTGAAAAAGTGTAGGAGATATTAACACTGTCCATAGACTATTTATATGAATCCAGTGGTATAACCTCATAAGGAAATCAAAACAAAGGAAAATGTAAGTGATTCTGATTTATTTCCAATGGCATTTACATACTCATCAGATTAATAACAGATAATGTAACAGTTATTAAATGCTGTTTGTCTTTATTTAATTTCCATGGTAGCACTTTATAAGCATAATATTTAGCTGTTACACCTGTAGAAAATGAATAGTAAATGATTCATGTGGTTGGAGCCGTCTGTCTGTCGTTCTGCTTTGCCATCTTGAGATTACATGTCTTCATTGGGTTTTGCCATATCACGGTTATGAAATCAATGTGATTACTCGCTGTCCTACCAACCTGCAAAATGTTTTTCAATTAATATGAAATTGTTACATTTCTTAACTGCCTGTGATGAATGTTTCATTTTTTAAAACTAAAAAGGAAGATATTTTATGAAATGTGTGTGGTGATTTGTCTCTGAAAACAAGTCAATATATCTGCAGCACTTGGTCTATTTCATATTTTGATCATAAATGGTGGTGTTTTGACTATCAATATGAGAGTAGGATGAGGAACACATTCCTTAATATCTCATCTCGGTGTCCTCCCTTTCTCCCTGAAGTGTGGACTTGTTCACTCCCCAACATGGATGTAAAAGCTTATACCAATCCAATGCTTTCAAGTCCATGTGGGAAAGTACACACTTCAGGGAGAAGGATAGCAGACTCATCATAATGTGTTGGCCATCATTGTGATGCATTGATTATAGGACTGTGGATATCTTTTCTAAACATTGAATGCAGTAAGATTCAAATTCAAAGAGGATTTTATGCAACATTTTATTGGATAAAAGCAACACAACAGGAGTCAGTTTTTACATTTCATGAAACATCAATAATGTCACAATTTTACCCATTACATTTATCATTGCTTCATTCATGTAATTTATAGTCATTTGTTTTGTAACAAAAACAACATGTGCAGTGAGAAATTCCTCTTTTTAATCAAATGACAAAATGCTGGCCAGCACATAAGAAAATCCTAGGCTTTCCAAACCAGTAGGCTTCTCTTTTAGCATAAAATTATTTCCCTAGAAGAAGAGTGCTGTTTCAGACACTAATGTCTGGCATTTATGTCCCACTAATTGCCTAACTGCAAATGTAAGATTTTTTGTTTACAAAAAAGGAAAAGAAAAAAAAAAGTAACCTATAACTCGCAAAAACATTTGTCAACTCATGATCACTGACAGAATGAGCTCATCAACAAGCCAAATCAGTCCTTTGGATTTACATGACACATGAGGGTGTTTTCTATAGTTCAATGATGAACAATGACACAAAGACCATGGTTAATGCCTTTTCACTCCACAAGGACAACTGTAACCTCGTCCTTATCATCGATGGCCTGCAAATCATTTTGATTTGACGTGATTCCAAAGGAACCTGTCCGGATCTCCGCAGGAGTGAAAAGCAGCTCTCTGGGGCTGGTGGCTGGCTGTAGCGCTTTACGGCACAGCATATTAAAGGGCCTGTCCTTGGTCTTGGGGTGCTCCTGCAAGCACAGACTGAATACCTTGGCAGGGAGGTGGAGATCCCAATTTTCTGAGCTGTCCTTCAGAAGATCACTCACCATGCTGTCAATCAGGGATGGGGTGACCAGATCCAGGGGGCCAGTTTGTCGATGGAAGTATACAAGGGTGACATCCGTGGTCACTTTCAATTGCTTTCTCAAGGCTCTGTTGATTCTCCTGACAAACTGCTTGCTCAGCCGAGAGAGGATACCAAGAGGGTAGCCAAAGTGAGAGATGATGTCACCGATATTCTGTGCCACTTCCTCAGAGGTGCGTGATCTAAGGGGGTAGGCCTCCACCCATTTGGAGAAGTAATCTGTCACAGTCAGAACATACTTGTTCCCATTCTTTGTCATAGGCATCACTCCCCTGATATCCATACCCAGCCACTCCCATGCCCCTTTGACCTCTGTTGTGAGCTTGCCAGGGGTCATATGATCTTGGAATGCAACATTCTCACTCTCCACATCAGGGGAATCAGCACTTACCCATCGGATACTATGTGGTTTACAGTAATCATTGTGGAAGAACCGTGGAAAGGATTCAATCCTTTGGATGGTTTCATCCACTTCAACAGACCAATTGAAATTAACAATGTAGTCGTCAGACCCGTTGACAACCTTCTGAGCTTCAGTAGAGTATTTTTTTGTCTTGCTTGGCTCTGGTCTCTTTGTGACAGCGGGTTTGGATGTAGTGAAAGCAAGTGTTGATGTGTGTTTGACAACGGGTGTCTGTGTTGTGACAGCAGGGACAGGCCTTGGTTCTGGTGGCACCCCGTCAACATAGCTCTGATATCTTCTACTTCTTTTGTCTATGAATTTGATTTTTTTTCCCCCTGGGAAGGAGAATATGGTTGGAACTGCATTTTTTCTGAGTCGGACACGCAGCCCTGTCCGTTCAATGTATTTTTCTTCAAAGTGACTGGTGCACAGGACCGAAAAGTAGGATGGACTCCAATTTTCCCATTTCATATTTTTTAACCATTGTTTTAGTCTTTTCTCATCCTTCAGTGGGAACCTGTCAACAAAAGACAAACATACAGTTAATGTTAGATTGCAAGCATCACACGGTTTTTTGCTTGGACGTTGAATGTATGGTTATCATACCTTTACATGTATGACATAATATCAATCCATTTATTTGGAAATTGAATAATTTATTTATATTATGGCAAATCTTCCATTAACTTTAATAATGAACGAGGCAGACTAGAAAGCTAGCAATGAAAGCTTATGGCATATTCTAGCTATGTAATTTGTATAGCAAGCAATACTAGGCATATCCCACTTTGGTAGCCCTGGAAGAGCCATAGCTAGCTAGCTAGCTAGAGGTGTGTAGCCTACTGGTTCCCGGTATCTAAACGACAACACACTCTTGTTAGTCGCCGAAATTATTGTTTTAGAGGTACAGTAGCCCCATCTGTGACTAGGATTAATATTTACGTCTGGATGTTGTGTGTATAACCCATCCTTGGATTTTACTGGACGCGCAACATACAAAATATAAATAATGGAGTAGTCACACAGATGGGGCTATAAATTTGGTGGCAAGTTGTGTGACTTGAATAGCTAGCTAACGTTGACACATACTTACCGATGAAATCCCAAGCCTTCGCTGGAATTGTCACTGGATCTAGCACGATTTTTGCAGTTGTAAGCAGAACAAACTGACGGGGTCATTTTAGGTAGCTTGGTGCTAGCCTTGTAGCTTCTAACTAGATTGCTGCCAAACAGAGAGAGGGGACTAGGGGCGCGCGCGATTTGCAACCCAAAGTGTGACGTAGGCAAGCACGTGCAGTAGATCCTGTATTTTCATTTGCAAAAAAAGTGTTTGATGAAAACCGTAAACATCCATTATGATTATGTGATGATTATGTGCTTTCCAACGCAACAGTAACAATGTAAACATTTACAATGGGATGTACGGTCTGACATATTTTTGGTATGACATGCCATTCCCTAACTGACATCGCGTCTGACATCCAGTTGCCATGTTTCATTGGTGAATACATTTAATGAGGCAAGAACTCGATTGTATCATATGATATGAGTATGATAAACCATACAGTCAACACCCTCACTCCTCCCCTTCTCTCCACTCCTCCACCACCGACAGACACCAGAGCGTGCAAATCGAGCAAACACAAACACACATTTTGTCCCGCCTTGGAGAACTTCTCATTGGACTTTCTCTCGATCGACGCATGACGTCATATGGTACCGTTGTTGTCAATCAAGAAATGTCACAATGGGTTGGTTTTGCCGTAGGTTGACAGGTGTGATGAGTTTACGAAGACCCCCAAGGGTTATCCATGCTCTATCTAGCTAGTTAAGTCCACGCAACAAAGGATGGCTTTTAGCTATCCTATATATTTTAGAAAATGACGAGATGGATCTCCGTTTCGTTATCGTAATGGCGAACCTCGTGAACTGAGGGGGAGAGGAAGCTTAAGTTAGGACGCAGCTTCTTTCTAGCTAGCCATCGAGGTGCCAGGTAGCCATTGTTTGTTTGATAGCTAAAATAGCTAGCTAAGTTAGCTGACAATCTTAGCTAACCTGAAGCCGACAGCTAATTTCATTTTATGATTTACTAGATATTGAATATCGTTCGATTTCTGGAATTATTATCAAGGCCGTCATTCGTCAGATCATTATTATTTTCATAACCAAGACATTGGAGTGTAGTCAAAGGGACGTCTGCTAGTGCTAGTAGCTCCATCCCCACTGTCGGCGTTACAGTACATTCATCCACTGCCCTGTGTATTTTTGCCAACCTGGGACGCTCTGGGGATGGGATGCGGTGAGTTCAAGACGATACGATAGCTTTTGTTTCGTGGTACAGGGAAACACTGCAGGGTTTCCGAACTAGCTGACTTACTACATCCTTCTTTGTCTTGTTGTATCAGGTTCACCATTTCTTCCTTTCTCTGGGTAGCACTGGTATAGGTCATACTGTGACTTACAGGTCGAACCCCATTATGCTAATATAGCTCGCTAAAAACACAGGTTTAGCTTGTTATTGGTTTGATTCTAGTAACCGACTGTAGCTAGGTTACAAGCTTTGTTATGAACTAACGAAACATGGGGAAAACACTGCATGTGTGCATCCTTTGGTCAATATCCTATCAATGATCTTTACAGTCAGTGCAAGTACAGTTGTCTAATAAGAATGTAGACATATGAAGCCTTCCCTTTCAAATATACTACACATTTCACACAATATTGGGCATCATGAATTAGCCCGACTAACACACATGCCAGTTACCTGATTACTTAGGTATGATTTATACCTGATCACTTTCAGCTATAGGCTACTGCCAGGCAATGAGGCCTGGCCCTATGCTCTTCTAATGGTGCATGAAGGCTTACACTCTTCACTCATTTGCTCCCTCTTGCCCTAAATCAATCATTGTACACTTATGTATTTGAGTCAGTATTTATTCGGCTCTGCTTCATAGCTTCTTAGCTATTTATTCCAGCAAAGAAAACCAGCTGTGTGCGTTTTAAAATTGTAGATTTTAATCAACACTTCCCCAGACCTCATTGTTAAGGTTAAAATTCTGTCGCTACATTTAGTATATCCTCATGTTGACCTGCACCTGTTTGTGTTGTCAAGGAAGTACAGGTCTCCTTACCTACCTACTGACACAAGCAGTCATGCTAGCTCATAAGTGGGTGTTTGTGCCCTTTTGTTTGTTTGTGTCAGATGTATTACACTGACATGGTATCAATTAAACTAGCAAACCTCTGACAAGTTATCACTGTTTCACTTGTGGTTTATTTCTCCTCTCCTCTCCCCACAGCTCTGTTTATCATGCATAATGCATAACCGTGGTGGCAGTGGTGAACAGCACCTATCCCTTTGTCCCTTTCCCTGGGCTGGACCCCCCTCTCCCTAAAGCTCCTCTGTGGCAGTGGCCCTCCAAGATGGCCGACAGGAAGGAGCCACCTTTTTATAATGATGACAGCGTGGGATCCTTCCACTACAAGCTGCCGTTCTATGAGACCATGGAGCTCTTCATAGAGACCCTTACTGGGACCTGCTTTGAGCTGCGTGTTTCACCATTTGAGACTGTCATCTCTGTCAAGGCCAAGATCCAGAGGCTGGAAGGTACTAAAGGGCTGTCTCTACAGTCCCCACTGCCCATATCATTGACTGTATAGACCCAAATACACATTTGTTAGTCTTTAGATGACCATGTAGAAAAGGACAGATGACCATATTATCATAACTGGTATGCCAGTACATGAGCTAAGCTATTTGTACTTGGCATTTATCCTTTATTGTCCCCCCCGATGAAATCGGTTTGTATGTCATGCTTTTGTCCATTCGTATGTCACACACTTTATCGCTGACTTGGAGCATTTTTCAGAAACTTGGGTGAATGATGTGTCTTGCCATAGAGATTGTTTAGGAGTTTTGAGGTGATGCTGATTCATCTCGTGATAGGTTGGCATTAAAAACCTCATAATAGGATGCAAAGAGGAATGTGCACCTCAGACCGCACCTTTTGGCCAATTTCAAGTCATACTGTCAAATCCTTGGAAATGGCACTACAAGCTCTGGTAACTTTTCAGCCTACCTCAAATCCACGGATTGCCTTCAAATAAACGCAAAGCTGTAAGAAGCAAGACTGATACAGAATCAAATAAGCATTACACGTTCCGGTAACTTTTCAGTCATGTGTTTAAATAATTGTCACCAATTCACACAAGGAGGGGCACTGCATAATTTGTGGGGGACAACATGTTTACTGTACACTTGTTTAGATTGCTTAGATGATTTATGATCTCAGTGTTCAAGCCTCCAAACTCTCAGTGTACTAGGCTAAACTGGGTGCTAAGAAGAAACAGCATAGCTGAGAGACATGTTGAATCAATGTCCACTAGTCCACGGTACAACCCGGCTCATCTGCTAGGCAAACACAAGGGATGGATGAAATATGGCCTCCAGTGAAATTAATGTCTTCCTGTATTTCATATTGAAGTGGAGGTGTTGGGAAATGTGTACACCAGGTCGTGTGCTAAGCAAAGACAAGGGCTTTGGTTTGTTGGCTCTTTCATATAGGCTAGTGCATTAACCACCTGCTATCTTTAATCCAACTGCCACTTTGCTTTATCATTTATGGGGCCTCATAGTCTATTCATCCTTGTAAACAGCCCTGGAGCCGATAGAACATATCTCTGTTTTAAAAGCCTAAAGCGGCCCCATCAATTTAGCCTCAGACGAGCCAGGCCTTGGTGGCATTGTGGGAGTGCATTTAGCAGTGATGAAGTGCTGGGGGAGGGATGGAGACGTTCAAGAGCGGAACATTGTCTCTAGAGTGATTGCTGTTGTAAAACAGTGCAGCTATGCGCGTGTTTCATCAGTTTAATACAATGGCCTATCGGAAGATGCAGAGGAGGAGAATCTATCTATTCTAGTTTATCCGTGGTGTTCCCTAGCACTGGTAACTGACTGTCGTGGAGATGTTTCTCATTTCCTAGGAAAGTGCAGGCTATTAATACAGTATGGCTGTTTGTACACAACCGTTGTGGAACATGACTTCCCTTTTACAGGATGTAAATTCCTTATAGTCTGGTTTGTAAAATAAATGTGGAACACAGGTATGTCCATTTTGCAAGTGAAATATAAGTCAATGTCATTTCTACATCTATCTCTGAGATTGCTTAGCTTTTGTTCTGGTTTATGTCTGACTGATGCCAGTGTTGCACTTCCATGTTAGCTTTTGGATATTGTTGCTCTTCTGGTGTATTTTCAAGGCCTCACTGTTTGCTCTCTGTGAGTGAGTGTGTGTCAGTGGGAGGTGTGCTAGGCAGGGCTGAGTGAGGAGCATGCAATTAGCTGTCGACTTCGGGGGGGAGAGGAGCATTGGGCTGTGCTGCTGCTGGCTGGCCCACTCATAAACACTGGCCCACCTCCAGCTCTGGGCTAACCAGGGCACCGAGGGCACCGTGGGGACATGACAGAAATTGTTGCCTGGCTGCGTCTCATTCCAGAGAGGTTGCTCCCTCCTTTCTCCATCTCCATCATTCACTGCCCTTCTGGCATCTTATAGGCCTAGCCTAGAACTTAAAGGGCAATAGTGAAATTGAGGAGTGAAGGATAGCAGAATGGAAGTTACATTTATGGCATTTAGCAGACGCCTTTATGCAAATTGACTTACAACAAATACATTTGACTAAGTAAGTGAATCATCTATCCATCAGTCATCATAAGAACTTAATTTATGCTAGGACCAGGGGCTATTGGCAGTCATAATGCTATTTTTTGTTTGTTTTATTTATTTACAGGAGAGAAACTTGCACAGGGGGGAAGGTAGGGATGAAGAGGTCTTTAGGAGGGACACTTAAAATGTAGCCTGAAGAGATGGGTCTTCAATCTATGGCGGAAGATAGGTAGTGACTCTGCAATCATGACAGCAGTGGGAAGCTTGTTCCACCAGCGGGGTGCCAGGACAGTGAAAAGCCGTGGCCAAGTAGCGCAGCTGCTGTATCCACGTAGAGGTGGCGGTGCCAGGCGAGCAGCCAAGGTGGAAGAGCAGAGTGATCGGGGGATGACCATTTGGGGGCTTGCAAGTACGGAGGGGCTGTTCCCTTTGCCGCCCGGTAGGCGAGCACCAGGGTCTTGAATCTGATGCGAGCTGCTACTGTGAGCCAGTGAAGGGTGCGAAGGAGGGGGTTGACATGGGAGAATTTGGGGAGATTGAACACCAGACGGGTGGCAGCATTCTGGATGAGTTGCAAAGGCCTGATGGCGGCGGCAGGGAGCCTGGCCAAGAGTGCGTTGCAGTAGTTAAGGCGAGAGATCACAAGTGTTTGGACCAAAAGTTGTGCTGCTTCTCAGGTGAGGAATAGACTTGTCCTTCTGATGTTGTAGAGGAAGAATACAGGAGCGTGCTGTCGCTGTGATGTTTGCTACACAAGATAAGTGGTTGTCAAGGATCACCCCAAGGTTCTTGGTTGTCTGGGAGGAGGTCACAGTAGAGTTCTCTTTGGAGTCAAAAGCAGCCTTGAGATCAACTATTTCTGGTCCTTAACTTACCGTGTCCCCTATTGTAGGACTGAAGGTAGTGCAGATAGGACACATAATTATATCCAGTCCTGGAGTACTTGAGTGGTAGTGAAGACAGGGCATATAGGGCATACTGTGCACAGTACTCAAGTACTCCTGTCTAGACTGTCGAAACAGATTCCATACCTTGCATGATGTCCAATGTACAGTGCCCATCTGAAAAAAGAAGAAACCATTTAATTAAAGCTGAGAATCCCTACTTTGACCCCTATAGTAATTGTTTGATTTCAAATCCAAACTGTTGGGAGTATAGAGCTAAAAGAAGACAAAATGCTTCCTTTTTCCAATACTTATGGAGGACACTGTATGTCTTCATTGATGGTTATGTAAGGACTGGTGATATAGGTTGTCTGCAATCTACTGTCCCGGTTCTCCTTGCTTTTTTGGGTATTCCCTCATGTGTTTGTCTGTGTAATATGCAGTCCCTTAGATGGAGTTAGCATTATGACCTGCCTATTTTTTCTGCTAGACTATATTATTTCCAGTAGGGGGCATCTGTGAGTTGTTTCTCTGGCCTATGGTGTGATGATGTTCCTATCCTGTCTGTCTGAATCTCTCTCTCTCTCTCTCTCTCATATTCTAAAGGCATCCCTGTTGCCCAGCAACATCTGATCTGGAACAATGTTGAACTGGAGGATGAGTTCTGCCTGCATGACTACAGGTGAGGCTAATGCTTTCTACTTGCAGAAGTTTTCATCAACTATTTCCATCAATAGTTTAGCATCAATACCACCTAGTTCAGTAGCTGTGCAGTCAATTTATTTATTTACTTTTTACAATACATTTCAATTGGCTGAGTTTAGAGAGCCAACCCATTGTTTTCAGTTTGATTTAGATTATATTAGATGCTTGCAGGCTGCAGCTGGTGGTGGGTTTGTTATGTATGTTGTCACTTAATTTACCACATGAACAGTCCTTGGTGAGATTGTGTTAATCTTGAGTATCGCACAATTTGCCTTTAAAGTCTTAAGGAGCATGGAGTAGGGGGAGGTTGGGGGCGTGGAGATGGAGGGTAGATTTGCATGGAACAGACGTTCCGATAGAATTCCCAGACGTGTGCATAACTTCATTTGGAACCCAGCCTTGAGTAACAATGTTTGTTCTGGAATAATCTTTTGCTTAGCTGAAAAACAACTCCTATACTCAGTCACGGCCAGCTAAATGTTAAGCAGTATGTGGATTGTTCCGACAAAGCCACCATCATATTGCTCACACTGATCTGGTCCCTTCTAGGTCTGCAAACACTGAGGGGACTAATGATGGGTGTACACTACACAATTTATTGATGTTTTGGCCATGTTTTTTGCCGTCCCAGACACATTTTCATGATCAGGCTAGGAGTGGAATGTGTGAGCAGGTCAAAGACGCACAGTTAATGGCGGTTTCGGAGATGCCAATTATTTTTAAAAATGTTGGTTGTCGTGGGAGAGGGTCTACGAGGCAATTCCATAAGAATACAGCTATAGGCAATAGAAATGCATGATCAGCAGGTAAACTTGTGACAAAATACCAGGGGAGAGGTGGGAGAGTCATTAAATGTAGTGTATGGCACCATAAGGGGCTAGGGGTTGTTATTTGGGATAGGCTAATCTGTCTGTGTGGTCATTGAACTTTCTGTGTGACTGTTTGCAGCATTGCAGAGGGCTGTACTCTGAAGCTGGTCCTGGCCATGAGAGGGGGGCCCATCAACACCAGGAGAGGTAGGGAAGACCCTGGCTGGGCTGCTTTGACAAGGCATAAACTGCTGCCAACAGTGCCTGCTAACGCTGATGATGGGATTGTTGAGCTGTTGACTCAAAAAAACATTGTCAGCACATTGTCTGTGTTTTAAATCTTGGGCAGTTAGCAAATGATGTGGGCTGCTGCATCATAACTCCAGAAACAGAACTCAACCCAACCTTATAGAGGTATTTGAAAGGATGTCTTGTCCTCTTTACACATTAGCTGGAGGTCTCACTTGATCTCTCTCTCTTCTTAGTGTCTGTGGAGGACCCAGTGAAGGACATGGCCGATCTGATGGAGGGGGGAAGGGAGGAGGGCTGGGAGAAGAGCGTGCCCAGCAAGCAGGTGACCTTCCTGGTGTACCGAGAGGGAGACCAACTCAACTTCTTTCGAGTGGTCGACAGAGGAGATGGCACCCTCACCCCAGTCTCTGAATCACTCAGGTCAGTAGTCAATGACAACAGCAGGGCATTTTACATTCATGAAACTTCTACTCTCAAAGACACTTTTCCCCCCTCAAATACACTTCTCATTAGTAGTAGGGAAACAATATCAGTTTGGATTGATATTATACATAATGAAATGTACCACTTAGTTTTCTTCAGGCAGAAACAGTTTGTATGCGTGTTTCTCTAGTGGTGGTTCTGTGTACAATGTATACACTGAGGAGGAGGAGGATGTAGAGGGCTCCGAGGCTGGTCAGCAGACTCTGGAGAACTCCATCACCATGAACAAGATGAAGCTGCTCAAGGCCAAGATGGAGGACATGAACATCAACAAGAAAGTAGGAGACAGTAGGAATGTAAACAGACACAAACATCATGTCAGCAACACATCATGTAACATGTCAACATAGACAAGAGATGCGGTTCACCTTATTTCTCTCTCTGGCCATGCTACTTTTGTCTAACTCTCTGTCTGTATTTCTGTCTCCTAGCCCAAGAAGTCTGCCAAGTTGAAGCCACGCCCCCCCGTCACCCCCCGGCCCTGCGGTAGCTCACTTGGCCCCTCCAGCACACGACGTCATCGCCTCTTCAACGTCCTCCCCCAGATCAACCCATCACATCACTCCACCACACATCTACCTCCAATCAAAGACCACAAATCCACAACCCCCTCCCCTTCCGCTGCTGCTGCCTCGTCTGCTGACCTGTCAATCAGCAGACGGGCCCCACCCACTTTCACCTCCTCATCATGTTACATGCTTCAGGAGGAGGAACCATGCGAGTCATGGCCAGCCTTTGCGAAGATACGACCCCCTCCAAAAGTCTCACGGTTGGACGTTGGCAGCGCTAGGTTGATGAGGGACTGTGTGTACCCACTCCCAGCCCTCTCCAGCAAGGGGCAGGCTGAGGGGGCTGTGGAGGCTCTTGACCCCAGAGGTGATGCACTGGGACTGGGCTTGGTAGAGGAGGCTGGTGGCCTCATGGAGCCCACACTGTCTGGAGCATTGTTTGGGGAGCGGCTGTCAGACCCCCTGAGCCTGGATGTGTCGACCCCGCCAGAGGAGGGTCTGGGTGGCTTGGATAGTGCAGGAGCTCTGGAGGTTGCGGCTGAGTACCAGCTACCTTCCACCTCCTCTCTGCTCTCCCAGGCTGTAGGGCCCAACTCTCTGAGCACCTGGGCACTCGGTCCTGATAGGCTCACGTGTAAAATGGAAAGGACACAGCTGGGTAGCAGCCTTCATCTGACCCCTGATTGTCCATTGTCACCCTCCACCTCTCCAGCATCTCCCTCCATCAGACAGCCACCTCAGCCCTTTGAGTTCACTGGCTCATCTCTGCAACCCAACCTCTCAGTCCGACCCTCCACTCTCCTTAAGACTGATGACACGCCTCCTCTCCCTCTCCCCTCCTTGTCTCCGACACGTGGCTCTCTCCTCCGTGGCATCAAGGTGGACTCTCCGGGCAAACGGCCAGAGATCATCTCCAAGAGTGAGGCGCGGGGCATGACCAAAATGGCCAACCAGGCCTGTAAGGAGCCCCTGGGCTCCCTCAGCAACACTGAACTCCTAGCCTCTCTCAGCTCCAGGACAGGAGGGAGCAACAGGGAAGGCCTCGGCCAGAGCCTGGGACTCGGGTTGGGGCTACCCACTTTGGGTGCCTCTGGGTTGGGGAGGTTGGGTTCCATGGCCCCCTCCCTCCCAAACAACATCCAGCTGCTGCAGGATGATCTGATCAGACGGATGCCCCCCTTACAGAGAGCAGCAGCCTCTTACTTGGTGAGCACATAACCCATGCCCCCTACTGTATTGTAGACTGGCACTTGAACTGTACAGTAGGATGACTGGTATGGTGTAGTGTAGTTGTCAATATTGTCTGCTTTTCTATTGTATTGTACTTGTATTGTATGTTCATGTGTTGCCCCTGGGTGCAAGCCACATTTCCCTTCTGGGATAATACAGATTGAACTGAACAACTGCGAAGTGGCTCTATAATGGAACAATAGGAGGTGTTGGTTTTGCAGTGTATGGTATTGCTGTAAGTGTGTGTTGTCTTAGTTTGACACCCTGTTACAACCCTTTCTTCTATTTCCAGTCCTCCAACAGTCTTGTGTCAGCTAGCAGAGCCTGCAGTGCAATAAGGAGATTAGGTGAGTGATCATCCAACTCAGGGAAGTTGTTTGAATTGTCACCATCACCCATGTCCACACCACAGGAGTGGAGCACTCGAGGACGAGGGCTATTTCATCACTTTACTCAGATGAAAAGTGGTATTTTTGTGGAAGCACACGTGTACAGTAGCCTAGAGCACAGGGCCTGTACTATGCAGCGCTGACTATTGTCTTTGTGTCTCCGGCCCATGATGCAGCGTGGGTGTCTGCCAACACGGGGTCAGAGAGAAAGCAGCTCCCTTGCTTAGTTCTAGAGTGAGAACACACGCACACATACATTTACTGTACAAAGCAGCTCCCTTGCTTAGTGCTAGAGTGAGAACACACACACACTTCCTTTACAAAGCAGCTCCCTGACCTAGGATTGGTGCCAGCTTGAAGAAACACACAAACACTCTGTACACTCCCACCACACAAATAGAGAGAGAGAGAGAGCACAGGAGGGTATTATGTGAATGCAGCCAATGCATGTTGTATGAGCTCTGCATTGTGGTAGGCTAGGGTGTTAAATATTTACAGTGATACAGCTGCTGAATGAGCACAAGCAACAGAACACGCACACACACACACACACACACACACACACTATTAATTTCGGCACTCACATACTACTATACATACACTGCTCACACACCTACAGTATATGCATGTATACAATCTATACACAACACAATGACCAAAGGAATTTTATTTCCTCAGGATGATTTAGTCAGACATCAGTTCTAGATAGATCCACTGTGTACCAACAATAGTGTTCACACATCTGTGGGTTGTTCAAATTGATGTGACAGCTACAGTCTGTCTGTTCAATGGGAGCTCCTGAGTCTGTGGTTGTACTTCAGATAGCCTAGTCGTGTTTGCCTGGGGAGGACCACTCTGAGAGCAGATTACTGAGGAGAACACAACTCAAAATCCAATCTCTTGCCCGACTGCCTGACAGGGAGATTCTCCTGGCTGTTGTGTCACGGTAAAAGGCCCTTTAGCGGTTCTGTTCCGCCTGTCCTCGTCTCCATATCTCCATGGCGAGCACATACAGCGAGTGTGCATCCACGGGCATGGCTGTAGTGGGCAGAGACTGGTGTGCATGGCTGTAGTGGGCAGAGACTGGTGTGCATGGGTGTTGTAATGGGTTGGAAAATGAAAAGCGGTGCCATGGGGTTTGAACAGTGAAATATTTCCCATGATTAAATATGTTAAACAATGTAGGCCTACGTAATTTACAATATTCCCACGCCGGTAACTATAGGGTGTATTATTTAAGCTAGCGATTAGTCTAATTCTTATTTTCTATTGCCCGTTGTCTTTTTATACTCGTAGTAAGGAAAGGAACATGATATTCATGGTGTACAAACAGTTTGAGCTGTCTGCTGATGATGATATTCCAACTGGACCCGAGGGATATCATTCAACCATGTATTCCTCCACTATTCTTTTTCCTCTGCTAGTCTTGACCTTACCGGCTTAACCTTTCTAACTGGTAGTAAACCAGAGACCTCTCCTGTCCCCCCAGGTACCCCTACATATCACCTCCCCCTAGTCAAGGCTCCTGTGGGCAGTAAGAAGAAGAGCTCCAAACATTGCTTCCTCTGTGGGAAGAAGACCGGCCTGGCCGCCAGCTACGAGTGCAGGTACAAATCATCCCTCTATCATGTCGTTCCTTCTGTGTCTCTCTCTCTCTCTCTCTCTCTCATTCACTCTGTTTTTGGTCTCATTCTTGGAATGGTCTGTTGTTTTTTGTGTATCGTTCCACCACTGCCTATGCCTGGTACTGGGGTTTTCACATGTCCTGTTTTTACACATCAATGGCAATATAGGAAAGGAGATATGGAGACAGACTATTGACATAACATAAGTCAATACATAAACCCATGAAATACATCCATGATGTGCTGTCCAACAGCTATAGTCCACAGGTGTCAAGAGAGGACTAAAGATGATGCAACATCTAGATCCAGTGACATGTCTTTGAATGACTCTGAACCTTGTCCTGCCCATAACACAAACCACCACAAAATGTCAATATGCTGACAATATATTATATCCATTAGTAATTTAACCCATTACTTTAAAGAGCTAGCCAACTCTCAAGCCTCTCTGGCTTTGCATGAGTTTTAATGATTGAATATGCAGGCAATGCTGTAAAGAAATAGGAACACCTCCTAGCAGACTTCATCTGGCCCTACACATGAGATCATGCTTATATGTCTGTTGTGCTCTTCCTTCAGGTGTGGCAACAACTTCTGTGCCACCCACCGCTATGCAGAGACCCACGACTGCACGTACGACTACAAGAGCGCTGGACGCCGGTTCCTACAGGAGACCAACCCCATCATCAGCGCTCCCAAACTGCCCAAGATCTGAGCCACCGCATCGGACCCCTGACCCAAAAATTAAGAAAATGAATGAACATTAAAAAAAAGGGATGGAACTTGATCACCACCGTGTGCTTTTATCACAGAGTGATTGGCTTAATGAGTAGAAAGGCCAAGTGTAAACAAAGGGAGAACAAATCGAAAAACAGCACACAAATAAACAGCTACCTAGCTCTGGACAATGTGAGGAAAAAACTAACCGTTGATCCGCTTTTCCCTGTTACCATGATATTTTTTTTTTCCCCTAGCATAAAATGATTGCATGTATAGAGGTAGGTTTTAAGGAAAGTATGTTTATTCCATAGGTTTTAACAGAACAAAATGCACGACACCAAGCATATATATTTTTAGGGGGTTTGTTTTGTTTGTAGGATTGTTTGTTTGTTTCTTAAAATCGGACTGCAGATCACTTTTCATGCGACAAGTCTTTGAGAGATGCACTTTAGAATTATCATATTTATACCAATGGTTTGACTCTCTTTGGGGGGAATGGTCTTTCATTTCTGTGTTTGTCTGCGTAATGAAGTGTTTTTATGTTGTCTGTCATCAAGTATTTTTTTATATTCAGCACCCCTCCCCTCCCCCATTCCTATGGGCACATATATATTATACTGGCATCACTGTAATAATGAATAATTGTAATTTTTTAAAGGGGCAAATACTGTACTCTCCCTATTGATGAGATACTTAATAGCATTATGTTCATGCACATTAATTCAAAATTAAAGATCAGTTTAGACAGAACAATTATGCAATTTGCATAGACATACAACTGATACATATCTATCAAGGATACTGTATGATATTGAAGGAAAGGCATGGTAGACAGTAAGGTGATTGCCATAAATCTCTTTTGTAAGATTGTTTTTTTTGATTGCACAGTAGTTATTACATAGAGTTCTCAGTGCTGTAACTATGGGGGTTTGATCTAATAAAATGTGTGTTTCCATATATGCTTGAACGGTTGAATCATTTATTATTCTGATTCAGAACAGGCACATGGATGCCTTATTTGTCAAAAAAAAAACCTTCACACATTCACCTGTTTTTGACACCTCTGCAGTTATCATTTAGTTGCAGAGCATTTTAGAGTGGGTAACGTATGCCATATAGCCACATCTACTGTGTTTATCCCTCCTTCACTCAGCCCTCCTCCTGGTCCTCAAATAGACAGTGCTGAACACACTTCCTCCACTTGTGTGCTCTAACAATATCCCTCAATGTACTGGAGAAAGCCAGAGATTACCTCTCTATGCTCAGTAGAACACTGGACTGATTAATGTCATATAAGACCTAGACAATTGGAACCTTAATTGGCTCCTTTAGTTTCTTAGCAACAAGCTGACTTTTAACAAACTCTGTCATTTAAGACTCTTTATTATAATTCAAACAACAGCAGGAGTGGAAAATGTAGGAGAGGATACTGTTGAGGCCAATGCTGTTGGTGAGTCACTTCATCTAGTCTATCACACCCCCAGAACCATTTTTGAGTTGTTACACATCTATAGCACTTTTAAAGGAGGAACTAGCCAAGACTCACCATTTGGGAAACACTGATCTAGACAGCATTGATTGTTCTCTTCTGGGAATTGTGAGTGGGAAGGAATATTGAGTGTGGTAAACATGTTTCCATTCTCCTCCTCAGGCTTATTAAACACCAGATCTCATCTGCCGATATATGAACTCCATAACATACTCAACTTCAGAAACATGTCATAACTGTGTGTGTGTGTGTGTGTGTGTGTGTGTGTGTGTGTGTGTGTGTGTGAGAGAGAGAAAGAGAGACACACATACACACACAAACACGCACACACACAGAAAGAGAGACAGAGAGGGAGAGAGACACCCACCAAACCATCTCACTTAGGCAGAGGAAAAGGAAGCACTCTGTCAACCACTGATATTTGATGACCTGCTATCGTACAAAATCACTATTTGAATTGAGAAGATTATCGTCGAAAAGGTGGACACAGCTCCAAATCTCACTCGTGGGAAAATGAGAAAAGATCTGACGTCCCTTAAATGGATTCACATGTTTGACATGGACACAACGTGTTCCCCAGATGCAGAGCATGGACCGGGCCAAGGAATCTGTTTCTGATATGCAGTACCACTGTCAGAACTGTTGGCTGGGTCCCTCTCAGGACTGACTCCTTTTGGATTGCAGGCCTGTCTGTCTTATATGCCTATTTCTTTACTTTAGAGATAGAGAGTGGAAGTCATTTAAGTGGGCTTTTGAAGAGTGATTTCCTGTCATGGTTAGGCATTTAGTTAGTTGTTGCATCAGTTGGCAAGCCAGGAGAGTGGAAGGGAAAATGTGCTCAAAAAGGCTAACATTCCAACAGAACAGAGAAAAGTGTGTGCTCCTTTGAGTAAATCTAGCCTCTGAGCAATTATATATTTGGTTTGTTTGAGGGTGCACTACTGGATAAGAAACTTTTTGTTTTATGACTATATAATACTACACTGAATGTTCCTTTTCAAAACCAAGGATGCTTGATCAGCTCTCCCATTTGTGCAATCTCATTGCCAGAAATCAGTTGTGGTGCCTAGGTAACAACTCTCTGGCGCATTGATATGATGAGTCATCGAGCACTTCGGCAAAAAGAGAAGTGGTGGTCACTTTATTTCCTTGGAAATACTGGAAATACTGATCTGATCTGGGTCGCCACTTCATCTCCTCTCCTCCATCCACACTGATTCAATTATTGGAAAAGTGAAAGTAAGTCCCTCAGTTAGACCTCTGTGACCATTGTATGTTGTTGTCTTTGGATCTGTGTAAGTGATATGAAAGAATGCAACAAGGAAATAAACCACTGAACTTTCCCTTGCTAACCAGTGTAATGTCCATTGTAGAACTATATTTCTGTCATTCTATGTCTGTGGCTTGAGCAATTCTGGGCTACAGACTCAATGACCTTTAAGAGACATCAGGAGTGACAGGAAGTACAGACTCATTTCACATCCCTCTCTAATGTCCTCTTTTTGTATGCAGAGCTGAACACTAGTTAGGACTCTAAAGGGTAACACAGCCATAACATTACAATTAGCTGTCCTATTTCCTAATTTAGACACACTTGTTCTGTATTGCGTTGAATCAAATATCCTGAGAGAGGGATTCTGGAGTTTGAGATTGCCCTAATCCTGTGCAGGTGGTGATATTGATTGTGGTCCACATTTTTCTTTGTAGTCCTTCCATAATGGTTGAGTATAATTCTATAACCTATCTATAATCATACCATTATGGTTGAGTATAATTCTATAACCTATCTATAATCATATCATTATGCTGTGAAAAGATTGTCAAATGTAACTTAGCTTAGAGGAGAAAAATAGAGTGGTTTGACATGAGCGAACCACAATGAATGACCTTCCGTGAGGCTGCGCTTGTTCTTGACTGAGCACACAAAAGCACTAAGTTCCTTAGTGACTGTTTTCCTTTCTTTAATGACACCTGAATCACATTGCAAGCATCAGTTCCTGTGTCTGCTGCTGGGACAATATTAACAGGAAGTGTTGGGGGTAAATGTTTGGAGGGAGGGTGGATGAGATGATCAGCACAACCTGTTTGACAAGTTCATCTGAGTAGGAGGATTAAGAGGGACACACACACACACACACACACACACACACACACACACACACACACGCACACACACGCACACACAGAAAGAAAACCTTCTTGACAGCTCAACACTGTGACCAGGGATATCTGTACTGTCGCATCTCCTACTGATCAAACTCCACCGTCTGACAGGCCCACCAGTGGCTAGAGAACACTGATCTCTCCACTGCTTGGAAAGGCCTGCTGCTTTCAACCTCCCTCCTTCCCTCCCTCCCTCTGTCATTCACTTCCTCCTTCCTCCTTCCTTATTTTTTCTCTCCCTCATTCACTGTCTGTACCTGGGGGATAATATTTTCCCTTTCTCTCTCTCTCTCTCTCTCTCTCTCTTTCTCTCTCTCAAAGTGTCTAAGTTTGCTAAGCATACCAGAAAACTTATATACCTGCATTAAGAAGGATGAGATCTGAGAGGACACAGCTGATAATGATATTTAAAGTGATATGACTGTTGGTCTATGTGTATTATCAAATAAAACCAAACACCCCAGCTTTGGACTGCTGTCTCTCTCAGCTCCCACACACACACACACACACACACACACACACACACACACACACACACACACACACACACACATGCAAGTCTCTTTGGCATCCCCACCGCCCTCTGTGAGGTGCCCACACACTCCAGACAGCACACAGAGGCCCTGTTGTCCTCCCCCAAGGACGGAGAGGCAGACTGTGAATTAGTAATAGAACCAAACACAATGACAGGTTTCAGGGAGAGTCGGGACTTTGTCAACGGGAGGTTTAATTCCTTCCTATAGGCTAGCAGCTTCACCTCTTATAGACAGACCTTAGTGAATGAAGTGTGCTTAATGTGGCGGTGCGGAGGTTGTGATATGACGTATGTGTACACCGCAAATACGTTTACATGCATATACCTGACATTCTTGATCTTTCTGGATTAAAACCATAAAATACCTCCATCATCATCATCATCACCATTGTCATAATCATCATCATCGTGTTCTTCATCATCATCTTCATCATACTGATCAATCTCAGTAGACTTTCTATCAATCAACACCGTGCGCATTTTAAATCCATTTTTTCTCTCCGTCCATTTTTTCACTCCATGTTTTTTATTGTAACGCGGAAGTCAGTGACGCATACGTTCAGATACAGATGGGTCATTGAAATAAACAACACATCGCCATTCAGTCCGGAAAAAAACAGCGGTGAGTGATCATTTTTGCTTTGCACTGTGTCGGCAAGTTGAACTGAGATTTGCGTTCAATCGCAACGTAGCCTATTCCAGGATTTGAAACGTCTAGGCTACACTGCCCTGCGCCTTTTTACCAAATTCTCTGGGAGACGATGCGTATCTTTATGGAATGATTGTTTGAATCTAACTGCAATTATTCACGCTGTACCGAAATACATTAATTGGCTGACAGCATTCCTACAGCATACTGGGAAAGTCTTACCAGTGGAATAAGGTGGGTATGGTAATTATCACAAGAGATTAAGAGCAATAGACGCTCTATTTATTCTGAATAGGAGAATGCTTTTTCAATGATCCGTCAATATGCTTCCTATGTCGTCCGGTTGGCGTGCAGCCTAGATGCTCGCAGATTTTTATTTTTATTACAAAAGAATCTCTTACATTTTCTCGTGAAGCATTGACTTAAAAGTGTAGGCTACTGATATTTAATAGTGTAAGTGAGATAAGGACGGATTTATGCGCTCTTTTTATTCATCAAAGCAAAAATACTTACGAGAAGTTCATTGTAACAAACAATGGGCCGTAGTCGATAAGAATAATTGCTTTCATGTTCATAATGATTAAGCATTAATGGTAAAAGCCTATAGACAGCGTGACACACACACCGCGGTGCTACGCGATAAGCGAGGTTTGTTTCATTGTCCTTGTCTAACTGACCTTTTACAAACTGTGAGGTTCTATTTGATTTCTTTCATCTGATCTTTGTAAAGGCTACAGTTCCGGGTACCATAAATGTTCATCCAGCATGACCAGACCGATTCAATGCAGTGAGCTATTTCAATGTAATGTGATGATGCTGCCCATCCTATCTTGGACAATTGCATTCATGGTTGGTCATCTGAATTGCAGAGCATGTTTACATATAGCACAATTCATATCCTAATGTAGGGCTGTTCAAAATTAGTGTATATCACAGGTACATGATGCAATATGACTAACAATCATGTATGGTGAATAGTGTGTTATGCACATGTTTGCTCGATCTCTTGATTAGTCATGTTTGCCCTCCTTTTGCTGCTCTTTCTCTCTGAAAACTGGGGGTAGTTTCCTCTTCCTTCTCAATTATTATTTTCTCCTGTACTTCGCCTACAGTATCACTTTATCATAGCCGGTAGATCAGTTTCCCTCAATATGTTCCACTCTTAACTCCTGCCCTGTGCCCTGTGACCACTGCATTTAGGGCTGTGGATTCCATCATTCTCAATGCAGCCATATTCTTTTATGATTGTCTCCTGAGATTTTTTATTAATACCAACTTTTTATAGCCATGCCAGTTTGAGTTACAAGCTTGTGATTAAGCTTGTTGTGATTTCAAAGAAGTGTTTTTCTTTGCAGTGTTGTTTGTACCAATGTGGTACTAAAAGTGTGCAATGGTGGTGTGGTGTTCTCTGTCCAGGCTGCAGAATTATTATTATTATTATTAATTTTTTTACTTTACTGGATAATCATTAGGCCTATATTCTAATGCAATTTTTAAATGTAGGCCTATCAATTAAAATCCAACTCCAATGGTATGGTAACTTAGCCTGTTGTTTATCAGGTCAAACCATTGACAGATCTGTAATGGCCAGATGACAGCAGTATCATCAACAGCAGTATCCCAGTCAGTCTACTCTTTAGAGTCCTCTTGCTGTTCTTCATCTTCTACAGCCCATCTGGCATGGTGGCTCATGTGTTCTGTTCTCTTCAGCAGTGTATTCTCTTCCCTTCCCTATATAACAGGCCTTCTGCCATGGTGTGAAATCTCATCAGCTATCATCTGGGCTGTGCAGTCAACAATACTCTGAAGTCTCTGAAGTCGTCAGAAGTCCTGACAGACATGACTATAAAGAGACAGAAAGAGTAATGATGTTTACGCCCCTTAATTAAGAGTCAAACCAGGAGAAGACTGTTTTGGTTAATCTGGTAAAACTGATGCAGGAGAGAAGAAGACAGAAACCCAGGTGAGTGAAGGGACTATGCTGTTATTGTGTGCATCCCAAATTAACTAATAATTATTTTTCTCAAGGGCATAGTCAAATAGTCAGTCAATGCCTCTTGGGAGGCGGGGGGGTGGGGGGGGTGGGGGGGTAGAGTAGGCCTATCATTCTGTTAAATGAAATCATACAGATTTAAATAAATGCAATGTGTACAAATGTGTGAGGACACATACACTGACAGTGAGAACACCTTCACACACGCCAATGTGGTGGGCTAATATTGTGGCTGCCCACTGCCAGTGTCGTCAAGCCCTGCTGGCATATAGCCTCCCCTGAAGGCTATATGAGGAATATCTTCAGTGGCAATTAGATCCTATTGTGATGCCTTCACTATATGATTGGCCCCACTTTAAACAAACTACAACTTAAATGTTTAATGTAGCCTTCATAAACCTTTATAATGCCTACATACAGCAGTTGCATCACAAATCATTTATAGGCAAATGTCAAGCTACTAAAGAGGTAAAAAAAAAAAGATTATAACACCCTTTGTAAACCTTATAACACCCTTTGTAAGTAAGGAATGTGTTTTTATGAATAATTTGTGAAGCATTAATCCTTTATTAGGTGTAATTTGTTTAAAGTGACCAATGGGGGATGGATTTCTCTGAACCATTTTGTATATTTTTAAAAGGAGTAGGCCTATTTCTCCTCTCTCCTCTCCTAAGAGTGCTTTGACCTCTGATGCTTTAGAAAGTTTTGTATATTGGTTAGATATCACAGCATTTGGTAGATAAGTCAATAATGTCTCACACATTGCAGTATCTCTCTACTCTGGGAATTATGAGATCTCTACCCAGAATCTTATCTTATTCTAGGTATTATTGAAATGTTTTAGAGATGACAATAGACTACCAGGTCATGGCTGGAAACATTGATTTGGTCTACTAGTAGAAAGGTCTCAAGACCACTGTTAAAACTTTAGGTGGTTAGAGCAAAGTATGCCAGATGTCTGGAGAGAGGAAGTAGAACAACCCAACAGAAATATCTGTTCACACATGTCCAGCGGGAAACGTTTCTGTCTGAGGAAGTGTGTGTGTGTGTGTGTCGTTTTCCTGACTGCATGGAATCCATTACATTTCCTATCAGTGTTTCTCATTGAGCGTCTACAATGTTTACCATGTATAACATTTGCTATTACGTATGTGTTGATTAAGCAATAATACACTAAAGTCCATGAAGTTATGAATTATTTTTTATCATGGCTGTGATGTGGTCGTAGTGTATTACTGGATGTATTAATGCTTGAATGTAGTATTGCTTTTATACAACGGGTTACCAGCATTAAAAAGCAGGATTAATTCCCAAACCATACATTTTTCAACAAAACATGATGCTACATTCACTAACACTGGTTGTCTAGTGCAATTTAAGGCATTCTCTGATCGTTAGCTCTATTCGTATTGACTGTCATGTTAATCAAAACTACCCAAGCGCCGGTTGATAGTTCTAAAACTGGTTTCTAAGGACGCTGTCCATGGTGAAAACAGCTATGTAACAACGTAAACAATGGTATTTTATGAATGGATGTGGCCATGTGTATGTTGTCTAATATAATATGGGCAGGATAGGCTGTAACAATGGGAATTCCAAACCACTTGTTGTATAATACAAGGTCTCATGTCCTTTGTAGGGCACTGTACCATAGAATGAGATTATTAGGCAGAGATTGTCATAAGAGAGATCAGGAAGTATACAACCATCAGTCCCAGTGGTTCCATTACAGCACTTTGTAACATGTAGCACTTTGTAACCTTGTTTAGAAAAGCACTATACAAATAAATGTGCCCAGAGCCCAGAGCTCTGTTCTCCCTGGGAGTGTACATGTGTGTTGTCTCGGGGGCAGTGTGTACAAAAATTACCACATTCCAACAGTTGATTCGATTAATTGTATGGCTAATAAAACTGTGTTTTTTTTTTTTTTTTTTATTTAAAGGTATTATTATTATTATCTGGAACTGTGACATCATCACCACTATCTCATCCCTCCTCTTCTCCATCTGGATCTGATTGGCCTTTTAATACAATAAGGTATTACTCTGTTGTCTTTGTTTACCTCCTCTGCTCTAACTCAATCTGCTCCCTGCCCTGCTCTGTGTTCTGCTGTGGGAGCAGGGAGAATGAATATTGATCCAATCTAATAGCTTCCCTCTCTCTATGGATGATGTCACTCCTCCAACTGCTATCCCATCCTCCCTCACTGGAACGGCTGGAGCAGAAGGGAAGCAGTGATCCTTGTAGGAATGTAGGATAGCACTGTTTGCCTCTGAGGGATATCTTAGGTGAGGCGCAAAGCCCCCTTGAAACACACATCAGATGTAAGAGAGTGGGGGTTTGGGTTGGAGGTGGGTATGTGATGGTAATGGTATGAAATGACAAGGGGAAACAGAACCTATATATCAGCTGGGCAGTAGTGCTGGCTCAGCTGGAATGGATGAAGAGTGGTACTGTATATTACCTGTTGGTGCACCAAGGTCTCCGTCTGCCTGTGACCCTGAAACAGTTGTTCAGCTTTGCTCTGGAGCCTGTCATTCATTTATCACAGATGTGTAAATTGGATTTCAGCCTAACCCATTTATCCAGAATCACTGATATACATTTTAAATAACATCCTGGCAGAGACAAATACCTTTCAACATTGAATGAAGAGCGAACAAATAAACAAATTACATTCCGACTTCCAGTATTCTATTCTAGAATCTATGACGGAGTTAACAGCTCCTCTGAAATGAGTGTTTGCAGAGAATCCTTCCTGTTATAATAAAAGGGGGAATATATTCATCAGCCATGTTTAGAGGACAATGGAAGATTCAAAAGTGCTGCTTTATTGTTACAGTCTGCCTCAGGAAGACTGCATGAGTGTTACTTATCAATTTTGTTCAACTGGTTTCATAATGAAAATGAACATTTGAATCACCAAGGTAACTTTTCTCCCAGGCCCAGTGAATGGGGAGAGAGCATGACCTGACTTTATGGGCAGTACAAACAGAGAAGCAACAATGCCTTTGGTGTTGTCGTTGTGTTATCTTGAGATGTTCTGAACTGAACAAGGCATCCTGAATGCAGCCTGTAAAGTGGTGTTTGAGCAACAACAGCATTTACGGACAGGCACCCATGTCCAAGCTGTGTTATGTCTGCAAACTGATACAGACATACATGTGTTATATGTTATAACTGTATTTTCAAACCCATTTCTGCTGTAATACAAAGCCAATCTAGAAGATATGTTGATCCTCCAACAACAGGAAGATAAGGGTGTTTGGTGATGTTGCTTTGTCAAACAAACATGACACACACCATTAATGAAGTTGTCTTGTATATGGTGGCTAGAGAGCGGAGGAGTATGTACCAAAATCAGGAATACTCTTGACCTGTCAGAGATGCAGCAGGAATCCATATGGTCTTTAGCATACCTTCTCCCAGTCTTAGCAGTTACAGAGTAGTCACATAGGCTGTACACTTATTCAGATTTTACAGTACAGATTTTAACATCTTTTTCATCTATTTGTATAAGTGGCAGTATTCAATAAGATTTGATAGGTTTGCTGTTATTTCACATGGTACATGACCATCTGCAGTCTAAAGGAGCTTCTGCCAACAGCATCCGTCTGGCCCCAGCCATATAAACACACACTCATACATTCATTCATCTGTCGCTGTTGGCTTAGAGACGAGAGAAGAGAGGGCAGTGAGTCACTTATCGTCGAGACCATCTTCCAGTCTGACCACTCAAGCTGTGTGTCAGTGTGTCCTGAATGAACACACACACACCAACCCCCCCCCCCCACACACACACACACACACATATACACACACTTTTGTAGGACAGTTCTTAGAGCCTGCTGGTACACAGTCAGACCTCTCTAAACTCCCTAATTACTGTTGACTGGCTGAGTCAGAGATGGAGGAGGGACATACTAGACCTGGATGGTAATCTCTACATGGCCTTGCTTGAAAGGAAGGAAGAGACAATATTATATATTATTAGACCTGATGTACACAAAAGCCTATTTGTCCTAGTATAGGGTTAAGGTAAGGGGTGAGTTTAGGACATGTGGTTAGCGAGTAGAATAGAGTGAGTGGTTAGAAAGTGTGGTGACAACCACCCTCGATCACTGAGCAGATTCTCATCCTCCAGTCTGATGAGGGTGGGATATTTCTAATTGGCCCAATTAGTCCACTAATTACTAATCTTGTAGTCCCCTGACATCTTCATGTATTGTCAAGTTCTGGTGTTAATCTGAGGCAAGCAGTAATCAAAAGAGGCATATTCAAGCATGCTGGTAGATGGTTAAAATACTGAGAAACTCTTAAAGCCTTAGAACAGATATGCCTATGCCACAGTGCCCTTGTGTCTCAGAGATACACACGTGTATCTTTTGCACCAGTACACCAGAGTTTAAAATGATTTCCTTTGAAAATAAATACAGCTTAAAGGGTAGAATGGAAGTCATGAGAGTCATTAAACATGATTGAAGACCTATGCGGTTAGAGACAAGTGAACACACACACACACACACACCCCTCATGTGACTTCTGCTATTTCTGCCTTTTACCAGCTGTTTGGACTTTGACTCAGATGAAACCATTTGATTAACCTTGTTTGGTTAAGGTACCAAATGAATCATCGATTGGCTGTTAGTTTCCATGATAGTTTCCATGACAAGCTTCACAATAATAAAACCTATATAACAAGTAGCTAGATCACAGATAGAGTATGTGTATAGTCTGTGCATACAGTATTTGTGTGTGTCCATGTGCATGTATGTATGTGTTGTGCTTCCCCTGTAATGATTGACATACGGTAAAGGGCAGTTTCGGTTTACAAATCAAATGACTTTCTAAATACGAAATTAAGTTGTCACAGATCACAGACTGGACATGACGAACAAAACAAACCATTCAACACAGTAAAATCTATGTAAAATCACCCTTAATGTTTAACCCATAAAACACAAAGAGCATGCTAGAATAAGGTTTAGATATTTTCTAAAAGTCAATCCAACTAATTTTGCAAGCAGTACTTCCTCATTCTCTCCTTTAAGGAGAATCAAAACTGCCCCAGGGTTTCACACAGGGTTTCTCACAGATAGTTATATCATGTAGAACAAACATCTCTCTCTCTCTCTCTCTCTCTCTCTCTGTCTCTGTCTCTCATGCAGAATGATAGAAATAATAATGTCTGCACTATATATGACTTTTTTTTTTTTTTTTTTAATATGTTTTTAGGGCATTTCTGCTTTATTGGGATATAGACAGTAGAGATTGACAGGAAGGATGACATGCACAACGTGTTGAGCATCGGAATCGAACCAGGAAGCTTGCTATTATGTGGTATGCGTGTTAGTGTGCTACGCCACTAAGTGCCCCGCTATATATGACATTTCTATCTGCAACGTTGGTTGGTAGTGTTGGAGGAGGTAGGGGCCCCAGTCAGTGGCATCTAGTGTGTCATAACTGTTACATTACAGCTTTATGGCCATTCCCAGTTATGTAATGTAATGTCCTGGCCTATGTTGAGATGAGGGTAATGATTATATCACAGTGACTCCAGTAGACATTATCCTACTGCCTGTCAGTAATTCTCTTAACATACTGTAGGTAGGGTACAGTAGTCATCCCTGGTTCTAGTTAGCTAGCTGTAGCACTGTAAACAGGAGCCTTTGGATTTTCAAATCAGTTAGGCCTAGTTCAGTCAGGAACACTCACGTCTTAGTTTAACCCTTTATTGAATATAAAATGGTAATACAATTAGTCTTGTCATATTTGGATGGCTCCACTCTTTTGAGAGCTCCCTGACTAGAAGTTATAAATGACCACAACACATAAATGTATTATAATGTATAATACGGCAAGTATTATATATGCCAGACCTGGTCCGAAATGTGGGGAGCCAGCCCTGGGTGAGAGTTGCCATTTTGCTTATGGCCCAGCTCTGTGATTTGATATCTGGCCCTGATATGTTCCTGTAGTTACTGGGCCTCTTTTGGTCTAAATGTGGGAGACCAGTTCTGGGTGAGAGTTAGAACTTTGCTGATTGGCCAGCTCTGGTACTGTATGTAGTGTATGGCTATTATAAGTTCAGATTGTTACTAGGCCAGTGTAGGTCTGAATATGGGGGACCAGTACTGGGTGAGAATTGGCATTTTGCCTATTGGCTTGAGCTATGTAGCCCAAATACATTTCTGTAGTTGCTGGGTTACTTGGATTTGTTAAGAAATGGCATGAAATGTAAATTCTGTGAAAACTATTCCACATCTCCCCTCGTACCCTATGTTCCTTCCCCTTACATGAGGAATCTTGATCCACTACTGGGAACAATATTGCAATATTTAGTCCTAGCTAATGAGAAGATGAATCATACATTCTGTGATATGTTGAAATTGATAAACTGGTGGTTTGGGTTTTCAAAGCACCTGTGAAATTGTCTCATACACAATCCCAAGTCACATCCCAACCCAACAGTGTTTAGAAATACACAGACTATTTGGGGAAATCTCCTCATCTCATTTGATTTGGAGTTTGACTGCGGAACACTGACAGACTAATCAAAACCAGATGAGAATCACAGACCATCTGAAGAAATCTAGACTCATATCTGTCAGTGTGGCCAGTGAAAAAAAAAAAGCAGACTGAAAAGATCTGAACAAATCAACTTGAGATCTAGATTTAATCAGACAGACCATCTGTGTCCCAGACTAAGATGTTAACAAATCACTGGACTAATACAACAAAATCTACACATATTGATTTATGAACAAATTTGATAAGAATACAAACTGGTAGCACATCAGCTTCCTCTGACCTCCAAAAAGCTCCCCAAACACTTGGCACATCCTCCATTCATAGGAGACACCCAATTAGACTCAGGTGTGGCCAGTTAGAACACAACACACATAAGATCAGTGTAATTTGGTGTAATTTGTTTGGCAGGAGGCCGAAGGCTAAACTGCTTAAAACCTCATAAGCTGCACATAATTGGCCCATAATTGGGCAGAAATTCTTCTTTAATTTGATTGTTTATTTGATTATTGTTTACTTTATCTCCTTGTCATGTGTAGTATGTTATCCTGAAATATGATCTGAGCATGTCCACACACAACTTCAAGGTGTTACCTATCAAATGGCATCCTGCTTTTGCATCTGATCGTCATATTTCTAATGTTATAAGCAGTTTAGTCTGGGTCTGGTTTTTAGGTGGAAATTAGTCAAATAGGGCATGGAGTTTAAGAGGTTAAGCATTTGTTTAGATTGTTGTGTTGCTGGTAAACTGGGTCTAAGTGTTCTTGTAATTAGTCATTTTCACTTTACTTTGTCCTAAGGCTTTTGATAATTTTCTTAAATGTTCTTCTGAAATTGTTAATCTGACGAGAAGGAATTTTGTTAATGTGATCTGCTGTATTGAGTCTCTGTATTGTCGCTACTGCCCTCTTAAGTGTCCTAACTGTTTGCCTTCCCTTAAATGATACGTTTGTGATATTTAATAGATGGATCCTTATTTGGAAAGTAGCCTTTGGGGCCAGGAGAAACGTATGCTGCATTCATGGCATGTCGGAACTAGGAAACTCTGATATTTCCAACTTGGAAACTCGTTATAGAAAGATGATACCAGGGTTTTGCACTTGGAGTATCAGAACCAACCAATAGGAAGCTCTACACAAATAACTTACTGATTTGAGTCATGAGTGCAGCATTATCCATATCTTGGCCACAATCCAACCATAAGTGGGCCCGATCTGTTTGCAGTACAGTTGCCAGATCTTGACCACAATTTGAGTAGAACAGGGCCAGATCTGGTTACCATAACTAAGCCAGGTCGTGGCCACAAATAGGCCAAGCCTGGGCCAGAATGTTTGTTCCCTGGGCCAGAAGTGGACCCGTTCTTGGCCGTACCTAAACCCAATCCTCACCATAAAAAGGCCACATCTTAGCCAACATAATTCCAGTTACCACTTGGAATTATGGCCCAGAAATTGGGCCAGATAGGCCAGAGCCAGCCCACTTATGGCCAGAGGAACAAAGCTGTACCTGGGCCACATCCGAATACCAGTTAAAAACAGACATGAGCCAGATCTGGGCCGTCATTTCTCTGTTGACTGGTGTGTGTAGACTGACAACTTAAATAGGCCGCCATGCCAACGTGTAACATGTGATTGTGTCAGGTGCATACGTGTAGACAGCTAGCACTGACTTAGAGTGTCCTGCCTGAACTAAGCTTTCTCCATTTTCAATGGGAAACTCTTGTGAAGGCACTAGCTCTGGATGTTGTTTCTGTGACGAATGTTTCTTGCCCCCTCTAAGAAAAACTGTTGGAGTTTTGAGTCATAAAAACATAGACATATTTGTTGAGCCATATCTGGGTTCAACATTAAGGGCGATTTTCCACAGTTTACTGTCTTGAATGGTTTGTTTTTTACTGTCTTGAATGGTTTGTTTTGATCGTCATGTCCAGTAAATGTCCAGTCTATGATATGTGGCAACTTCATTCCGTATTTAGAAAGTCGGATTTGTCAACCGAAACTGCCCTTTACCGTATGTCAATCATTACAGGGGAAGCACAACACATACATACATACATACATACATACATACATACATACATACATACATACATACATACACACACACACATACATGCACACACACACAAGCGGGACTAATACTGTATGCACAGACTATTTGTGATCTAGCTACTTGTCATAGAGGTTTTGTTATTGTGAAGCTTGTCAAAGTGAAACTATCATGTAAACTAACAGCCAATTGATGATTCATTTGGTACCTTAACCAAACAAGGTTAATCAAATGGTTTCATCTCAAAGTCAAAGTCCAAGCAGCTGGTAAAAGGCAGAAATAGCAGAAGTCACATGAGGGGTGTGTTTGTGTGTGTGTGTTCACTTCTCTCTAACCGCATAGGTCTTCAATCATGTTTAATTTTGTCTTTATTTGATCAAGCTTGGTGTTTAGGCTTTATAATCAAAACAATGCTATCTACTTTGTATGTGGACGTTGTTGTTTAAATATAATGTTTTTAATGTCCTTGGGTATGTATTCCTGGAATTTTGAAGGGTCAAGAATGACTGTGATTTGTATAGAATGAGAAATCAATGATCCTGAGAGAAAAACCTTATGTGTCGTTTCCAGTCCAGAGCTCTGGTTACCATGCCATGAGCTACTGCCCTCATTCTGCTAAAGCCCATAGCTGTGTGTGTGTGTGTGTGTGTGTGTGTGTGTGTGTGTGTGTGCGTGTGCGCTGCTTTGTGTGTGCTCTGCTGCTTTGTGTGCGCATTGTGTGTGTGTCCTCACTGCTTTCTGTCCAACAATCATTTCAACTTCCCCTTTTCACTTTTTGATGTGTTTGCACTTTTCGTCTTCCTTTTGTTTTCCAGGCATTTCAGTCCCTCTAGCAAAATCTGTAATCATCCTCTTCGCTTGTGCCTGTCATTATCTCTCTCTCTCTCTCTCTCTCTCTCTCTCTCTCTCTCTCTCTCTCTCTCTCTCTTTCATGCACACTCTCTCTTGGTTTATGCTTTCTTTCATGGTCTCTCTCCTCCTCTCCCTCTCTCCTGTGTGAAAGGGATGGAGAGAGAAACAGTTATACAACTCCCTGTCAGAAGCTACAATTCACTCAAGTGAGTTTCTGAATTCCCTGTCGTCACCCTAAGCCATGTGTTTAGCTACTAGATGTTATTCCACTCTCTCGGTTATTCAGATTTTTAGCTAGAGATAGAGTTGAACCTGTCGGAGTGGAGGTTGAATTTCTTAACAGGATGAGTTTTAGACTGCAGACTGGTGATCTTCCCCAAGGCAATGCATATCATCACTGGCAGACAGAAAGGAGCTATTTCTTCTGAGAAATCTGTGATCTAATTGACAAAAATCCTGTTGCAAGCCATGCACAAGGCCTAATGCTTGCATTTTATACTGGCACAGCCCTGGTATAGGCTATGTCTAGGTTTTACCATTCTGTACTTCAGCTCTTCAAGAAACAAAGTCCTGAGTAGCCACAATATCTGAGTCTGGTATTTATTGCTTGCAAACAAGAGACAGGAGCCTAACAGCAGCCCAGCGTAAATCCGGGGGTCTGTTTAGCCTTTGTAGTTCTGCTGGTTATGGTTAGGCTTAGTCTTCTGTGAATGGTAGTCTCTGACTCATCCATACCTACCTCCTGGAGAGTGTTCCTTATATGTGGGAGTTGTTTGGGGTTTTTTCTTAATCATGATGAGCATTCTTCAGTTATCCACTGTAGAAGTCTTCCTTGGCTTACCAGGCGGTTTGCGATTTCTGAGCTCACTAATGCCTACTTTCCTTTTAATGATGTTCCAAACTGTTGATTTTGGTAGGTTTAAGGTTTTGGTTATGTTTATGATAGATATTTTCTGATATTTCAGCCACATAATGGCTTCACTGACTTCTATTGATGTCTCTTTGGTCCTCCTGTTCACAGACACCAATAGCAGACTCCAAAGGCAAATGCAAAGCCTAGAATCAATACTAGACATTGAGAGCTCTCTTATGACTTCACAAATGATGTGACGGAACACATCTAACAAACCAGAAACATCTGTCAAGCCAAGTGTCCCATCACTTTTGGGTACCCTGAAATAGGTGAACTATGCATAAAAAGTTTTGTTATTTCTGAATTTAGAAACCAATATGTACACAAATACCATCAAATCAAAACTGAGAATCTGTACTTTAACCTCCTAGTTATTATTTATTTTATTTTAAATCCAAACTTTTGGAGTGTAGAGCCAAAAGAACAAAATATGCTTCACTGTCCCATTACTTACGCAGGGCACTATATATTATTATACATTATATATAACTACAATGATCTCATGTATGGTCAGTCCTTGCATCCATAGCTCTGTCTATGAAATTGAGAGTAGTTACATTTCTCCAGCCCCATCCCTCATCTGTTTACCAAAAAAGTGGTGGGGAGCCCATTTTTTTGTTGTTTGAATGACAGATTGCACTTTTAAGTGGAGGGGGAGCAGGTTTGTTGGTGGAGGCTGTGTTTCACAGTGAACACCAGGTTGAGATGTGTCATGGAGTTTATGATGCTTGACCTGGTGGTCGTGACATGGGCTGTCTATTACCAAGCCTCCTGACCTGCCAGGCAGTGCTGCTGGCTTCCATGAAACACAATGAGCAGTACTGTGCAATAATGAGGTTGCAACACAAATACCATCAAATAAAATAATCTTGATTTATCATCTAAACTTTTGGAGTGTAGAGCCAAAAGAAGAAAAAATGCTTCACTGTCCCATTGCTTACGCAGGGCACTGTATATATAGAGATAGAGGTTGTTTTACCAATAGTCACTTGTAGTTATGCACATACCTGGAGTTTAACCACTGAGCAATATTACGACATGCTCCAAATATCACAATATTTAATAATATTGTGTTCATTGTATTTGCCCTGCGTTTTGCTGTGCCATTTACGCAGCCTCTGCAGATGAAACAGGAGGATCCTCTGAGGATTTCACAGGCGTATAACGAGTGCTATGTCCCCCTCAACCAACAAGGCTGTTTATTTAAGACCCCCTTCACAGCTCTGCCGCAACCACAGACTTAATCAAATCCGTAACACAATTACATTAGCATATATTCAAATGTGGAGTTGACAGAAGTATTATGGATGCAGGAAACTCAAATGTCATAGATGCTTTTGATTAAGCTTGTGTAGAGGGGAACAGTCATGGAGACATTTAGCAGGCAGGAAGGAGCTTAGCCATATTCACACTGCACTGGCTCACTGAAATCACAGCAGCCAAAAGGACAATGAGTTTATGGAACATATTATGATAATTTATTCACAGCGTGTTTTGAAAAAATACATATTAAATTACACAGTGTGTGTGTGTGTGTGTGTGTGTGTTAGAGAGTGAGAGAGAGAGAGAGAGAGAGAGAGAGAGGGGCTTTATCAGAGCCCATTAAGTTTGACTTATCCCCTCCTAATCTCTATGCTGTCTGGAGGAAGTGCTAGCTCTGGCAGGGTATTATCAATGCTGCCAAACACACGTGCCAGTAGAAAATGAAATACAGTAGACCTACAACTCTTCCTGTCATCTAATACATGGATTCTATTTCCATTATTTATAATTGGGCCATGGCATGCAGACAGTGTTTTCACTAGTATTTTTGTTTTCCATCTTGGTGGGGCACAGGCCTGGAAAGCAGCATCAGGGCTTGAAATACCTAAACATCCAATTGAGGTCAACAGAGAATATTTCAGGCAGAAGGCTGCAGATCCGGAGAGAGAGGATTCACCCTGCCTAAACCATGGGAAAATGGTAGGGGTAGTGCAGCTACGATTAGGAGCCTGTTTGTTGGTTTTGAAAGAAACCTTGTCATATTTCCCTCCCTTTAACACATTTTACATCTATGGGGGCTGTTGCATGCATAGCTACTAATTATGCCTACTCCTGGACAGCAGTGCACTTTAAATGGAGGCTGTCTATTGGAAGTGCACACATCAGTCCAGGAGTTGGCTTATTCTCTGTCTATGAAATGGGCCCTTAGTGTCATACATCCCCAGTATAGAGAGGTTCCAGATAAGGGCTTTATGTACCTTCAGTGATATAAGGCTCGATTGATAAGCAGTCGAGGCGTTCAGCCTCATTGCTCAGCAGTGGAAGAGTGGGGGATCATGGCTTTATATTTCCTGTCCTGTCTCTTGGAGGAGGGTCAGAGAGGTTCTAGCTCTGCTAAGTGTGAATAACAGCAGTTCACTCAGGCGAATACAGACATTCAGATCTACCTGTCAGGCCTCTGGAGAAAGAACAGCGCCTGAGGAGGGCTTCTCTTTTTAAAGCCCCACTCAGTGATTTCAGCACACAAAAGCATAAACAGTATATGTCCTTGTTGTTCTGGTTATGATAAGGTAAGACAGTTATTCTACTTTTATTGAGGTTTAGTCACTACAGTCCTTTCAGTAAATCATCAGTGCGTGTCTGGCTTTGGTTTCATGAACAAGTTCAGTTTCAGGTAGCCACATCTAAACTAGGCACTGCACCCACTCCAGGACCAGGACTGGCTACCACTGTGATGGACATTTCAAACTCATGTGCTTCCACTTACTGTCACTGTTAACCAATTAATGAGTTCCTAAAGGTCAGATCCGACAACCTTCCAGGCATTTTCTGATGTTGCCTTTTATAAACATTATGATGATGCTGTTGGGGCCTTTGATAACAGAAATTACATTATGATGGAGACGGTAGATGCAGAGTCTATGACAAAGCTGGTCTTTGTATGTGTGTGCGTGCCTGCATGCGTTTGTGTGTGGAGGTGGGTGAAGACTCTGCCTGTGTCCATGTGGCGCTGGTGTGTTGGGGAAACAGTGGTCTGTGCAAACACTGCTCTCCCATCTCTCAGAGGACATGAGCTCATAGTCTGTGTGTGCTGAACTTTCCATCCCTCTCTCTCTCTCTCACACACACACACACACACACACACACACACACACACACACACACACACACACACACACATACACACACACTCCATATGTAGGGCAGCAGTAGCCAGAGCATTAAGAGTGTTATAACTCCTCTTTTAGATATGGAAAGAATGACTCAGTAAGTATAAAACACACCAAGGTGACCATCTGCTGTCTGTATCAGTGTTAGTCAGACATAGAGATAAATTCTCTAACACTAACCTGTTCTACTCTATATACAATTAGTCCCCTTTGTGTTGTCCTCTGACTGTATGAATGATGAACTGACGTGTGTGTATGTGTGTGTGCGTGCACGTGTGTGTGTGTGTGTGTGTGTGTATATATATATATGTGTGTGTGTGTGTGTGTGTGTGTGTGTGTGTGTGTGTGTGGTGTGTGTGTGTGTGTGTGTGTGTGTGTGTGTGTGTGTGTGTGTATTCCAGCTGTGGTTAGTTACTGTAGAGGTCAGTGCTCTGTCAGGGGACTGTCAGACAGGTCTCAGGGGACATATTGAGGCACCTCCATTCACAATTCACTGGTTCCTGACTGTGTATGTTCCTGCCCCCACTCCGACACACTGCTGTCTGGCTGACAGGGTCACCTCTGTGTTCTCTAAGCACTGTCTGCAGTCTTAGAAAAAAAAGGTTCATTCTTGAACCCAAAAGGGTTGTTCGCCCTGTCCCTGTATGGTTCCTCAATCACATTGTTAGGATGTGTAGTCCAGTATAGTCATTGGTATAGGATACCTTTTATTTTTCGTGGTACCTTTATTTGACTAGGTAAGTCCACCGAGAGCACATTCTCATACAGTTTACCAACAGTGGCCTTTGTTGCAGATGAGAGGACCAGTACAGGATGACAGTAGTGATACTACAGGCTACAGGCTGTAGTCTGGGGATGATTGGGGGGCCATGGTAGCTGAGGGGCCAGGGTTGTTAGTGGAGCCCAGTACAAAGATCTGTGTGCTGGCCTGGCGATGCTTCTTTTCCTTCCAGTATTAATAATAACTCTCCTGGGGAGTATCACCACCATTGTCTTGGAGGTCATGATGAACTAGGCCAGCTATCAGGAGCTGACATCGACAGGACTGAGGAGAAAGGATGGTATTTTATTGATATCTATTGATATCCGATAGCCCTCCATGACTCTCAGCTGCCCAATAGATGAGATGCTTTGAAGGACCAACATTTATACAAATCAGACAATTGCATTCATTTAACAGATGTGACATATTTGTATCATATTTAGACAAACTGTAAACTGTCACATCCTGCTTTAAAAATCTAACCCTGTACTGTATGTCTCTGCTTGACTGACAGTTGTGTTGATCAGTGTTATTCTGTACCCTGTTGTATTTGGCTACCTCCTTCACACATGTTCTGATGAGCCAGCCAGCTGTAGCATTGGCATCTGATGAAACAGTCATGTAGTAGTGCTGCCAATTGTGTCTGCTGTCAGGGAGAGTGGGCTCCATGTTCCTCATACCAGTTATGCTCACAGGGGTATGATGACCTCTCCATCTTAATAAACACCCACCTGGACACTGTAGTTACTGCACTGGACATGAATGACACCCTGTCTTCGGTGCATGCTGAGTGTGTTTATTAAAAAACTGCTTTAATCGATAAAACTGTGAAATCTATCAGTCCCAAGACCTTACTTTAGTGTGTGTGTGCGTGTGTGTGTGCGTGTGCGTGTGCGGGTGCGGGTGCGGGTGCGGGCTTGGCTAACTTTCTGACCACTAGTAATAATTTGTCAGACTTCATCTGTAATTTGAATCCTCTATTCCTTTATCCCTCTACAGTAGAGCTCTAGGGCATGTGCGCGCGTGCACACACACACACACACACACACACACACACACACACACACACACACACGCACACACACACACACTCACACACACACTCACACACACACAAACACACATGACACAAAGGGGCTGAAGCTTAATTGCTGTCAGTGGCAGTACAGATGGCTGCATTAGCAGAAGTCGAGGAGGTCTATTTATAAACCCTGTTTTATAACTTCCCAGCAGTGCCCATGTTGCTAGATCACTCTCAGTTCAATGGGTTATCATTGGTCTGAACAACCTCCTGCAGCCTGACAACTAGCTAAATTGTTTGAAAAAAATATTCATTATGCCTCATGTAGAGAAGAAGAGAATGTCTGCACACCAACAATCAACCAGACCAAAATAAACGATCAAATTGATCGAAATCAAAGTCTGATTGCACTGCTTTCCAGGCCAATTGCATAGGTCTAAAGAGGATGCGTGCGTGCGTATTTAACCCTCTTCCTCTTCCTTCTGTCTCCTCTCTAGAGCAGTGCAAGCTGGGAGTAGCAGTTCGGACCACCATGCCTGTTGCTGTGGCAGCGGGACAGGAAGTGTGTGTGTGAGCGCACCTGGTTGGCTTCGCTGGGATGAACATGCCACTGCACCAGATCTCGGTCATCCCCCGTGATGTCACTTCCTCCAGGGTCTCTGGCAGCGGGAAGGCCAAGGACAAGGACAAGCAGGTAGGGTCAAAGGTGTTACAGCATTATGGCAGGACACACTTTGTCATGCTTCTTTCAGACTCATGAACCTTTGTTTACTATCACAAAGCTATGAATGATATAGAAGGTTATGGCAGTAAAATGTGTAAGCAGTGAATAGGGGCGGCTCTGTCTGTTTGGTGCATTGCAGCACCATGTGAGGTAGTATATTTAGATTTCTGTGTGTGTGTTCATGTTACAATAGTGTTGTGGTGTTGTATAGTACGTTTTGATAGTGGTGTGTGTGTGTGTGTGTGTGTACAGTATCTGTATGCCATAAGGAAACAGTAGTTCTGTAGGTGGATGTTTTTCTACTGTAGTTCTGAGGAACTCCACAGAAACAGAGAGGTGTTAGAGGAAGACGTGTGTGTGTGTGTGTGTGTGTGTGTGTGTGTGTGTGTGTGTGTGTGTGTGTGTGTGTGTGTGTGTGTGTGTGTCGCGCGCGCGCATGTGCAGTCATAAGCATCCTTGGGCCTCTGCGTTTGAAATGTTCTTGGTCAAATAAACATGTCAATCAAACAGCCAGCTCTCCGAGCACCTGTGTTTACAAATGGAGTTGAGCTCCCATTTGTATCTCCAATCCAATTTTGAAAAGTTACTTTGAATCCAAGCTTATTTATGGGTTTAGGGGTTAGGCTTGAGGGAACACATATTTGTAGTTATCTGACATCATCTGACAGACACAGACTAGAGCATTCGGTGTTCCTTGATAAAAAAAAGTTCTGCATTCTACAGTCACTACTGTACCTTCTCCCCTCTCCCCTCTCCTCCTCCTCCTATCCCCTCTCCTCTTCTTCTCTCCTCTTCTCTCCTCTCCTCTTTTCTCCTCTCCTCTTCTCTTCCCTTCTCTCCTCCCCCCTCCTCCTCTCCTCTTTTCCTATCCTGTCTTCTCCTCCTCTCTGGTGACACAGCTCTATTTGAGGAAGGTGATTGGATGTTGACACTAATGAGAGTGCTGTCACAAGGAAGGGCTGGCTGTCACCAGGATGTGTCATGGCTGTCATGGCGATGGGGGAAGAGGGGGGCAAGGGGGGTGAGGAAGAGATGTGCCCCAGGTATCTGAGAGGCAGACAAGTATCAGAAGAGATGCAGGAAGTTAATACATGAATACCAGGGGTGCCAACCGAACGAGAGAAAGAGACAGACAGAGAGAGAGAGAGAGAGACAGACAGAGAGAGAGAGAGAGAGACAGACAGAGAGAGAGAGAGAGAGAGAGAGAGAGACAGAGAGAGAGAGAGAGAGAGAGAGAGAGAGACCCACACTGGCTTCATTATATGCAGTATGCCTCCCTTTTCACACACTACGGATGCTGCAATGTCTATTGTGTAGTAATACAATACTTGACGTCAGTATGTGAAAGGTAAGCTGATATTATGTCACTGCCTGAGCAGCTGTATTGTTACAGTAATTAAGCAGCCCAAAATCATTTGCAGTAATTATGTGGCTGAGGCAATTTAATTAGAACTCTGAAAATGCTGTGTTTGTAGACTGGATCAGTGCATGATCTGTGGAAAATATTGAGATAGGCATGTCTCTCTTCCAGGGCCTCCCCTTCCTGGGCCTCTCTCCCTCACCATGCGTTGCCCTGGTCTGAAGGGCTCTCAGTAGATGTGGGTGGTTGTTGAGCTGTGCAACAAGGCCAGGTGCTAAGACAACATGGGCCTACTCAGTGTCTGGCCTCTCATCAGTGTGTGTCAGCACTAAGTGCGGCAGCATATCAGCACAGGTGTTCCTGAGAGGCTTTTCACACTATGCATATGGTGGAATGGGTTTAGTCTGACTCTGACTGTTCTGTTCTTTGCATGCATGCACGCACGCACACACAGCTGAGGACTCTAAGGTGTATGGCTCACCATTTTTTAGTTCCCAACTACAGTTGATTATTATGCCACTGAAAATGGTAGGAAATGAAAGCTGCTCTTAGGTTTTGGTGATGTTAGTATGTGCTCCATACATTTCTTGTTTATGATTCACTGTAGAACTAACCCAGTTAAAACCCAAACTGTATCCAATGCCTAGCTTTGTGACAGCATTGGGGCTACTTCTGTCTTTGTGAATGGATAATGGTAGGAGTGCAATGTCTGCTGTCTTTAGTAGGCATAGAGTGAACTCCCTCTGTTGTTCAGCTGTTTCTTAACATCCCTCCCTCCCTCACTCCCTCCGCTCTGCACCATTCCCTCCCTCCCTCCCCCAGGTTGAGTTCCCCTGATTCCCCTCTGGAATAGCGGGATAAACGGAAGTGTGTGTGTGTGTGTGTGTGTGTGTGTGTGTGTGTGTGTGTGTGTGTGTGTGTGTGTGTGTGTGTGTGTGTGTGTGTGTGTGTGTGTGTGTGTGTGTGTGTGTGTGTGTGTGTGTGTTATGCCTCTAAAAGTTGTTGTGAGTTTTCCAGCTTTAGCACTGAGACTTCTGTGTGCCTGGTGTGTGTGATAAGGAGAGCTTTGGGTGAATTATGAATACGGTGAGAAGGAAATTTTCACTGGTACAATACAGTACAGGTCTGCAGACATGGATGTCAAAAAGTTATTCAAGGCTTGTGTGATAGAACTATAACCTACATTCTCAACTTGAGCTGTTGCTTGTTTACTTGATGTTACCCTATCTGCTGAAGGTCCCTTTTAGCTTCTGATTTAGAATGAGGACTCATTTTGACACACACAGACACACACACTCTCAGATTAATAACGGATTGATAA
>NC_139653.1:15201515-15209015 GCF_951799395.1 Argentina silus
CACTGTGACTATGAGCAGGAATACTGGCTCCTCGGATAGGAGGGTCTCATGGTGCCACAATGGTAGTAGTGTGCCTTTCTAAGCTGAGAGTTCATTCAGAAGTAAGCTTTAAGTCTGTATTTACTTTCAAGAGAAAAGGTAAAAATAGCTATTTATGTTTTATGTGTTATTTTGTGTCTAAGATTAAGATCACTTTACTTGTCCATTTACTGGTTCAGGGAAAGGCTAGTGTTATACTGTATGTCCATCCTGACTGCAAACTAAAGTTCCCTATGGGATGATGAAGCATGATTTGACTAATAGTACAGAGGGCTGTGTGTAAGCTGCTCCCTCTCCCTCTGACTTCATCAGGACTCCTGTCCTGCCTGGGTCAGACTCTGCGGAGGTAAAGTGACACAAGGCAGGCCCAGCCATCAGGAGACTTATGGGACAAATGTGCCGAGACGCCAGTGAGCGTACAGTGCGTGAAACAAACAGCCCCCGTGTGAGTCACCCACCAATCAGGTGTGAGTCACCCACCAATCAGGAGGTCGACACCAACGCTAACCAGATGACGGGATGTGGAGCGCTGAAGTTGAGATGGCAGGAAGGAGTGTGGCATTGGGAATACAGTACTGGATGTAGTGATGGGAATAGGAATATGGATTTGTGATTTCCAGAGAAGGAATAAAGGGGAAGAGTGGTAGGGACAACGCTAGGTTGGCTTATAGACCTGAGGTGGAGTGTTAAAGTTTTAATTTTTATTTGCACAAAACATTACGTGACAAGACAAGAAAACATAGTGCCAATAAAAACAGGTTATACAGACATGTGCAGGTTAGGTGACAAGTCCAAGAGGGTTTATATAAACATATAAACAACTTCACCTATCCAGTGTATTGTTTATCTCTGGCAGTAGTGATTGAAGATTGTGGGGATGGGGTTGTGCTCTGAGCCAGAACAGCAGGGGGCAGTATACAGTAGCAGGCTGGGATTATAACTCCACTGCTCCTCTTTCAGCTGCATGTGCACTGGCATCAGACTCAATTAGAGTGAAGTATGAAGTTGCCCTGCTTGTCACTGACCTAAGATCATTTGGGGAGGGGTTAGGATTTGGACAGGGTAAGCTGATCCTAGATCTGTCCCTAAGGGCTATTGTAGTCACAGATCCATCATTGTATGGTACACCTGCATATCAATATGATATAGCAATCGGCTGCACTGGGCATCTTGCAACTTTAATGCAGTCGAACACACATATTAACACTCAGAACAATGTGTGTGTGAGGCACTCAGGTATGTGAGTGTATTTGGCACTGTACTGCATAGTGACAGGATACTCTGTCATAATAGGTCTGCACTTACTGCCTATGGAGTTCAAGATCAAGTCTTGGGAATTTTCCATGACATTTCCATTACATTACATTAAAGTAGTCAGAGTTGTCTGTAATGTGCAGAAAAGAGAGGACATATTAACCAGAGTACTGTACTGTTGCTTTTTTTTTCTTTTTTCCCCTTGCCATATTTGAGTGACTTTTAAAGCTTTTGATTTCCAGGCACTCAAAATACAAATTTCATTTAATTAAATGATAGGCTTGTGAGTTGGACAGCCTTTAAATGTAAATGGCTGCTGCTGTGGACCATATCTTCAGGGTGCCAAATGATACTGGACCTCACAGGGGTGTGTGTGTGTGGTGGGGGGCTGTCCATCACACAACAGGCACAGCAGGCAGAGCAGGATGTGCGTGCGTGCGTGTGTGCGTGCATACGTGCGTGTCTGCGAAAGAATGTCCACACCTGATTTTACCCTTTTCCCTCTCTACATCCAAGACATGAATCCTGTAAATATGTTTTACAATATGTGTGAAACCAGAATCTGTGTTGTCTTTGTTGATCAGCACACAACAGTACATCCTGTCTTTCTCAGAGGATCTGATGGAGACAGCATTTCAAGTGGTTAGGAAGTGGGGGGAATTATTTTCATGTGTGTGTGTGTTCGCTTGCTTGGTGGTAACGGTAAACTATGCCAGAAATGTAAACCCTTGGCCAGATGGAGCTTGGTGAAGTTTACGTGTGCATATGTGCATCGGGCTGAGCCCATGTGTTTGTCGTGTGTGTGTGTGTGTGTGTGTGTGTGTGTGTGTGTGTGTGTGTGTGTGTGTGTGTGTGTGTGTGTAATAGCCAGGGCTGGGGAGCAGGCATCTGTTGGAACAGTGATACTGTATGGCTTCCGTCAGTACTGCGATAAAGACAATGGAGTTACTAATTACATCTAAATACTCTTCAGTGATTACCTGATCTTTAGTCATACGTATAGGGGTAGGGTGAAAGCAATATGGTGGATATCCACTGTGAACTGGCTTTTCTATCCAGCCTGTTTTATATCATGTAGAGTAGGAGAGTAAGAGGAGGAAGCTAGTTTAGAGTGTTGGGATGCAGGAGAGGTATTTCACTAACTCAGGCCTGCCAGGATCTCTGCTGAGTCCCTTGGCTTCCTCAAGGGAAGTGATTTCAGCGCTGTGTTTTGATGTTTGTGTGTGTGTGTGTGTGTGTGTGTGTGAGTGTGTGAGTGAGTGAAGTTCCTTTATCACTTCAGTAGATCTGCGGAACGGGGGGAGAGGGAGAGAGAGAGAGAGTGAGTGAGAGAGAGAGACTTCCCCTCGTGTTAGCATTGCGCTAATCTCTCTTAATTAACCTCATCAAGCTGACAAACTGTATGTGACGCACTGTTACGCTAGGCCTCGCTTAGCAGCCCATTGATTTCAGTTCAAAGACATGCATGCAGGCTACTACTGTAATTACTCTACACCTCGAACAGCTTGTGGTGCATGTGACGCCCTTTACAAACAATATGTGTTTGATCTGTTGTTATCAAGTGTGATTTGGAGGTCTGAACTTGAATACGCTGTTTTGTTTTTTATTTAAGAACAGGTGTACACAACTCCAGTCCTTGAGGGACACAATCCTCCTGGTTTTAGATTCTCCAAGGCAGTGGAGAATCTAGCAGTGCTAAATGTTAAAAATGTAATTTGGCCACACACCTGGTTACTTGATAAGAGTTGATTATAAGGCAAAGAAGTGAAGTCAGAAACAAATTGCAGCCCTCAAGGATCAGAATTGAAAGACAGCCCCCTTAACTACAATGTTGAAGGAAAACAAACATGAACCACAACCTCTATTGTGACTCTGCTGGGAAATCATAAAAATGTCACACTTCCATGGCCTGCGAAGCTTAGATGTTCTCAAACAGCACCTCACATCACTATCACCTTCGCTGGCAGCAATAACTCCTCCACCTCTATACAGGAGAATGGCCTATCACAACAACAATAACAACAACAACAACAACAACAACTACAAAGACAGCTTTGATTTGGACAATAAGGCTTTTCAAATGGAGGGATGCAATCTGCAGTACTAATGTATGGAAGCTTTTTCATTCTGGGTTACAGGACCAGAATGTGCCCAGTAAGTTTGGTTTGTTTATTTTTGAGGATTTATCTGGGGCTCAGCACACAAAAGATGTGAAGATGAGAACTAGAAACTAAAAGAGAAATGAGATAAGTTTTATCAACATATGCTAGTACCACTACCCTTGACCTGAGATAGCACTGGAGGATGTACTATATTGTATTGTGCATAACTGCACATTGAAATCTTGAAGTTAACATGCAATATGTCCCTTTTCTTTGGTGGCTAACCCTCCAGGCTAACCCTCTCAGACAGGTATGTACATGTGTAGCTAGTCACAGATTTAGCATTCTTTTGTGGGTCTGTTTGTTTGTATGTGTGCTCCTGTGTCTGTGTAGTAACCATTAACCCTTTGATGTCATAGGTTTGGGTCACAGATCGGTCATCTCTGATGCTGTGGTCCCATGGCGGAAGGGGGGGGGGTGTTGGATACAGTATATGGGTGACCCGGATCGGGTGTGCTTTTAGCTCTGACTCCAGCCTGACACACACAAGTATAAATAGCCTCCCAAACGCAGAGCATGGCTCTCAGAAACAGGTCACTCCAAAGTTTCTCCCTCTGATGCATACAGTACATAGAGCAGCACCTTTCTGGCTTTCACAGCTTTAGATATGCTATGAGAGAGAGAGAAAAACACTGCTTAGGATTATGGTACCTGTAAGTTAATACAGTACAGTATGTAACGTGTGGAACATGGACCACTGGAGAATATGAAAAGGAATATGTGTTTTGAAATCTGTAAATCATAGTCTCTCTCTCTCTCTCTCTCAGGCATAAATGAGTACATACAGTACTAGATTGCATGTATATGCTCTCTCTCTCTCTCTCTCTCTCTCTCTCTCTCTCTCTCTCTCTCTCTCTCTCTCTCTCTCTCTCTCTCTCTAAACTAAACTCTCTTACACACACACAATCTCTACCCAGTAAGATCTAATTTAAATTTTTAGTCGGCAGGAAGGCAGATCCAAGTGGTACAGTAGCATTCACAATGTATGACTATGTTTGAATATGAACTGAAAGGACTGTTGCTGTGCAATTTCATGCCCCACGGGATATCCAACGTCTTCCTAGCTCAACACAGATCAGTGTACCTACCTCTTTTTACTTTCCTCTCTTCTTCTACCGCTGCCATCCATTTACATTTACATTTACATTTATGGCATTTAGCAGACGCCTTTATCCAAAGCAACGTACAACAAATACATTTGTTTAAGTAAGTGAATCATCTATCCAACACTCATCATAAGACAAAGTAATCAATGCTCACACCAGGGACCATTGGCAGTCGTAATGCCAGTAGTCTAATTTTTTTTTAAAAATTGTATAAATATATTTTATTAGCAGGAGAGAACTTGTACAGGGGGGTAGCAGGGGAGAAGAGGTCTCGGGGTTAGGGTTAGTATAGGGGGGGGTAGTGAGGGTGAAGTGGTCTTTAGGAGGGACTGTTAAGATGTAGCTTGAAGAGATGAGTTTTCAATCTACGGCGGAAGATCGGAAGTGACTCTGCAGTCCTGACCGTTGTGGGAAGCTCATTCCACCAGCGGGTCGCCAGGACAGTGAAAAGCCCTGACCGAGTAGCGCGGCCACTGCATCCACATAGAGGCGGCGGTGCCAGGCGGGCAGCCGAGGTGGAGGAGCGGAGTGATCTTGCAGGGGTTTGGGGCTAACCATTGCTTGCAAGTAGGTAGGGGCTGTTCCCTTTGCCGCCCGGTAGGCAAGCACCAGGGTCTTGAATTTGATGCGAGCTGCTACCGGGAGCCAATGGAGGGTGCGGAGGAGGGGCGTGACATGGGAGAATTTGGGGAGATTGAACACCAGACGAGCGGCAGCATTCTGGATGAGCTGCAGAGGCCTGATGGAGGAGGCGGGGAGTCCGGCCAAGAGTGCATTGCAGTAGTAAAGGCGAGAGATTACAAGTGCTTGGACCAAAAGTTGTGCTGCTTCTCTGGTGAAGAATGGACGTATCCTTCTGATGTTGTAGAGGAAGAATCTACAGGAGCGTGCTGTCGCTGTGATGTTCGCCACACAGGATAAGCGGTTGTCAAGGATCACCCCAAGGTTCTTGGCTGTATGAGAGGAGGTCACAGTAGAGTTTTCTACTGTGATGGAGAAGTCTTGGAGAGGGCAGGCTTTCCCTGGGAGGAAGAGCTTTAGGGGGTGAGCTGACATCCAAGCAGAAATGTCTGCAAGACATGCCGAGACACGTGTTGCCACCTGTGAGTCAGAAGTGGTGTCATCTGTGTAGGTGTGGTAGGAGAAACCATGTGAAGAAATTACAGAGCCGAGAGATTTGGTATAGAGAGAGAACAGTAAAGGCCCAAGGACAGAGCCCTGGGGGACACCAGTGGTGAGGGGTCGTGGAGAGGACAGCGATCCTGTTTTTTGCTCCGTTTTTTGGCGGCATGAAGCTTGTGAAAGCGGGAAAAATCCATAAATTAGCCGCGTCATTGTTTAAGCTGCGAGGTTCAAAGCGTGGGAAAAAAGTAGCGGCTTATAGTTCGGAAATTACGGTACCTCTTTTTACTTTCCTCTCTTCTTCTACCGCTGCCATCCCACTCCCCCTCCCTCTCCTCTACCTCTCCCTCTTCTCTCCATCTAGCTCCTCCTTATGCATTAAGTAAAGAATAATAATAATGATCATTATTATATATTATTGGATCCACCTTGGGCTACAGCACCTAAAGACACATTCATCAGAACTATAAGCTACTTTTTGTTGTTGTTGAACAATCCTTTTCCTTATATTTGACTGACCCTCTTTATGCTTTGCCTGCTGCTGATGCTTCTCTGGGCTCATGTTGACCTGCCTGCCTTAGATATTATACCTCTACGCGGGTTGTGCTCTGAACACTCTGTCCCCTAGGCTCATAGATATGGCTGCATCGTGTACCTTTTAGGTCATTGCTACTGTGCTACCTGTGTGGCTTGTTGAGGTGTGCCATTGAGTAATCATGCTGGTGTGCTGGAGCAGTGGATGTACAGTACAGTATATGATTCATATGCAATCAGAGTCCTACAGGGAAATGCCAGGGAACCCAGGGAAGGCCTATATCCTGTCATTAACATATCGTTAACATTGTTTATCATGGTGTACTGCTCAAACAAACTGATTGACACATGCTGTGTTTCATTGGTGGTAATGGCACAGCACTGGTACTGTGATGGTACAGGCTAAATAGGGCTGCAATTAATACAATGTATTGTATGGTAAATGTAATTAAATATGGACATTGAGTTCTGAGGCACTGCTGGTTTCCATCCTTCCTCTCTTATCAGGGACTGATTTACACCTGAGTGGCCAGGTGATACCAAGCGAAAAATATATATATGTATACTTAAGTGTAATTAAAATCGATTTAATGTGTACTTAATATACCTCAAATATATTAATGTTTTTCTATACTTATTGAAACTATACTTAATTTGTACTGATGTTGAACTTCCATATGTTTATTGAGAATCTACTTGAATATATTTCTGCTTAATTGTATTTTAGGTATACTTCCAGAAAGTGTACTTGCTTACTTACTTAACATGCTATTAATTGTAATCAAATATACTTATTGGAAGTGTGCTTGGAACTATTTCTTCTCATTTGTATTTAAGTGTACTGACAAAAAGTATACTTGAGATAAATGTCCTATTAATTGTATTCAAATATACTTGTACTTGAATTTAATTTCCTCTAATTTGTAATTAAGTATATTTCCAAAAATTATTCTTGAATTTAACGTCTTATAGTTAGTTATCAAATATACTTATTATAGATATGACTTTAATGTTCTGTTTTTTTTCAATCCAATATACAGTACCTCTTGAAAGTATTTTTTTATTTAACATTTGTTTAACCAGAAAAAACTAGCATAGACCAACATGTCACCGGCAAGAACATCTCATGCTGGTTTAAGCAGTCGTCTTGGGCCATGAGGAAACTATCTCAGCAACAGCTTTGAACAAAAACAATTGCCAAAACATTTCCAATAAAAAATATGAGTATGTTTAGAATATAATGTTAATATACTTTTAGTATATTTCATGTAATTTACATATTA
>NC_139653.1:15214015-15511467 GCF_951799395.1 Argentina silus
GACCTGCTACCATGCTAGCCTTACGGTATCTTTACCCTCACCATGGTGATTCGAAACTGACCTTACAATTATGAATGGCTTACCCTTTTCAACCCTAATGGGTCACACACATGGACATAAAGACAATAACAGTTATTTGCATGATCAATGCGTGACTACATGTGAATAGAAGCCAGCGCGCACCCAGCCTCTTAAGAAGAAACATGTACCCTTCATCACAGTCAAAACACAGTTTTCTCTCAGTATATTTAGACCTTGTTTTTAATGAGCAGCATGATATCTCCTCCCGTGTGTGTGTACTGTAGGCTACAGTATGTGTGTCTGCGTAAAGGCCAGTGATGTTGATAACAACACTGAAAGTGGGCAGTCAGTGATGTGTATAATGGATGAGGCAAACAATTTGCTCTCCTGTGTGGAGACCTCTCTCATGTCTGGCGGGTTAATGAAACAACAGTTACTGCAGACAGTATTTCCCCAAAACAAGTTGATTGCAAAAACAGAACCGGGAGCCAAAAATGTGCAGTATGTGAGTGTGGGTGATAAAGAGTGAAGTGACCCTCAATCTGTAATGCGCTCCATATTTGACCATAGGTTAAAATATGTTCAGCAATATATTATATTCAGTATGTAGCTCTTTAAAATAGAAAATGTGGTATTCTAAGGATTCTTAAGTCCTGACAAAACACAATCAGTGCATTATTTGTTTCTTGGTATTGATCTAATTCAATGGTTACACTGGGGGGTCGTCAGGAGTGGTTGGGACTCCAGTACTAGGATGGGCAGGGCACTAGGGCACGATTTGATGTTTGGTTGGAGGCAGACAACCATAGGGATGTTGGGGTAGGCATGGTTGAGTGTGTGTTGAGATGAGTATGTGGTTTGTAATGTTTCCCTATTAGCAGTCCTCCCAGGCAGCATTGTACTCTGCTGTTGTCGCTGCGATGACCTCTGTTTTTCACAGGCCTGTGTGTGTGTGTGTGTGTGTGTGTGTGTGTGTGTGTGTGTGTGTGTGTGTGTGTGTGTGTGTGTGTGTGTGTGTGTGTGTGTGTGTGTGTGTGTGTGTGTGTGTGTGTGTGTGTGTGTGTGAGAGAGAGAGAGAAAGAGAGAGAGAAAGGAGAGAGTATGTTTTTGTGCATGAACTCTCTGTCTGTGTGTGGGGTAAGGAGGTGGGGGACATGTTGTTCAGAGTTACATCACAGGGGAACTGACAGTTACACAGTCAACACAGTTAATTAGGGATCACTGGGCTGAACTAATTACTTGTGGCTTGAGACTTTGGTCCGCAGAAGATAATGCAGAGGTAAGAAACAAACTAAGTTGTGCTTAATGAGTCAACCTGCCAAAATGTCAAAATGGGTACAGAAAAATACTTTTTCATGATTTCATGTCTCTGCTCTCTCTCTCTGAGTCGAGTATATAGTCAAGCCCCAATGACACACCATATACTGGTGATAGAGACTCTCCCTGCCACATCCTGTTCAGACATAGTGATGCAATTAACTTAGAGAACTGAGGAGGGATGAGAGACTGATAGAGGAGGGGGGAAACAAAGTATCACTTCCTGCTGATGAGAAGGCAGCCATTAACACACACACACACACACACACACACACACACACACACACACACACACACACACACACACACAGACACACACACTGGAGCTGTTTTCTGCCTTTGATATATGCATACTTTACAGGCTGTGGGACTGGTTTTGCCTAATTTCATCCTAACCCATGTAAAGCAAAAAGTATACTGAACTGTTGCTACCTCACAATCGAACCACAGAACATGAAATAAACAACAGACAGAATGTGCAAGATACTCAGCCTTTCTCTTAGTAACACTGAGGGTCAATACATGTCTTGTTTATCATTAACAGCCACCATAACCTTAACATTAAAGCCTGCATCACTGTCCCATGGGCTGCAGCCTACCGCCCACTCCCCTACCCATAAGGCTAGTCAGTGTTGGGTTAGCCTGTTCTGTGGTTGACTAAAACCCTCTGCAGATTATTGTTACTGTGCATAGTTCAGATTCCCATCTGTTTCTCATCTTCTGTTTGCTGCCGACTCTTCAGTTTACATGCAGGCCGGGTTTTCCTTCCTAAGAGGTTGTTGTATGTTGAGAGAGACAGAAACATGAAACTGCAGACTAACCAGACTTGCTCTTTGATTGAATTCTTTCAAGGGATATGTAATGCCATATCCTGTCTGGGTTTGACCTCTGTGTGGATTGGGGGTCAATATAGTATAACACGTGGTCAAATGACCACTCTCTATAGACAGTGGTGCGTTACGATGGACGATAGGACAGGATGGAGGATCGTTTTGTCACCACCAAGGATGTAGGAGCCAATTGATCTCTGGTGAAATGATAGCTGCTTAAAGGAGCTTGCACACTGCCCATACAAACGCCAACAGACACAAACAGTGCCAAAAACACATTTTCCATTGTTATGTTTCTCAGCAGGGTATGGTTAATCCCTGGAAAAATATCCCAAATCTACACATTCTATTAGATCTCAGCTATTTTTTTAGCCTTTTTAACTGAGCACCTTGTATGCTACCTAACTAGCAAACACATGTTTGTTTAGACCATTAGTTGGCCATAGGCTATGCAAACAACATTTAACTTCTTGTGCACATCACCGCCTGCTCTGCCCCCCCGACCATCAACCTGGGCCGTTCCCTCACTGTTATCAGCCTTGCCCATCTTCCTGTCCTGTGTTGGTTATTATTGTTACGCAATAATATCAGGCAGGTCTGCACAGGTGGCCTCCATAGTTGGCTATGTTGTAATATTTTCCAATCCTACAATGTTGCAGTATCCTCAGAGCCACTCTTTGTTTCTTCCCTGGCAAATAGCTATAATGTAGACAGGCAAAAATTAGCTGCATGGGTTTGTGCTGCTGGCTATGATTAATCCAATCATCTTATTTGTTTTTACCAATTGGCTTCCACTATTGCAAATTGGTTCCAGAGACCTGTAAGGCCATCTACCATGTTTTGCATAAAAAATACCTCAAGGTTTATATTGATTGATAACTAACAAATGCTATCAAATGCAGACTGGTGGCGCACACTGACCCAACACTGTTCGTTATTGGTGTTTGTTGACGTTTGTTGGGGCAGTGTGCAAGCTGCTTAAGTCTAGAGGGTGTATGCATGTGTTGACTTCATGGAGGAGACAGCCAAGGACAGACAGACAGGCAGAGAGGGAGAGAGAGAGAGGCATCACGCGTGTATTCAGTACAGTATGAATGGCCCTAAGAATGAATGGACTGTGCAAGAGTAAGTGCCCCTCTGCAAGGCCACCCTTAGCCTTGTAAGTAGCTTCAACTGTAAATTAAGATTTGTCTGTATACTTTTCTCAAACGTCCCAAAAATGTGCATTTAAAACATAGCTCCTACTGTATGCCCTTGACCCCCACTAAATGAATCTGTATCACTGATGGCAGATTACCTGGATCACAGGATTTGGTTTGGAAGTACTGAGTAGTTCTGCTAAGGAATCTGAGAAATCTTGTTTGGGATTCCTGTGTCAGTTTGTCTACTGTAGGCAGTATACCACAGAGATAAGAGGAGCCAGAGGGATCACTCAGCATCCATTTGCATCCAGTGTGAAATAAATGTCTTTATGGATTTGAGCTAAACTTGTCCAGGATCTATTTTCATAGTACAGAACAGAGCATGTTAGCCCACCAATCAGCAAAAATGACTGGTGGTCAACAGCTACCCCCCCCCCCCACGCACGCACACACACACACACACACACACACACACACACACACACACACACACACACACACACACACACACACACACACACACACACACACACACACAGCCACTGTCTAGCACTAGTCACCACCAGCTTTGAGTGTACAGTGTACATAATTCAGAGGGTCAGATTAATTCAGAGACACACACACACACACACACACACACACACACACACACATATAATTATGGTTTTTAACCTACAGGTCATTGAGCTGTAGTGATTAGGAAATGACATCTCTTCACCTTAATTGAAGAGATCAATGCTGCATTGGTAATTTTATGCAGTGTTGGGGAAGCTACTCTGAAAATGTGATTAACTATATTACCAATTACTTTACAAGGAAAGTTCAACTACACTAAAGCTACCCTTGAGAGAAATATATTTTGTCAAACTAAAGCTACTTTGAAAAAGTTGTTCACTACATCGAAACGACCTTATCCAGCACACAATAGTCAGTTACACAATAGTCAGTTACACAATAGTCAGTTACTGAAAGATGACTGAGAGAAACAAATGGTGAGGTGGAGCAAAGCGGCAGTAAGACGAGAAATAGTAGCGTTGAAGTTCAAGTTCTGGAATAATAATTATAGTTATAATAGAATAATAGTTATAGTTATAATAGAATAATAGTTACATTCTTACGTTTTTTTGTTTTCTTTTGGAAAAATGTAGTGTAGTGACGGAAGCTTACTACACCGCTACATGGCAAAAAAGTAGTTAACTACAGGAAAACTACTAGGATTTGAATTTAGTTTAACTGCTAAGCTACTGCAAAATGAGCTACATGTGGAACTACTCCCCAACACTGATTTTATGTGTGTGTGCCTGTGTGTGTCAGGGGACTCTGGTGGATGTAATGTCTGTCTGTCTGTCTTTCCTTTATCCCTACCCTCCCTCTCTTCTCCTTCTGTCACGGTTTTGATAGCACAGTGGATGATTAAGTACGTATGCTGCAGGCACCTTTCCTGTAGAGAGAGAAGATGCTGCCTTAAAGAATTCATTACCCGCATACTAATGTTCTGTCTGTCTGAGGCTGCTGCAGTATGTTACTTTTCCCACCCCATTGTTACAGGTGAATAATAACTCAAAGACATTGAATTTAGAGAAATGAGTAGTAGTGAGCCATATTCATGTGACCATTACATTTTTCTATGAAACAAAAAAAACATAATTGTGGCCCTCCCTCCCCCCACCAGCAAAAGGGCTTTGTTACTCTCTGAAAACTCAAATCCATTCTCACTCTCCTTGACCTTGTCTCCAGAGATGGTGAATGATGATGCTTTCACATATCCTGCCCATTCTGCTCTCTCCTGAACATTGTTTGTGTCCAGGAGTTTAATATTGCGTGATTGTGTTAACCTCCTCTCATATGGTGTATTACTGCAGATGTTGGAACTGATTATTGGTTTTGAAGCTGAGGGGGACACTTATGATTGATTAATTTAGTTTATTTTGTTTCTCGAGGGCACACTGGTAACCCATTTCACTCTCATTTGAAGAGTGGGCAATGCTTGAGTAGTAGATTTAAGTTTAAGACGTTCTTTTCACTTAGTCATCACATGCTACTGTTCATAGGAGGTCTGTTGGATGTATCCTATTCAAGTATCCAATTGTATCCTATGTATCCTATTCAAATAGGAAACATGTCCCTCAGTTTGGACAGCTTCTCTGTGTTATTGGGTGTACAGTATACTGTAGCTGAGAGTCAGAGTCTGTTCTACTTATAGAAATAGATTTTGTAGAATGGACACTGTCATTATCTGCCTATTATGTAGGTCCGGAGAGTGTGTGTGTTTGTGTGTGTTAAATGGTGTACTACATCCCATTAAGGTTTTTCCTCTTGAGTGGGTTGGCTTGTGTTGCCTGTACATTTGTTCTCTAGCGATGCTTCCTTATTGCATATAATGTACAGTCATTTTCCTGGATAAGAGTGTTTGCTTAATGAATAGATGCAAATGCCATGGACAGGAATAGTTTTGAAGACGTTTTCATAACCCAAAAGAGGTTTAAAGTGGAGCTGAGTCGGTATTCCATGCCATCTGCATCCAGCAAGATGGTGGTACCAATTTTACCCCTTCATTTGGGATTGAGGCCTGCAGAATTTTCTTCAAGCATATTGACCAAGCTGGTTCTACACAACAGATAGAATGGAATATGGACTCAAGAACAACTTTTGAGGAATGAAAATATCTGACAAACTTTGATGTTTGTGGTGAACTATCCCTTTAAGTACATACATACATAGATATTATACTTAAAAGATGCAGCCTTTGAAACTTGAGCCACCAATGTAGAACCTCTCTTCTTCCCTATTCTCCTGAGCCTCCCTCACAATGGCCCAGTCCTTCAAGGTCTTTGTTGAAACTGTGTGTTAGACTATGATGGGGAAGCTACTCTGAAAATGTATTTAACTAAATTACAAATTACCTTACATGGTGAGAATTACATTATAGCTAACCTTGAGATGAATATATTTGGTCAAAGTGAAGTTCCTTTAAAAAAAAGTAGTTCACTACATCAAAATTACTTTGTCTAAGACAGTCAGTTACTGACAGACGACTAGTCTGTATGACAAAAACTGAAACGACTGAAACACTCTAAAATCATTGAGAAAGATAAAAACAGCTGAGGTGGAGTGGTGGTGAAGCGGGGAGGGGGGAAGCAGCGAGGGAATACATATGAGGGGCATTTGAAGTTCAAGGGCTGGAATAATAGTTGCATTCCTATTTCTTAATTTGTTTTGGGGGGGAAATGTAGTGAGTAGTGACAGTACACAGACACTACACTGCTACATGGCAAAAAAGTAGTTAACTACTGAGATTTGAATTTAGTTTAACTACCACCAAGCTACTGCAAATGTAGTGGAACTACAACACTGGTATTAGAGAGAGAGAATGAAAAAGAGATGGAGGGAGAGGGAGAGAGACAGATGGAGAGCGAGAGCTGCATGAAATCTGAAACCCTATCCTCCGAATAGTGCATGGCTCGTGAGACATAGTCCTGACAAGCCTGACATAGCCTTCTGTCACTGAGACGATGAGACTGACTCTCTAACCCACAGAGACAAGTGACATGTCTTACTGGGAGAGGCTTTCAATGCCAGGGAGAGAGATAGAGGGAGTTTTTGAGTTTTAACACACCTTTATTGTACACTTAACACTAGAAGACCCGGGCCCTCTTTACTAACCAGTACCCAGAGTGACGTCTGGAGACCTCCATTAGTTTGCATTAGTGTAACAGTGTGATCATTAAATTACCCACATTGCAATAATGAGATGTAATGAAATATAATTATACATATTTACAAGAATACACCAGTCTATACACCAGTCATTTGCTAAACTTTGTTAAAAGTGGACACAAAATCATTTCTTCTATCAATGGTTATGTGCCTTTGCGCAAACGTGTCAGTAAAGTCCACAGACAAATCCATCGGCTCTAATGCTCCACCATGCAAACCACATTCAAAACAAATATTGATGTTGTCTCCTGGCTTTTAACAAGCAATCGAGTTACACACAAAAGTGTTCAAAATGTCTGTAAATTCATGGCAAATGTGTCCATCTCTCTGCAGGTGGATATCGTTCCCTTATCATCAATCAGACACATATAGGCTACTGCAGCCTACATACCACAGGTGGAGAAAATTAAGTTCTAATGGACTGAGAGCAAAACTATGGCTTGAGTAAAACAAATAAGCTGATATTGCCATTACGGTTGAAGTGGTTAAGCCATTCAAAATTGTACCGTTTCACCATGATGAGGGTAAAAGCTATGGTGAGGAGCAGGTGTTAATCATGCCTCACGACGCCTCAGGACATGACTTAGAGATGTTGGTTATCAAAAAAGCTGTAGTACTGTAGTCTTACTGTAGCCCCCAGACCCCCCACCATCTTGCGTTTCCTACTTATTTCCAACATTGGGGTTTAATACAGAAACAAAAGCATTTACCACAATGATGCCATGCAACTCCCTCCGCTGCTTTTTTTTAGCTTGTATGGTGGCTTGTACAGTGCTCCTCACGCTGAGAGGTAGACAGTGAGAAAGAGAAAGAAACTGAGAGTGAGCAAGTCAGGGACAGGGTGACAGAGAGACAGAGTACATCAGTTACATGTTGGGATAAGAGAGCTCTACCTTTAAACTGAGCTTGTAGAGTGCTTGGTACAGCACTTTGCTCCTCTGTCCTCTCATCTATCTATCCATCATTCTCTCCTCTTCTATCCATCCTCCGCTCTTCTGTTCTCATCGTCCCAGCCTTATTAAAGGGCCAGACACGCATTTGTGGCCTCATTATTTTCCCACCACACTCGTGGCCACCTTCAGTCCCTGCTTGTTACTCCATCTTTGACTGAGGCGGAGAGAAAGAGAGGACAAGAATAATTCATCTTCTCCCAATTAGCAATCTCTTTCTCTCTCTCTCTATCTCTGCAGTCACAGCTTGCGAAATGCAGGTAACTAACAGGGGGACAGGTCAGCATGCCCACATACCTGTACTTAGACCGGGAATGACAGTTCATTCAGTTTAGAGAACAAGTATGTTGAGTATGATATGCATAGGTTTGTTTTATGTTTCTGCTAAAATAGAGATGGCATCAGTTTAGACATACTATTTAAATAAGTCTTCGGAATAGCTCATCATAAAGTGTGATAACTGGTAACAGACCATAATATGTGTCTCTGTAGCCAATGGTTAATGTCAGAGAAACAGATAAACACAGAGATTGAAGTGTGTGTGTGTGTGTGTGTGTGTGTGTGTGTGTGTGTGTGTGTGTATGTGTTTATCTGCTGTTTGACAGCTGATAATTCATAGCCCTTCCCTCCCTCAGAGATGAGTAATGGTGTGATGATGGCATGCCACCAGTTCACAGGACAGCCATGAATCAGACTGTGTGTGTGTGTGTGTGTGTGTGTGTGTGTGTGTGTGTGTGTGTGTGTGTGTGTGTGTGTGGGTGGGTGTGGGTGTGGGTGTGGGTGTGGGTGTGAGTGTGGGTGCAGTGTTATCACTGCAGCTTTAGAGATCACTGCATCACTTATCACTGCAGCTTTATGACGATGGTGATATTTTAAAAAAATAAAAAAATAATAATAATAATAAATGGGTGGAGGGGTTAGAGACAGTGTGTGTGCATTTGTGTTTTTGTCCATTTGTGGTTGTTCAAGGATGTCTGCAGAATGTCTGGCAATAATAGAGTGATATGGGGGAGGGGGGGACTGAGAGGGGGATAGAGAGAGAATGATAGAGAGACACACAGCCCTCTATCACCATAGCAACTAGCAAAGGCTAGAGACACAAGTGAATCGAAGGAGTAATTAAACATAAAAAGCATGTCCCTCTGTGTGTGTGTGTGTGTGTGTGTGTGTGTGTGTGTGTGTGTGTGTGTGTGTGTGTGTGTGTGTGTGTGTGTGTGTGTGTGTGTGTGTGTGTGTGTGTGTGTGTAAGAAGGTGGAGGGGGGGATGCCTTGAACTTGATACAATCCATCTCATCAACTTGATAAGAGTAGTGTACATTGTAGTCATTATAGTCATGCTCTGAGAATCTGTTGTGTTTCTCACCAGTACCCCGAGGCTTCATCAGGCCCTGCGTGAACTTGTGAAAACTATGATTTATTTCTCATTAGAAATCAAAGCAGGGTGCGTGTGTGTGTGTATGTGTGTGTGTATGTGTGGAATGCCGTATGTGTGCTTTATCAAACACCGTTATTGGTTAATGTAGAGTATGGGTGGCCCATTGAGTGGACACCACAGTGCCATAAAGATGGGCTGATCATTACTGGCCATAGGTTATCATAAGCAGACCACAGACCATAGTGATTACAGATACGGTATATGTTTTCCCTGTATTCTGTTGTGTCATGTAGGAAGATATTGAGTCTGTCTCTGTTCTCCTCTCTTACAGAATGAGAAGCCTCTTGGTCATTCGGCAAGCAGGTCCAGCAATATTTCAAAGGTAAGGACGCTGACATGGCATGTTTTACACATTAGAGAGAGAGAAAGAGAAAGAGAGAGGTGTGGAAGGGATGAAAAGAAAGAGCGATTGACAGAATGAGAGAGAGAAAGAGAGATTGACAGTATAGAGCAAGAGAGAGAGAGAAAATGAGAGATGTAACAGAATAAGGAGAGATTGACAGGAGAGAGAGAGCTACATTAGAGAGAAGTCCATCCTTCCCAGCGGTTCCAACCAGTCTCAGTTTCAGTCAGAAGTCTGTCTGATCAGTTATTCTAAAGAGACATCTCCAGAACTCACCTCTCCTACTCAGCCCACAGTGGGATTGACAGACTACTACTGTAGACCTCTGCAGAATCTCAGTAGTCTCAACTGGCTTCCTCCCCCCAGCTCCTTTTGATCATTTTCATTTTCCTCTCATTGTTGCCTTTCCTGCATCTGAACTGATGGGTAAAGGTTGAACATGTGAAAGCATTAGTATGGCCCCACTGCTGGGGGATTAGCTTTCACCTGGCCAGTAGATCAGCCTGCAATGCAGATTAAGTAATGATCCTAAACAGAGCTACAGTACAGTCGGAACCAGGACCACTACCCCATCCCAGTTCTCTCTCTCTCCCTCCCTCCTCCCTCTGTCCCACCCAGCCTCCTCCCTCCCTCCCTTCCACCCACCCTCCTTCCCTGCCCATACTGTACTGTATCTGGCGGCTAGGGGCAGATTCCGAGCTCCGTGTTCTCCTCAGCAGCTGTGAGCCTCTTAGAGGATAAACCCTTTACATGTGCTAATAGATGTCAGGGTCACCTTGTCACCACGGCAACACTCTGGCGACCATGTTTTAAGTCAGGAGCAGGCTGGCCTCGGCGTAAGAGAGATGAACAAGCAGTCAAAGGAGGTTCAGAGACACTGTGCTGCATACTGCAGTCTAGGCACTTTATTACATTTTTTGACTGATTGATTTACTGACAGATTGATTTGATACTTTACATGCACACACGCATGCACACACACAGCCTTACAGTAGCCCTTGTGCATGGGTCACCGCTCTACTCTCTTAAGCATGGTGCCAGCGAACTCTGTGATGCCTCTGATTAGGGAGGTGTGTGTGTGTGTGTGTGTGTGTGTGTGTGTGTGTGTGTGTGTGTGTGTGTGTGTGTGTGTGTATGCATGTGTGTGTGTCTTTGCGTGGCCTCCCACACTGATTTGTGAGGTATTAAAGTATTACATCCATGGTAAAGACGCAGAGTGTTGACCTGCAGCTCAGTGGGCTTGACCAGCCAGCTAAACATCTGGTGTGGAGCTCTAATGTTGTGGCGTCAGCCATTACTTGTTTTGCTGCAGTTTTGCTGCACTTCAGGCAGTGTGTGTGTGTGTGTGTGTGTGTGTGTGTGTGTGTGTGTGTGTGTGTGTGTGTGTGTGTGTGTGTGTGTGTGTGTGTGTGTGTGTGTATGCGTGTGTATGCGTGTGTATGCGTGTGTATGCGTGTGTGTGTGTGTGTGTGTGTGTGTGTGTGTGTCTGTGTGTGTGTGTGTGTGTGTGTGTGTGTGTGTGTGTGTGTGTGTGTGTGTGTATGCGTGTGTATGTGTGTGTGTGTGTGTGTGTGTGTGTGTGTGTGTGTGTGTGTGTGTGTGTGTGGCACTTTGCTGCAGTATAGATCTGTCTTTTTCATTCTCTGTAGCTGACAGCTTATTCGCACTCTCACCATCTGAGCCTGGAGCAGCTGCAGTTTGCTCAAGTTTAGTATCGCCTGGCTGTCTGTCACTCCGTCCCCATAGCCAACAGCTCATTATCAGTTTGTCACTATCTAGCCACAATAGACAAAAGAATAAACACATGCATAATTAGTTTTCCATGAACCTTAGCCCCTAACTAGCCCTATTCAGTACCAATGACTCACGTACAGTAGTTGCTCCTCAACTCTGGAAGCGATTTCGGTCCTTTCTAACATGGCCACCTAGTGACTATGCTCCTCACAAAAACTAACCAGGGGAAACATTGTAGTCACATTGACCTGCATAAGTAATGGGACATTGAAAACACTCTGAAAGTTTGGATTTGAAATCAAACAATCACTATGAGGTTAAATTACAGATTCTCATCTTTTATTTGATGATATTTTTTGTATATATTGGTTTCACCATTAAGAAATTACATAGTCCCCGTATATCAGAGTACCCAAAATTATGGGACAACTGGCTTGACAGGTGTTTCTGGTTTGTTCAGTCACATCATTTGTGAAGTCATAAGAGAGCTCTCAATGTCTAGTATTGATTCTAGGCTTTGCCTTTGCCTTTGGAGTCTGCTATTGGTGTCTGTGAACAGGAGGGCCAAAGAGACATCAATGAAAGTCAGGAAAGCCATTATGAGGCTAAAATATTAGAAAAAAACATAGCCAAAACCTCAAACCTACCAAAATCAACAGTTTGGAACATCATTAAAAGGAAAGAAAGCACTGGTGAGCTCAGAAATCGTAAACGGCCCGGTATAGTGGATGACTAAAGAATCACCATGATTAAGAAAAAAACTAAAAACAACTGTCCCACAGATCAGGAACACTCTCTAGGAGGTAGGCATGAATGTGTCAGAGACTACCATCCGCAGAAGAGTTCACCAGCAGAAATACAGAGGCTACGATGCAAGGTGCAAACCACTAGCCACGAAAACAGGATGGCTAGGTTATGGTTTGCTAAAGAATACCTAAAAGTTCTGGAAAATGGCCTTGAGAATGTGTAGAAAAGAAGGCACTGCCCAATATCCACAGCATACCACCTCTTCTGTGAAATATGGTATTGTATAGGGGGTCTTTTGGCTTGGGCATGTATGGCTTCCACTGGAACTGGCTCACTTGTCTTCAATGATGATGTAACTGCTGACAGCAGCAGCAGGATTAAAAGTGTACAGTCATATCTTGTCTGCTCGAGTAGAAGCAAATGCCTCCAAACTCATTGGACGGCGCTTCATCATACAGTACATACAAGACAATGACCCAAAACATACTGCTATAGCAACTAGGGAGGTTTTCAGGGCCAAATGGTGGAAAGTTCTTCACTGGCCAAGTCAATCTTCAGATTTAAATCCTATTGAACATGCATTTAATTTCCTGAAGAGGAGACTTGAGGCAAAACGTCCTCAGAACAAACAACAACTGAAGATGGCTGCAGTAGAGGCCTGGCAGAGCATCACCGGAGAAGATACCCAGCATCAGGTGGGGTCAATAGGTCACTAAACATGATTTGGACTTTTGATAAATCTGTCCCATTACTTTTGGTGGCCTGTCGATCGTGGCGATCGTGATGAATTACATTAGAATAGCTTTTGTATGGCTTGTCATCTTACACATAATTATATGACTGTAATAGCATTTTATACTTTTATAATAGCAATTATATGACTGTATAATAACACTTGCAGCCTACAGTACTTCAGTGGTATAGTCATGGTTACTATGTTTGACAGTGGTATTGCTTGTGGTATTAGGCTTCATGCAATTGAGATTACTTAATTAAGGTCAAACACTTAGAATACAAATTGACCCCACAGGGAACAAGGACACACTGGTAGTACAAATAGAGACAGACAGTCTTAGACAGAGATGTGTACAGTAGTATGATTGGAACGCCAGGAATGAAAACTAGGGTGTGTGTCAACCTGGTTGTTGTGATGGCTAGTTCATTCAGAGTCAGCCCTTTTCCCAGGTTTTATTCTTAGATTGTAAGTATATAATTGTGTGATTCAGTGTGTCTCTTGTTGTTCCTACAGTATGTCCTTTAAATGGTCTCTATGAGTTAGACCAGAGAATAGAGAATGTTTACACCTCACCTAACAGAGAGAGAGAGAGAGAGAGAGAGAGAGAGAGATGGAAGGAGAAGGGGGTAAAGAAAAAGTGATGGGAAGGATGGAGAAGGGAGAGGGGGATGAGGTGGACAAGATTAGTTGGAGAGAGGGATAGAAGGGGGAGGATAGTGGTGGAGGATGAGGCTAGAAGGATGGAATCTAGCTTCAGAGAGGAGTGGGGGAGGGATGCATTAGGAGGGGGTAGTGAGATGGTTAGGGGGAGGGGACAGAACGATGACTGGAGTACAGAAGGATATATCCGATGAAGCATGACAGATGAATGGAAGGAATAGAAGAAAGAGAGGGATGAGGGGATGAGAGAGGATAAAGACTATACATTGTAGAGTGGATCTTACCTCCTTCACCAGCCCACTCAGCTACATTACAGTGACAACCCTTGTTAGCATCCTGCAATCTCTGGCATTGTGTATTCTGTTAAACCATGTCGGCACTCTACAATGTATGAATATGTCAATGTATGATTAATAGAAAACGTCAACCAAGTGTATGAATACAATCTTCATTCCTGTATAGACATGGGCCTTTGAAACTAGTCTCATGCTTCAGATGAAACTACGAGGAAATAAGTTGTCCATCAAAATGTACAGTATATATGCAGTAACATACCCTCCCTTAATTGTCATTTTGGGGTTAACCCTAACCCACTGATGAAAACACCATGTTCTAGTTTTACAGTTACATTTAGTATCATATAATTTGCTTGATAGTATTCGACTCTTTTGCTCTAATTTCCTTGCTTGCACACTCAGACGTGTGAAGTCATTACAATGCTGCACTCATATCCTGTTTATAGTCTAGACTCCTCTCCACTGTTCAAAACAACAGCCTGGTGGGTGTGTGTGTGTGTGTGTGTGTGTGTGTGTGTGTGTGGGTGTGGGTGTGGGTGTGGGTGTGGGTGTGGGTGTGTGGGTGTGTGTCCTTATAATAGCATACCAACCCCAACACAATCTCATCCTTATCATTCTTTACAATCACACAGTGCAACTGCTCCCACCATCTATGTTATTGTGTGTAATATGTATTATGTATATACCTTTCTGAACAACTCTTAGAAGATTGACATGCATTGATTCTACAGGTAATAACTTGTGTGGGCTTGTAGGTCTGTTCTCAGTCTCTCTGTGGCCTCAGGAAGAAGTATAACTGGTTTTAATTCATTTGTTTTCTGAGATTCTTTGGTGCTGTGACATGCTGTCACAGCTTTTGTCTGAATCCCATTCTGATAGATAACTGTCTGTATTGTTTTTATTGCACTATGCAGCAGTACATGACACATATTTGAGGGATTTTAATTTGGGTATTTAGAGAGATTTTTCTTTTTTTTTTTTGTATAATGATATTTTGGTTACATAGGCCTACATATTTCTACTGATTCTAAGATTATAAATTCACAGTCTACGTTGAGGGTTTGACGACTTATGTAAGATGTTGAATTGTTTGTGTTCTTCCTCAGGCGGGAAGCCCCACATCTGTAAATGCCCCCTGCAGCTTCTCACGGACGTCTGTCACCCCCTCCAACCAGGACATCTGCAGGTAAGGTACCACTCTAAACGCTAACCTTTAACCCCTGACCCTCTAAACAGGATATGTGACCCCTCAAACCCTTTGCTGCTGGGGAGAGCACTACTGCTGGTTGATACTGTATATGTCTGGATGTCTTACCTGTAAAACTGAATTCACATCTGTGCCAGACTTTCCTCTAGATCTTTTTTACAGACAGGGGCAAAAAGGCCCCTAGAGCAGCCTCCAGGGCAGCAAGCACCATTAGAAGCCATGTTCTCTCCAGTAGGACTATAGGAGCTGGTAGAGGAAACACTACTGTGTCCAGAATAGAGTTGGGCCGGTATCAACATTCTCAAACTGGTATACCTTCTGCCAAAATACCTGCTACACCGGCAATACCAAAGGAGCCCACCCAGACTCTGAGCACACCAGGTGACAGCAGAACTTTTACACAATATACAATTAAGAAAAGTAATTGAGGCAGTATTCTGTCATGTGCTTTGTAGGGGTCATTAATGCAAACCAGTAGCCCACTGGCATCGCTTCAGCTGAACCTAATATGGCAGAATCTATTTTTATATCCTCAAAATTATCTTTAGAAAATGTGACCTTCTGTAAGCACTTTTCATGCAATTCTACCTAGCTTTCAAAGCGCAGCAATTCACTTGCTATCGAACTACAACACTGGAAAAAAAACGACTTCAGGAGCAATGGCAGCATATGCACCCGTGTGCGTAATCCACTCCATTATGCTGGATTAGTTAAAGAGCAGCATATAGCCCAACGGCTGACTCCTGGGTCAGGAGGCAGGAGCAACAGAGTTGTGTGTCTGTGTGTGTGGGTCGTGAGCAGAGTAGAGGCATTTACAGCGGAGAGATGAGAAAAATATTTAGCCTATTGAATAGCCAGGGTTAGGGTTAGGGTGTTAACCAATTAATAGGCTAAGCTGGTATATTCTTGTATCTGGTGACAATATTAACTTGCAAGCAACCGCAATACCGCATGGAGCTTCATCCTTTATGCAATTCGTTAGATCAGGTTAGATAGCCTACAGACAGGGAACAAATTAACAAAATAATATTTCCTGCTGTGAAGGTTTGTAATCTACACTGCTCCAAAGCTGTAGGCTGCATGGCAAACATATGATATACAGTCATGAGAAAAAATTAGGACACCCTATGAAAACCTTTGTCTTCTTCAACATATTCAAACATATGGACATTTGATATTCATTTGAACAATATTGAAAAATTGAGGTAATATAACTAAACAAATACAACTGAAACAAATTATTTAAAAAATGATTGGTAAAATGTAATTAATAGAAATGCAATCTTCTTGTGAGGAAAAAGTTAGGACACCCCCACATTTAGTTCCACTTAAAATGCCTAAAATTATAATAAAGAGCACCACATCAGGTGCAAATGATTAGAACATCGTTACAGAGGATTTTGGAGGAGCCTGTCCTATTTAAGCCTCAGATATTTAGTTTGGTTTGCTCTTGATTGTTGAAGTGAGTTGCATCACCATGGCGAGATCAAAAGAGCTCTCTGAGGCCTTCAGAAGAAAAATTGTAGATGCATATGAGTCTGGGAAGGGATATAAAAAGATCTCCAAACTATTCGAAATTGGCCATTCCACTGTCCGGAAAATAATTTACAAGTGGAGAACATTTAAAACCACCACCAACATGGCCAGGTCAGGCCGCCCAAGCAAGTTCAGCCTAAGAGCTGACCGAAAGATGCTTAAAGAAGTCTCCAACAATCCCAGAATGTCATCACGAGACCTACAGGTATCTCTTGCCACAATTGATGTCAAAGTACATGCATCCACCATAAGAAAGAGACTGAACAAGTTTGCATTACATGGGAGGTGTGCAAGGAGGAAACCCCTGCTGTCAAAAAAAAACATCAGGGCAAGACTAAAGTTTGCCAGAGAACACCTAGAGAAAGACCAGAACTTCTGGAACAATGTGCTTTGGACAGATGAATCCAAAGTTGAACTATTTGGGCACAGTAAGAGTAGACATGTTTGGCACAAAACCAAGACAGCATTTGAGAACAAGAACCTCATACCAACTGTGAAGCATGGGGGTGGAAATGTCATGGTTTGGGGCTGCTTTTCTGCAGCAGGGCCTGGTCAGCTCACCATCATAGAATCCACTATGAATTTTGTATTGTATCAGAGGGTGCTTGAGGAAAATGTGAGACCATCTGTTCGAAAGTTGAAGCTGAAGCAGATGTGGACCATGCAACATGACAATGACCCAAAACATTCCAGTAAATCTACCAAGGAATGACTCAAGAAAAATAAATTGAGAGTTCTGGAATGGTCAAGTCAAAGCCCGGATCTTAATCTTATTGAGATGCTGTGGATTGATTTGAAACTGGCTGTGCATGCAAGACACCCCTCGAACATCACACAGCTGAAAGAATTCTGCAAGGAGGAGTGGGAAAAACTTTCTCCCAATTGATGTCAGAGACCTGTAGACAGTTATAAGAAACGTCTAATTGAGGTTATTTCAGCCAAGGGGGGCAATACTAGCTATTAGGGCATAGGGTGTCCTAACTTTTTCCTCAGTAGGAATTGGCATTATTGTTAATTTTTCGTTAAATAAATGATTACAAAGTTACATTTTCATAGTTTTTTGTTCAATTACATCCCCTTTATCTATAGACATTGTTAGAAAGAAGATAACATATTGATATGTCCATATTTTTAAGAGAATAACTTAATATTTTGGGGGGTGTCCTAACTTTTTCTCATGACTGTAGGTATACGCTATGGAGGTAGATTAATCCCAATATTATTGTAAATAAAATGGAGTACAACTCACCAATGTATACCATTATCTGTAAACAAAAAAACACAAATGTAATTTATTATTAGAGCCCAAACAATACTGGATCTTTGGGTCTGATACCGATGCTGATTTATGGGGGTCAAAATTCACCAATAAACAATATATAGTTATTTTATGTGCACAGCTACTTCACTGGTTTGCTGTTCAATCTAACTTGTTGTGACATAGTTTGATCATCCACTGAATTATTGTAGTTATATTCAGTTATTTCATTTACAAAAACATACAAATGTGCTGTGAAAAGCATTCTTTAAACAAGCTGTTAGAATACCACCTGCACTTGTAAATATGGCTAAAGATTCTAAAGAATAAATGTTCTTAAAAAAATAAAAGCATGCATCTTTGTATCCAATCATTTCAATAGGACGCTTTAGCATTAGAACTGCATTTTTGGATCAAATTCCATCTGTGGATTTGTTTTCATTTGTTTACAGAATTTTGGCACTAGCATTCCGCGTGTATAGAAAAATGATCCACAAATGAATCTCTGTTGGCTATCTCTATTCAACTATAAAATCTTGCCTTTAGGTTGGAAAGGCCTCTGCAAGATGTCCTTTCGTGTTGACTTGGTTTATACCATAGATTATTACTTTATTTATACTCAGAGGGCGACTGTATTTTGGCACAAGTCGAAGACATCATGAACATTCCATTGTTGCCTGACATACAATTCTGTCGTTGTCGTCGTTTGTGAAAAGTATAAACACAGAACGAAAGCTATGCAACAGGTGCTGTAGATGCCAAGTGGGGTCCTTGGGACGACCCTAAAACCCTAACCATTTACCTCGCCATCCAACACGGTGTATTGTGCAATATCCCAGACATTAATTTAGTGGATGAGGCTGCTTTTACATGCTTTATTACAACCTACATATCCCTGTTTATCTACTAAAAACAGTTGATCAAAGAGAGTATTAATCTAGCTGGCATTTTAACAAAGATGCTTGTCTTTCGAAATTGTAAGTTCCCATTGCTATTTTAAATTACAGCATTGCTAGCAAAGTGGCTAGCTTGTCAGTTGAAATAATGATCATTGACAAATGTTTGACTTAGCAAAGCTTTATTCAGTACAATAAAATTAGTCCACACACACTGAACTTTTCATAGGTAACAGGCAAACTAAACACATGAAAACTTAAAAAAACATAAAAGCAAGGAATTCCACCAGAGAATCTTTTGAACTAACTGCTCCTTTTCCAACTGGTGCTTCACAGTCAGATAACCATGACAACGGACACAATGACATTGTTGAGCAAAGATGTTATAGTTCAATGTTAGTGCCAAAATTCTGTAAACAAATCCACAGACATAATTTGATCCCCAAATGCATATTCAACAGTACTAACGCTAAAGCGCTGCAATGAAATGATTGGGTGCCTACACAAAGCATGCTTTTATTTATAACTTTGGAAAGATGTTTGTAACATTGTGGTATTTGTTTGCGAATGTAAGACCATTTATTCACACATATTTACAAATCATTTTGCATGTATTAAAATAATGGTTTACAAATACAAATTAAGAGGTGTGTGTGGATAGTGAATTATATTTGTGCTTTGTGTTTTTTGTTCACAGATCATGCTACACATTTGTGAGTTGTACTCTATTTATTTACAATAATATTGGCATTAATCTATCTCCATAATAGGCATTGTTAATAGCCAGAAAACAAGTAATTTTTAATTTTTATATGCCAATGTTTTGTGGAAGAGATTCTGTCCACACTGATCTGTCTGATAACTCCAATTATGGAGAGGATAAAAAAATAGCCAGGCTAAAATATGAGCAGTCAAAAACGTTACCATGGTTACAATGGGACAGAGAAACCTTTCAGCCTCAAACCAGTCATGACAGTTCAACAAAACAATAAATCCATACATTAGTTTACATAAGTTTATTTCCAACAAATTTCTTAGTTACATGATTGTATGACAAGCAAAGGAGTTTAGAAGATGAGTGTGCAGTATTTATTAAGTTTGGCAATGAGGACGAAAACTAGCATAGATTGGTCGGCCAGACAGCTAGTTTAGTCTCATTTACTCCGAATTGAAACAGTGCTCATTATACTTCTCTGTATAAAAAAATCAAGAATATCTCCACGATTTGTAAGACAGGTACTTCAGGCGAAGCGGCGTCACGTTAGAATGACTATACCTGACGTAAGACAATGATGGAAGGGTGAACCCAGTGAAATGTTTAATTACGCTGGGTGTTTTGGGGTGCACTGCACTTTGTCATTCAAACAATTGACTGGCTGCATCTAAAAGTCCAAAATACAGTTTTAATAAAAGCTAAAATTGTTGTTAGGGTAAACAGTGTTGCTCTGGTGTTGACAGCTTATAATATCACAAAGTCTTTTTTAAACAGATTTCCACCAGAGTGCCGCAGCGCATTTTAATGCACATGTAGGATTTTTCCTGTGTAAGCGTGTACACTGTGTGCTACCTGTCTTCCACCGGCCCAACCTTAGTCTGGAAGCACCATTTTGGTCAAGAAGGAGTGCTGGAAATGTTTGCAGTCAGAAACATAGCATTGTTGGTTGTATTCATTAGGCATTTAGTGAAATGTTCTGTAAGTAATTCTGCTTCCTGATGCTGGACAAGGAGTTGCAAAGACACATTATATGCATTGAAGCGGGGACTGCACTGTAGATGTGTTCTACACAGGAATACAAGGAGGGAAGTGCTACGCTGCTCTTGTTTTCATTTCTGTCTCTTCCTTTGTGGTTTTCCTCTCTATCTGTTGTCTTTAAATGCATGTTTGCCTTTTGTTTCACTTCATTTAATTTTCATTTGTCTTTACTCTGCCTGTCTCTTACCTGCTTTCCCGTACCCGTTTTCTGTCATCCCCATCTTTACACAAACACACACACACACATACACATACACATACACACACACACACACACACACACACACACACACACACACACACACACACACACACACACACACACACACACACACCCTGCCACTCTCTCACACAGCACTCTTGCCACATCCCAGGATCAGAGCTCCCAGAAACCTTTGCAGACAGCCGTAGTGCTGTTGAATTCAAATAGCAAAACCTCACAGGGGTCTGGGGGCATCTCCGTGACAACGCTTTGCTTGGACCCCCCATCCTCTAAACCCTCCAAACCCTGGGGTGGAGTTTGGCTGTCCCTGCTCCGCCCCTCCACGGTGAACCTCCGCCCCAATGGGACACTCAAATTCTCCCTCTCTCTGAACGATGTGGGCCAGCGCATGGACAGCCTGTGTAGCGGTCTCCACTTCATAGACCGCACCTGCTCTGAGGGAGAACTGGGGAAGAAACCTGAACCAGATAATCTGCCTAGCACAGACCGGAGGGAGCATAGGCTTAACGGCAAGCCCACCACACCCACAACACACCACCAGACCTCAATCCCACCCTTCCCCACGCGAGCCCACCCCTATCTCGTCCCTTCCTTCACCAACAACTACAAATACAACAGCGGTCTGGCTCCACAGCACTGCCTCCCCCCCACCCCTGCTGGTGTCCCCCCTCCTCCCCCACCTCCTCACACCCAGTTCCACCCCCACTCCCACCACCAGCCACCCAGCTCCAACCTACTCCGTCTCTTCCTCCCCTTCTCCCGCTCCTCCACCTCGGCCAGCCTGCAGTGCTCTGAGCTGGGCAGCTATGCATCCCGCCTCCACATCACCAAGTCCTCCAGCACCCTGCTGGCAGGATCAGAAGATCTCCTGGGGGACGACGAGGTGTTTGAGGAGGAGCAGGGGAGAAGCACGACCAGCCTGGCCCCTCAGGGAAGGACTTGGACCGGCACCCCAGGAACAGGAACAGGAGGTGGGGAAGGAAGGACTTGGACCGGCACCCCAGGAACAGGCACCGGAGGTGAGGAAGGAGGTCTACAAGCTCCCCTCTGCTACATGGATGAGGATAGTGATTTGGACCGGTGTTCGGACAAGTGGTTGTCTTCAATCTCAGAGAAAACGTGCCCGCTCTCGCCCTATTCGCTGTCTGGGGATTGCTGCAGGTGGGTGGATGATTGGTCGAACACCCTGCCCCTCCTATAGAGCCTGGCCCACCCCTGTGGCGTGAAGTGGTAGAGTCCAGCACATCCCTGTGTGAAGTGAAATGGTAGTGACCCGCTAATTCCCAGTCTTGTCACAGAGGGGCTGGATCCTGCACACCCCCTCTGTGACACTGTAGTCCTGTCCACCCCTGTGCCTTAACTTGATAGAGCCCAGTTGCCCAGCAACCCAACTATGTGCTGTGATGTGAGTCTAGTCCTGTAGTCTTGCCCACTTCATCTCCATTTCAACTTCCTTGCCTCTGCACACCGAGCAGAACCTGTGGAACCTGGCACATTGCTATGAATCCTATTGTATAGGAAAACATATGCTGTATCCCTGATCCCATTGTGTCCCTATATCAACTGTCAGTTTTGACTGTTACAACCCTTAAAGGGGCAATCTGGGAGTCAAATAACAATAGCTGAGGGATGGGGCTAGAGAAACCACTCTCAAATTCATAGCTCACAGAGCTATGGGCTAACCATCCATTATATTAAAATGATGAAGCCATGTTTTGAAGCTATACAGTGTGTGTTCTACAATTACATTGTTTCCAAACAATATATGAAATAAAACAAAAAAACAAAAGTTATATTTTGGGTTCTGATGGGTTCTCTAAGTTACATTCTTCAAGAATCAATAGCAATACATTAATTGAAAAGTCCAAAACCAATCCCAGATTGCCCCTATAATGCTGCTAGTCAACAGGATTAACACTGAGGCTTCAGAGTAAAAACACCAGGAATACATGTCCCCCCGTGACTAGATAATCTTCTGTCACAGCTGTGTCTCCATAGCTGTCCCTTAGTGCTCTGCCCTTTTTGTCTTCTGCAAGTTGCTTTACCACTCTTAACCCCCTTGCTTTTAGAGGCAGAAAAGAAAAGACTTTCTGCCTTTAAAAAAACAAACTATTCCCTGGTTTTACACTCACTTAGTCTGTTGTTGTCGTTTTAAGGTTTTAATCTATTTTGTATTTAAATCAGCCTTATTTTAATTTCTTAGTGTAGCCATGAGTCCCTTTTCATTCTTGAAATATCAGACTCCTCTCCTCAGTATGTGCACTAAGGATTGGATCATGGGGTCCTCAGACTGCACTAGCTGTTATTTTTCTACTGCTGTTACAGTGCTTTATGCTGTAATGGATTTTGTCTCTTGAATTGAGTAAGGAATTCCTCTTTCCATTAGCCTCACAGTATGAGGGCAGGAGAGGACAGGAGAGAGAAGGAGAGGAGAAGAGAGACAGGGAGAGAGGGAGTGGGAGAGATGGGTTGTGCGAGAAAGAGAAATAGGGAAACAGAGAGAGAGAGAGGGGGAGACAGAGGGAGAGAGGGGGAGGTAAACAGTGGGGAGTCAAGGGGGAAGTGGGCTGATTGGGTTGATAGGGCTCTCAGCATTCTGTGGCATGTGGCAGAACTTCAATCTGATTGGCTGATCGCTGCCAAGCTTATGGAGGGACATAATGGAGGGTGAAACTAGCTCTGTTGCATCCTACTCCACTTCTCAAAGACCTGTGTTCATAAGAATCAATCAGTCCTTTAGACAGACACTTGGGAGACAAGTAATGTAAGACTGCTCAATCAGTTGTTTATTGTGACCAACTGGCCCAACATATGATTGTATTGTTGATTATTGTTGTTTTATGCAAAAACTCCCAAGGTGGCCAGTCTAGGTACTCCCTAAGTGTAAAACCACACATGAGGACAAGAACTCTCTCTCTTTCTCTCTTTCTCTCTTTCTGTCTCTCTCTCTCTCTCTCTCTCTCTCTCTCTCTCTCTCTCTCTCTCTATCTTTCTATATCTCTATCTCTCTCTGTCAGTGGTTGATGGATGTGCTGACTCATCTACAGGTCAGATAAGGGGGCTGTGGGCCAGAGACACGTGAGTTGGAAATACGTAGGTGAGGGCCAGGGATCAGGAGGCAGATTATTGGCTTCAAATAGCCTCATATGGTCTGTAACCACACATATATACACACACACACGCATGTGTGTGTGTGTGTGTGTGTGTGTGTGTGTGTGTGTGTGTGTGTGTGTGTGTGTGTGTCTGTGTGTCTCTCCTTAGAGGCATGTTGGGTAATTAGATATGTGACATCTATGTCACACTGACTTGACCATGTGTGTGTGTGATAGAAAGAGAGAGAGTGTGAGTGTGTGTGTGTGTGTAGGATGTGTGTGGGTGGGTGGATAACCTGGATTAACCTGAAAATAGGATTTGAAACATTAGCTCTCTGGCAATCCTGTGAGACAGCAGGTGTAGTCATGTCCACAGAGAAAATGGATTTCTGTTAGGATTATAATAAAGTGACAAGGTGTTTTTGTAGATAGGACCGTGATGCTTAATGTCATGATGTAATTTACTCCTGTGCCATTCAGAGCCAGGAACATAGTTTCTCACAGCCAAATAATATCTCTCGGCAAAGTACATAGTTGTACATAAAGCATAGTTGTACATAAAGCATAGCTGAGCCCCCCAAGGTGGAGAGGAGAGTGGATGAGAGGAGAGGGTGAAGGAGTGAAGAGGGAAACATTTCTGGGGTAGCGATGCTAATTGGATTGTGGGTGTGTGATCAGGGTGAATCGGGAGGGAGAGCAAGGAGCTTAAGATGTTCTGAGTGAAATCAGGCTGAGGAGAGCAGAGAGCAAAATGCCTGTGATGTCTGGCTCCCCTCTGTGCTTGCCATGATAACAACCCGTTTAGTAGAAATAGTCAAAACAGAGAGACACTGAAAAATGTATTGACTGTGACAAGAATGAAACTGAATATGGAAACAGAGAGAGAGAGAGAGAGAGAGAGAGAGAGAGAGGGAGGTAGGGCAACTGATGGAGGGATTCAGAGAGAGTGAGAGAGAAGCAAGACAGAGGGCGTCAAAAAGAGAAAGAGATTCATAAAACACAGGAAGAATGTAGTTATTCTAGTTTCTCTGTCAGCTTGTTTCTGTCCTAATTCCAACCTGTGTGTTTTCCTCTCCCATCTGAATATCTTTTATGTTGACTTGCCCTCCCAGTGTTTGTCTGCTGGAGCACAGCAAATTGAATCCCTCATCTCTTCAACAATGTACTGAATGTGTATCCATTTACTCAAATATAGCCAATTTAGCTTTAGATGCACGTCATTTCATACATAAAGTACTATAGGCGATAAAATTGCCACACTGGCAAGGTCCCTTTATTGGAATGTGAGAAAGGCGGGCTATTTCCTCGCAAGCATCACCGGCCTGTACCAGGCGTGATTGGATAGGGGTCTTCAGTGAAGGTACACAAGAGTGCGTGTCCTATAGTGGGGGGTCGGACCGAGTCGACTGAAAGAGAACAAGCCTATTTCCTCCTCCTTTCTTCACGTTGTCTTTTAATCTTGTAAAGTTTTGGCCGGATCAGTGGAGTCTGGAAATAGTCATTATCCTGCTTGTTCACACTCCGACCTATGTGTGTGTGTTTGTGCGTGCGTGCGTGCGTGCGTGCGTGCGTGCGTGCATGCGTGCGTGCGTGCGTGCGTGTGTTGTGAGACCTGAGACAGACAGTGTGTACTCATTTGCCCAGCTCATGGGTTAGCACCCTACTGTGCTCTCCTGATTTCCTTTTCTCCCCCCTCTCGTTCTTCTCCTCTGTTCCATTCTCTTCTTCAGACTGATTATCATTCAAGGTGAAAGATGTGTTTCCTTATACATATGAAGTGAAGGCAAAGGCAATTTTACATCTCTATTCTATTCCATTCCATTCTATTCTATGATTTTGGTCTTGCTTTTACTGGTTCTCTTTTTGGTAAAAAAAAGGGAAGTGCATCTTAAACTGAATAGCAACACTTCCTCCATCCTCCTCCCTTCTAGCCTAAAGCCATTTACTAAACTATTAGCAACAGTGGGTCTGCTAGTGAATTGCCAGCATTTTATCCCAGAGCTTACTTTCACTCAACCTAATCCCATTCATATTTTAAAACAACCTGTTATTCACGGCTTTCAAATCACCCAGGCTTTTTTAGGGAGCTACTCTGTGGTGGAGAATAAAGCAGACGATGATTGAGGCTCATTGTTGATGAACTTTGAACCTCTGCTTTGACTCTGCAGTCAGAACAAGGTCAGATTCCTGACATTGGACACACTGCAACAGCCTTTGCTTCTGCTCAATTTTTTTATTTAAAAAAAAAAAATTGCCTCTTGTAAATTGTTTAAAGTTTGTGTGTGTGTGTTTTGATAGTGTTCTCTGTCTGTAGTATTCAGTTTTCTCAGAGATTATTTCTGCGCTGCCTCTACAAATTTCTCTGCATTTTCACCACAAATTGCTCTGCATTTGCACCACCGTCTCTCCATCTCTCTTTTCAGCCACCCACTCTGTCTCTTATCTCTGCCCGGACACCTTCCTCACACACACACACACACACACACACCCGGACACCTTCCTCACACACACACACACACACACCCGGACACCTTCCTCACACACACACACTCAGTGGAGGTGACTAATAGCTTCAATCGTTGGTGTGATTTAGAGGTAGAGAGAGAAATCTCTAGATTTTACCCCTATATTAAATTAATACTTCAGTGAGAAATGCCATTCCATACTGTAGGTCCTATGAGGGAGCAGAGACTTGATTTAATGTACAGGGTGTGTTTCAGTGGAGGCTGGTGCAGGTAGAAATCGGAGGACAGGCTCATTGCAATTCATGGAATTGAACCCATTCCTCATTCCTCCATGCATTATAACCTTGTTGAGGAAATCCTTTGCAGAAAGTATCTATAAAGGGGTGGAAACCCGTTTGAGATGAGTGATGCCTTGCTACAAGTCATACCAATCAAATATCTTGCTTGTGCGGAGCATTTTCTACAATGTTGCAAGCTAGCATAGGCAACAACTCTCTGCAAAATAGTCCTACCCGGTTGGTAAACATGACGCACATACTGTACCAACAAACAACCATTCTACAGGCATGTGGGGGGAGGGTTCTTGGAATGTAATATCCAATGTAATCGCTCCATCCAGTTTAATCCTAATCTAAAATTCTCCAGACCTCCAAAAGAGGTGGAAGAAAAACATGATTTGGAGGTATGGCAAGACTACATGCATTAAAATGAGCCGGTCTTCGATTTCTACCTGCACCAGCTTCCCCTGGTGTGTGTGGCGTGTGTATTCTCAGAATACCTAATGGTGGTGTGTGTGTGTGTGTGTGTGTGTGTGTGTGTGTGTGTGTGTGTGTGTGTGTGTGTGTGTGTGTGTGTGTGTGTGTGTGTGTGTGTGTGTGTGTGTGTGTGTGTGTGTGTGTGTGTGTGTGTGTGTGTGTGTGTGTGTGTGTTGTTGGTGTGATTGCATGTGCCCTCTTGTGATGAAGGTGGTTGGATAAAAATACATTAAGGTCATTTTCTTTGTTTGACATAAGTATTAACAATGTTATTGCTTTAGGTGTAGCATCACATTTTAATCCTGTATCCAATGCTTTGTTGCACAATTATTGATTTATGGTTCCCATTCTTTTTGTTTATTTATGTCTTCAGGAACAAGGACAATGATATCTGTATTGAGAGTCTGGGCTCTCTATTGTAGGATCTGTAGACCAGTTTTCATGGTCTGTACTGTGTGTAGTCTATATATGTGTACTGAGTGTGTGTGTGTGTGTGTGTGTGTGTGTGTGTGTGTGTGTGTGTGTGTGTGTGTGTGTGTGTGTGTGTGTGTGTGTGTGTGTGTGCGTGTGTGTGCGTGTGTGCGTGTTTGTGCACTCTCCCTCTCCACCAGGATCTGTCACTGTGAGGGCGATGATGAGAGTCCATTGATAACTCCATGCCACTGCACAGGGAGCCTGCGCTATGTCCACCAGGGCTGTCTGCAGCAGTGGATCAAGAGCTCAGACACACGCTGCTGTGAACTCTGCAAGTACGAGTTCATCATGGAGACCAAGCTCAAACCCCTGCGCAAGGTGAGACAGAGTGTGTGTGTGTGTGTGTGTGTGTGTGCACGTCTGTGCGTGCGTGCGATACTGCTGTAGCCTACTGAGTATACAGTAGTGCTACAACAATTGTACTGCCATTCCCATACTCCAACCATCCTACCCCCATACTGCACTGACAGATGTAAGTATGACCCCCAACCCCCAACCCCCAAGGAGTTGAAATTCAGAAAGCTGTTTTAAGAGTAGCGTGACATTGGCTTATTAGACTTTGGAGAAGACTTCATAAGTGACATTGGAGGGCACAATTTGTTTTGAGTGGTAAGTACATGATACACTTTTATTCAAGGTATTTATCAATCTTCATCGGTTCCAGATTCAACATTTTAATTACAAATGTTCTACCCTTGATTAGCTGCACAAAGGTCCTTAAATAAAGGGCTTTCTGTTAATAGCCTCCAATTCCCCATGGAGGAGGTCATACAAACACATACACAATCACCACAAACGCGCGTACACACACACACACACACACACACACACACACACACACACACACACACACACACACACACACACACACACACACACACACACACACACACACACACTCACAGCTTCTCAAATTGTAATGTTAAATGAGACCAGATCAAGTCTGTTATTATTGTCAATTGATTATTACTGTAAAACCTGCTGGGTTCTGATTGGTATTAGCCTAGTTTTTTATTTCCTGCAAACAGAAATCAAGTCAAGACCCAATTTCCTGCCTTTGTGTACAATACTGTATCAATCATTTTGCTATTGAATGAACATGTGATGGCTTGGTCACCAAAGTCAGTATGTGTGTCAGTGAGGGCTGCTGTGTCTCTTGCTGTATCAGACTGTGTCAGTGGTGTATCTATCAGAGCCAGTATGTCAGTGGTGTATCTATCAGAGCCAGTATGTCAGTGGTGTATCTATCAGAGCCAGTATGTCAGTGGTGTGTCAATATCAGAATGTGTCAGTGGTGTATCTATTAGTGTGGTGTATTATTAGTGGTGTGTCCTGTAGCTGTTTCCTCCAGCCTTTAGATTTTGTTTTATTTACCCAGAGCCAGAGCCAGAGCCAGCCAGGGTGTTGGGTTAGCAGGACTGGCACTGGGAGATCTATACTATACCTCCTCTGTGCCATGGTGAAATGGCTAGGCAGAATGTGCCACTTTCCCTGCTCCGGTCCTCCCTCCTCTGTTCTCTCTCCTCTGTTCTCTCTCCTCCCTCATCTGTTCTCCTAAAAATAATCTAGAATGGATTGATTTAATGAATTGTCATCCATTTTTGCTCCGGAACAGTTTCTACCCACAGGCCATAAGACTGCTCAACTAACCCCCCCCCCCTCTATAATGCACAGAGCGATGGGAGAATGTGCTCGCAATTTCATTGAATGTTAGGAAAAACTAAATTCTTTCTATAGAGCTATCAAAAGTATTTGATTGGTTTGACATGTCATGAGGCATCACTCATTTCAAATGGGTTTCCACCCCTTTGTAGCAACTTTCTGCAAAGGATTTCTCTCAATGTATATTTGGCTTTGACCATGATGGATCTTAATGGATGTTAAATAGAATATTAAGCAAGTGTGATTGATTTCAGTTTCCTTCAGAAGTGGTAGACAGGCGATAAATAGTTCAGTAGTAACGGTGTGTACAGATGGATCTGGTTTACATAGACTGAATGATCGGCATCAAATATTTATCCCCCAGTTTAGGCAGCCACTGAAGTGGGTCAAGGAAGCAAGCACTTCTGCGATAGTGCTCATAGAGAATTTATAGTCAACTTGATCACCTTAGCTCAATACAGAAAACAATACAGTCAGTGTGTGTGTGCGTGTCTCCAAATTCTTTGGGTACTTTGTATTCACTGTTTCATTATGGATCCAAATAAAGTATTTAACATTTCTGGCCAGATCTGCCTCTGTCTGTGTGCATAAAATGTGGACATGTAAATCTGATCTGAAGATGTTCACCTCCCCCCCCCCCCCCCCCCCCCCCCCACACACACACACACACTTATCTCTCTTTTCTCCTCTCTCCTTCTCTCCTTTCTCTCTTTCCAACAGTGGGAGAAGCTTCAGATGACGTCGAGTGAGAGGAGGAAGATCATGTGTTCGGTCACATTCCACGTCATCGCCATCACCTGTGTGGTGTGGTCTCTCTACGTGCTCATCGACAGGACGGCAGAGGAGATCAGACAAGGTCAGCACAGCAGAGGAAATGCCATAAAACACCACTACACCAACACAGCCCATCAGTAATGGGTCTCAATGGACTTCATAGCAAGCTGTAAATGGGTCTCAATGGACTATTGCACTAATGCACTATTCTTGCATTATTACAGATAATAGTACAGGGCTGAGATGATGCATACTTATTCTAAAATGATGGTCCTATATCCATTCATTCACTGCCATTACAATATTTTGCTATGCTGTCTCTGTCCTCTAAGCAGGCAGCCAGGCAATTACGACTACTGTTCTATTTCTGTTTAGACTGTCATTTTTGTGCTGTGAGAGCAGGTAGCAAGCTGTAAATGGGCAGGCTTCAGGACATCTCTGATGCTCTGGTATATCGATAGCTCCATGGACATCAAAGAAAAGGCTGAGGCCTGGGAGACTGAGCAGGCCTGAGTGTTTGTGATAGAGAGATGATGAAATAAGTGTTTGATGTTTGTGTATGTGTGTGTGTGTGTGTCAGTACAATGTTTGTTTTATACTTCCTTTGCTTCGCTCTAAAATACAGTAGTAACAACTTATACCCAGTCATCTATATAGTACAGTGATACACTTTGATAAGTGTACTGTGTATCAGTCACTCTCATCCGGTGTTTTTTGGGGCTGAATGGGCACCGTGATTTCATGTTAGAATTGTTACGGTGCTTGGGTTCCTCATCAGTCTTCCTCTGCAAAGTCACACATGACAATTCTCTTTGATTTTCCATGTCAGTATGTCCCACAATGAATATTTACTTATGTAGTGATCTGATTTAGAAAAAGACCTGCAGATCTTATAATTTACAGTCTACCTATCTTTACTACAGTTTATTAGTGTGAAACAATAAGGATCATCAGTGCATGTTGAATTACGTTATGCACTAGACAAAACTATCATCTCAACTTCATTTTCTCTCTCTACCTCTCTCTCCCTCTCGCTGACATTTCTGTTTGTCTATTTCTGTCTGTCTATTTCTGGTGGTACATGATACTAACACTTTCTTCACCCATGCAGCCGGAAGAATCCCAGGTAAACTTTCACCTTTCAAACTTTGACCTTTGATTATTTCATGTTGTGTCCTATAAGACTGGACTCTGGTGTATCTAGTTGTGTTTCTACATGATTCTCTCTCTCCTCCCCTACTCAGCCTGGTTGAAACTAATCTGACTATTTCATCTACCATATCCAACCCTGAAAGGCTTGGCCTTAGGGTCCCAGATATGTGCACTATTCTTTGTTTGATATGCAGGATAGGATATGCACTAACGGTTCCCCTCAGCATGCAGTCATGCACATATAGATAGGATTGGCTGAATATTTAAATATGCCAGAAAATTAGAGGAGTATAATCTGTCTCCTTAGTCACACCTATTCACCTGTTGTAACAGGCTTTGATATAACCCTGGAACAGTTAACAAGCACAAGGGCACACACGCACAAACGTAAATGTTAACACACACACACAAACGTAAATGTTAACACACGCACAAACGTAAATGTTAACACACACACTCACACATCCTACTGTATTCTCCTGGGCCCCATTCAGACATGGCTTCTCCTGTGTTCCTCTATGGAATGAGTGAATGATCAGCTGTCATCACTATGACACTATAGCAGGTGGCCAGGATATGGATGGGATGCACACACTAAAAGCAAGAGCTACCTATTTTTCTATTTAAAACCCCTTATTTGTGCCTCAAATACCATTTTGAATCCCTGTGACTGATTAGCTTTAGTGTGTTGTATATACGTGCTTCAGCCCATGCTTTGAGAAGAAAGTTAAGTTGCAGTTATACTGTGGGCAAGTGCACAGACTTAAATGTATATCGATGGCATATAATGTAATATGCACATGTCTTATAGACATTGATTATTGCATTTTATGATATATACTGTATATGGTATGATTATATTCATACTCTTCTTTCCTTTTCAACCGACTTACCAAGGAGCTCTCTAGGAGGTCTTTTACCCACTGATCTTCATGAGTTAAAGTATATGTTCAGTATGGTTTGTACCACAGTTTGGGGTGTCTTTCACATGTGTGTTTTTCTCTCTCCTCTCCTCTGTCGTTTCCTCCAGGGATCCTGGAATGGCCTTTCTGGACCAAGCTGGTGGTGGTGGCCATCGGCTTCACAGGGGGGCTGGTGTTCATGTATGTGCAGTGTAAGGTATACATGCAGCTGTGGAGGAGACTAAAGGCCTACAACCGGGTCATATACGTGCAGAACCGCCCAGAGACGTGTAAAAAGCTGGTGTTGGAGAAGCCACCACTCATGGAGCCCAGTCTGGAGAGCAAGGAGGCTCTGGCCCCTGCCCAGTCAGACACAAACTCCTCCCAGTACACAGAGACAGAGGACTACAGTGTGGAGGTGCTCCATGTTTGACCACGCCCTCCAACCCTCCCTCACCCCCCAACCCCCCCCCCCCCCCCCCCCCCCCCCCCCCCCCCCACACACACACACACACTCTCACACACACACGCACACACAGACACACTCACACACACACAGACACACACACACACTCACACACACACACACACACTCACACACACACACACACACACACACACACACACATACACACAGGACCACAATACAGTGCAGTATAAAGTGGCTCCATGTTTGACCAAGTGTGGCTCAAGCCCATCTGACACTCATTCCCCCACTCTGATCCATTGCCCCCACCAGCCTCAACATAAATCTGACACTGTACCCTCCACCGCTTCCTCCCCCACAGACACAGGGGGGACTACCAGGTAACCCACAAGCCTGATCCTCCATCCCCCAACCTGACTCTCTGTTCACCACCATGGCCATTTTTCCCCAGGACCAGACCCCCACCACTGGAGCCCCGAAAACCAGACGAACCACACACCTCCCTCTTTCTGGGGGAAACAACAGATGAGGCTCCAGACACACACACACACACGCGCGCGCGCACGCACACACACACACGCGCACACGCACGCACACACACACACACACACACACACACACACACACACACACACACACACACACACACACACACACACACACACACACACACACACACACACACACACACACACACACACACACACACACACACATCTCTGGGGAACAGGACTGAGACAAACGGACTTATACTCGGCTCCAGAGGTTTAAATGTTTCTGTTGTGTTGTTTGTTTGTTTGTTAGTTTGTTAGTTTGTTTGTTTGTTTTACTTCCTGTGAGTCATGGGCTAAACCATCATGGATCAGTGTGAAGCGCCACCAGATCTCTGGAACATTCCAACTACTGCCACAGACTGTTGTCAACCTAGACCTCGCTGTCGCCCATTGCCTGCCCATCGCTCTGGGTCTGTCAGCGCTGGTCCGAATCGGATCGGGCCCTGACCATGCATTGAAGCACTTTTTAGTTCCCATCAACCCCCATTCAAGCTTTTCCTCTTTGAATATGAATCAAGTACATTATACATGGCAGAGAATTATACACAAACTAACTTGAAGTCTTGAGGAAAACTCTCCCGTTTTATATTTGAAATTTTTATCCCACCTCACAGATACTGTACATGCCCTCCCTCGGATGACAAAAAAGGAAATCGGGAAAAGCAATGAAAAAAATGGAATCCCGCTGAGATGATCGTTCCACTTTTCTAAAAGAATGAAAAAAAAATACACTGAAAGTGAATGCTAAATAGGTCCTCGTAATACCTGTGATTTTAAGATCGTTGGATGGTCGTTTGGTTTGGGTCAATAACCAAATTACAACATTAAGATAACATCAGATTCAGCCCAACGCCACTTGATGTTTATCCCCACCACATGAACTGTCTGAAGGCTTAGAGAATGTACAACTTTTTAAAACCATTTTCTACCGGTCACAGGAAATTGCTAGATAATCTCTGTGTTAGCATCATAACAAGACCTTTGGAAATAAATCAGTTGTGTTTTTCTATTGTGCGAATGATACAGTACTTATGGTATTCCATGTGCAGTTTTTAATATCTGTTAATTTGTTTGCTTAATCATGGGATGTCCTTGAGAAACCCACAGCCTCCTTTTTAGATTGCTCCTTCACCTATTACCCAGGCAGTTCTCCAATCAGACTCATTGAAGATGGAGACCTGAAAGCCTGGTTGACATAAGATTATTTGTTTTGATGATATGATGCCCAATGAGTGTAAATGTGATGATACAGGGTTTGTTGAGGTATGGGGTACACTAGTCTATGTGATCTTATAACACATATACAGTACAGTGTGATACAGACCTGATACGTCGCCCTGTGAAACACCATGCATCTTTCAGTCAAGCAAAAGTCTCTGTTGCACAGAAAGGCTCTAGTTTCACCCCAGAATATCTCAGTGTCCATATTGAACAGTGTCCATATTTAACAGTGTCCCTATTGAACAGAATCATTATTTGATTTAAGTCCATACTCTCTTTCACATCTAGCATAACAAAAACATTTTCAATGTATATTCTCTGAAGAAAAGTCTTAAGGGCTTCTCTGAAGTAAAGCAGAGTTACCATCTGTTGACATTTACAAATAATGATGTTGTCGCACAGAGTTGTTGTCAAGTTGTTTCACAGAAGTGTCAATCATCAGTGCTATCAGTGAAGCAGAACTTGATAAGTTCTGTTTCAAATTTAGGAGGCATGGAAGGATTTCCGATGGAACAACAAAGGTGCATGAAAAGCTGAAAAGCTGAAAAGCCGAAAAGCTCCCCACCTGCTGTTTAAGGATGAAAGTGCAGTCTTAAAATGGGAGTTCTGGATTTCTCAGGGCAATGTGTTTTGGGCTTACAGTCTGTTGTAAGTGCTTTTGTATATGTGGGAGAACAGTAATGCCAGACTTCTCTTGTGAGCCTGACAACCATTCCAGCAAAACACACTTTTAAAAGTGTCTTTGATACTGTACCAGTGTAATTGTGTACAACAGAGGTCTCACATCCAACTTCTCATACACTTACTACTGTGTTACAGTGACAAATGAAATCAGCATTGTTTCTCAATATTGCATTCTGTATTTCTGTGATGTAAAGCCCCATGGTGATCTAGGATTTTGAGTCTAATATGTTCATATATATATGTTATATATATATATGTTTGTAGCATTGAGAACCAGGCTTGAAACAGGCCATGTTTTGAAATACTCTGAACTACAGTACCCACAAGGCTCTGTGCAATTAGACAGAAAAAAAGTGCAATTACCCTTTTTTTGACCTGGTCAATTCTATAGTCATTTACTGTTGGTGTTTCTCATTCAGAGCATTCTCTGGATACATGATGATTATTTCTTAATTTTGTGTTGTATTTATTTTTAAAAGGAAAAGAGACAAAGCACATGATTTGTTCGCATTAAAAGACCCCTTGAAATTGTGATTTTATGCAACTAACACTATTTACTTCCAGCCATGATTCATTGGAACCATCAGTAAGGCAATTCCACCTTTGCACCTTTCTCCCATATCTGTTTTTCTAATAATGGAAGCCAGAGCTAGACTTGATATACTCCAAAATACTGTACCCCAATATTTTAAGAATTGCAGTCCTTGCTGTAGCACCTTTTTAAAGTTTTTATTTTTTATTGGATATACAGCCCGCCGGACATTACACCAGTGCTTTTGCCTGTTCAATATGCTGTATTATGGAGCTGAATTATCAACCTTTGTTTTTAGCATTAATGATATACTGTAGCTTTTTGGGGGGGATTCATAGTATTCATAGGAGCTGGCTCCTTTAATGTTCTTTGAGATGAGAGTTGACAACTTTGAACTTATTGAAGTTGACATATATTTTTTTTTACATACTTTATGGACAGGATTTAGCTTATGGTACACTGTAGGTGAGGACGTTTCTTTACAGCTGAGCTCTACTTTATAATCGCTAATACAGAGCAGCCTTGAACAACAACTACTAAGCCTCTTTTGCTTTGCTTGGTGTGGCAGATCGCAAGTTGATTTGTTCATTCTTGTAGCTTCATCCTGGTTGAGATACTAGACTGAGAAACAAAGTAAAGCAATATTCTCAGGCTGGCATGGCATTAAGGGTAGCTCCATAACCAATCCTCTTAGTATTATACAGCAGCCATACTAGCTATTTCATTAGTGGATGGTCCTTGCAGAGCTCTGTCTCTAAAAGCCATTTTACATGTAAGGAAATGCAACTGTCCTCCTCCCTCATTGTCCCTCATGTGCTGAGAAAGTGTTACTTGCATAAAACTACAGTGCTTTACTACTGACTGGACTTGAACATACATGACTGTTTTCCCCTTCTTAAAATATCATTCCACAAGTTTGTCTGTGAATTTACTTTTGAATAGTAACTGTAAACATTTTGGTAAAAAAAGTACTTATGTTTTTAAAATAAGTATTGATGTGTTTTGATTTGTTTAATTTCCTATGTTTGAACAAAGTATGTAGAATGAAAAACCAACCAAATAAAAATGAAGTAAACTTTTAAACAGTTTTGCAGTGGTGTCTTAATACGTTTTCCTAGCAACAACTTCATTTTAAAGATTGTACTGTAGGTCGTTACCATAGCAATCTCCCCAAAGTATGGTAATCAGATAGTAGTCATCGGCATAATATTGACCTACATATATTCTACTCTCTGAGGATGTGTGTTATCAACAACGCCTCTCCCCAACACGGCTTCAGAGAAGGGGAAATTATCCTCATTGCTTTCTCCAGAGCCCGATATCAAAAACAGCTGTAACCTACAGTCAATGTACAATTATTTTCAGTATATTCTTATTTCTCTCAGTATTGTCAGAGCCAGCAGGTGACTATTTGGATTCTCATGGTGATGAAAGTGATGCCATTTGTTTCATGTTTTCAGGCAGGAGTGATGGAGCAATAAAGGAGATGATAATTGATGGGAATGTCAATGTCAATGTTGGCATACATTTTCTCTCACTAGACACGTATATAATTTACAATATTAGATTACAGTGTTGCTCAAGCAGAAAGTAAACATGTTTTACCAGTATACAGTAATGTGCCAAAAATGCAATCCAAGAGAAAGATGTTGTTTTTTATTTGCAATTTGTCATTTAAATCAATGTTTCATAGATAGTGAACATTGCACACAGGATTTATACCTTCCATTTGCCATTCCAATCTGTTCATACGTTCCAAACATTTTCATAATAGAAATGTTATAGATAAATAAACAATAAACTTGCAACAAAATACATAGGTCCCAGGAGGGTATCCTCAAGGTAAATGTGGGACTTTCTTTCTACAAATTTAACTGAGAAGTGGAAAGGTATCAGTGAATATATGCTTATTTTAGCTTAAGCTACAGCACAGCATGTACCCTCTCATTGTCTCCTTTCCTCATCTACACTGATATGAAAACACTACATGGCTTTAAGAGGATAGGTGAAAGGCTATGGTGGATCAACATTTTGTTATCACCTCCATAGCTATTTCACATTAGTATAGAGGAAAGCAAGGTGTAAAGGAGAGGAAGCCACTAATAAACTATCGAGATGTTCCCCTGGTTCATTTGGAGCTGTTGCCCCTGAGTCTCCTCCCTCCCTCAGACCGCCACACTGTTGGGGATTCTGTCTGGGGAGAAGTAGTAGTAGGGCAGTTTCTTTCCCTCGTTCCTCCTCTTGATGGCGCTGCTCACCTCGGCCAGCTTCTTCCTGAAGGTCTCCATGGCCTCCTTCATAGACTTCTCTATGAAGTGCTCGTCAGGGTACATACCCAGGAACAACTGGAGGAGAGAGAGAACACATTAACCCACTGAAGTTCAATAGGCAGTGATTCCCATATGTGTTGCCAGCCCACCAGTAGAGTGTTTTTATACATTTGTGTGTGTGTGTGTGTGTGTGTGTGTGTGTGTGTCTGTGGGAGTGTCTGGGGACTTGCCCAGGCACAATATCTAACTTGGCATCTACCACCCACTGCCCCGCTGTCTTGTGGGATAGTGTTAGGACAAAGGCTAAGGAAGCACACCCGGTGTCGCTCCGCATCCCACTATCCAGAATGCATTATGCCACTGTTCTCAGTGCCTCACTTCCATCTGAGAATGCCATGTCTGCTGTGTCCCCAAAAATCTTCTTACTGGGTGACTTCAAACAACTTGGGAAAAAACAACCAGGTATGGAGTAGAGTGATACTGTAGGTGGACATGGCATCGGACAGATCAATGCCAACAGCATTAGATTGCTGAGTCTTTGTGCTGAGCATGACCTGACTATCAAAACCCTCTTTCAGTAAAAAAAATAAATACAAAACATCCTGAATGCAATGAGAGGTGCTGATTGTTGGATGGACCACCGTCTGATCATGACCAAGCTTCAGGTGAAAGTACGAACTGTAGGTGAAGATCTCCAGATTTCTGCAACTACTCTGCGCTCGGTTCAGGAAAGCTGAGGCCCAAAAAAAAAAAAAAGTCATTTTCTTGCTGTGAAACTGAACAACATTCAGCCTCTCCTGAGCTCAGAGGGCTCCAGAGATGAGAAATGGAACTGTGCCTGTTTATATATAAATGCTTTATGAGGTAGCAGCCCACTCCATCAGCTACAGGCAGGAAGCACCAGGACTGGTTTAAGGAAAGCTCAGAAACAATCTACGCCTTACTGAAGAACATTCAAAAGGCACACAGAGCTACACTTAACAATCCCACATCTGAAACCCTCAAGTAGAAGTGGGGAACATCAAGAAAGGAGGTACAGTTCACCCTGCTAACCCTGCAGAATGAGTGGTTGATATCAGAGGCACATGAAACACAATCGTATGCCAATTAAAATGATATTCACAAATTCAATAATGCGGTGAAAATCATCTATCATCCCAGGAACTGTTCCCTCACCTCCTTGAAATCTGCTGACGACCTAACTCTCATAAATGACCAGAAACTAACCCTAACTCATAGATGGGCTGAACATTTTGAAGGCCTCCTCAGCCCTCTCCAACCCACCCCTCAGTTCTGGAAGAATTACCTGATCATCCCACCAATCAAGATCTGGATCTCCCACTAACCTTCTTGGCTAATGGGAGAAAAAAAAAACAGGACTCCTGGCCCTGACGGCATCCCATCTGTGGAAACAGTCATGGCATATCACTACTGGCTGTTGCTGGCAAAAGTCCTGGCCAAAGTGATGCTCCTCAGACTGGTTCAGAACATCACTGAAGACCTGCTCCCTAAGTCATAGTGGACAGTGAGCACTGTGGACATGGGGTACACTGTGTGCCAACTAGTCTGCCAACCTATTCATGGCTTTTGTTGAAGGCCTTGGATACAGTCAACATAGATCTCCTATGGGGTGTCCTCCTCAAGGTTGGCTGCCCAAGGAAGTTTTTCAACATCCTGTTGCCGGATCATGCCCTGAGCTCATGATATGGTATTGGAGCAAAATTGGAGCGGGAGAGAAGGCCAATGTTCCAATGATTTGAATACCCACTCCACTCTCCCGTCAAATTCCACTCCGCTCTGCTTACATAGTCTGTCTCGAACTGCAGTACACAGATGACTGTGCGTTTGTCGAGGCCCTGCAGGCTTATAGCAAAATGGGACTCTCTGTGAACATCATCAAGACCAAGGTGATGTACCAATGGACATCCACTCCTCCACCTGACCCACCCGTCAACAGAACACTCACCACAGTTCCAACTTTCAAAAACCTGGGCTGAAATCTGAAAGCTGAAATTCAAAACCATAACAAGCCTCTGCCTCCTTTGGCAGGCTCAGGAAGAAGGTCTTTCTCAATAAGGACCTCAACATATGTAGAAAGGTATCTGTGTATCAGGCAGTCTCCACACTTCTCCACACTCCACAGTTGTGAGTCATAGCATCTATAACCGGAACATAAAGATGCTTGAGGCTTTCCATATCAGATGCCTCCAGTGCATTCTTGGGATAACCTGGCATGGAGTACCCCACAATGACATACTGGCAAAAATAAGCTGCCCAAGTATGGAGGGCACCTTAAACCAGCACCCACTGTGTTGGCTCGGCCACGTAGTCAGGATGCGAAGGAGCACATTCGAAAGATTCTTGAAAGTTTATGTACACCTAGGCCCGCTCTCTGCAGGGGGCCAGAAAAGGCGCTATAAGGATCAGCTAAAAACATCACTGAAGAGGTGTGGCCTCAACCCAACAAAACTGGAGGATACTGCTGCCGAACTCTCCAAAAACCCTTAGAAGCAGAAGTGGAAGTCATCATCCGATACAATGGACTACCATAAGCAAATAAGCATGTGTGTGTGTGTGTAAGTCTGTGTGTGTGTGATCAGAATCGTCAATGATGACCCCACCAGTGCCCCCCTCAAGTCACTCACACATGCACTGTCATCTTAACACATATGCACACACATAATCATCCATCTGCTATTTATATTGCTTACTTATATGCTACTGGTTATACTGTTCATATTGTTTATACTGTTTATACTGTCCATACTGTATATTTTTTAGTACTTCTATTTTTATTTTATTGTATTTTAAAACTATTGGATTGTTGCACTACTCTGTGGCACTGTCACTTTTGCATTTCACTGTATACTTGTATGCACGTGACAAATAAAGAATCTTGAATCTCTTGAATCGTGTGTGTGTGTGTGTGTGTGTGTGTGTGTGTGTGTGTGACCTCTTACCTCGTTCTCCTGGAACTGACTGAGGGCCCAGACAGCCCCTAGGTGCCAGCAAGAGCGCCCACGGTCTGGAAGGCTCTCAATGATGAACTTCACGTCTATCACCCCCTTCTTTTTGGGAGGAGGTTTACGCATGGTCGGGGGGGAGTTGGGGATCCAGGAGCACCAATCATACTGAAACACACACAATAGGCTTCAGAAGACATCTCATGGCCTGAAACTACAACAGTGTACTAATGAAAAATTTGCTTTGGGAAACACAATCAGAGCTTTCTATTTGATCAGTTGTTCATTTATTTTATTTAATTCGAGTTCTCTGTTTTTGGTTTAATTTCCCCTCTTTTAATTGGTACCATTTGATAGATTCTTTCCAGTACAAATATACTTTTTCAAATATTTGCTGCCTCCCAAGATTAACTTGAAAACTTGAAAAATGACGTGATTGAAAAGGGAGAAAAAATGACTCAGTGATTATGAGAGAATGTATTAATTGAGTGTCAATATAGTGAAATTATGCAAATCATTCTAAAAGGGTTAGGGTTAGAGTTAAGTTTCAAGACAAGCCCTTCTTCCCAAAGACAACATTTTGAAAGCCTACAGTACCTGTCCAAAGTTGACTGCAGCGTGCTGTGCAGAGGCAGTGAAGATGACGACAGTCAGGTACTCTGTGAGCTCCTCACGTGTCTTCATGGACTTAGGAAACTCTAGGACCGGGAGAGAAACAATGGCAGGACAGGGGCAGGGACATTTTCAAGAGAAATTTAACCAATATTTTTATTGCTTTATATCTCATCCTTTTCATTGCTTACAGTTGTTGTATACAGACAGATGTTGCATTACCTTATTCTCACACAGGAACTAAGGACATTTCTGGTGCAACCAGAAGTCTATGGGTGCAACACAGGAAGCTAATTTTGACACTGGTTTCAGTTCTATGTCTCAGACTAATTAAACCTGACAGTGAATCCAGTTACTCCCTATCCCCATCCCCCTCCAATAATTTTCTCTGATCTAGAACAACTTGACAGGTGAAAGCCAATGCCTCATAGAGTAGGTATCTATGATATTGCTTCTCAGATCAGTTTAGAGGATGCTAATGTGGTAATAGGAGGAAGCCACTTTGTACTATTTAGATGCTTTCCACATCACGCATCTTCAGACTATACGAAAACCAATAGTGTCACAGACAGACATCACAGACAGACATCAGACAGACATCATCGTCAGTGATGATTTTAGCCATGTAAGATACATTAGATAACTTTGCACATCGCTAAATATATGATGTTATAGACAGCTCAATGGTACAGTAGGTTACCTTTTTCAACATAGAACAGATTGAATGATTTGTGTTGTACAGTGGATGGATAGAAGAGCATTGTACATAAACCCATAGGGACCATCCTATTGTGTTGAGTGTATTTCTGCCCACCACAGTAGTCAAAGTCCTGCATCCCGAAGCTGCACACGTCTTTCACAAAGGCTTGGATCTCCTCGTCCTTCTGCACTGTGTCATCGTTGGCATAATAGATAGACACCACGTCTGACACAAAACTGGGACAGTTTGATATATTTAGATATACAGTTTGATATATTTAGATATACAGTAGCTTGTAGCATTTGACAAGCTAAACATCCCTAAAAACAGCTTGTATCCATACACAAATATTGTGTTGGGTAAAACGTTTTAAACAAGTGTATTCAATAAGATATTGTGTTACACTACTCTCTCCTGGTACAGAAGTACAGAAGACACACACATACTCTCTCTCTATATATATCTATCTCACTTTTACACACACACACACACACACACACACACACACACACACACACACACACACACACACACACACACACACACACACACACACACACACACACACACACACACACACACACACACACACACACACACACCCTACCTCTTGGTGGCCTCCCACACTTTGTTGCCATCGTCTCTGTAGTAGTAGTACGGCAGCTCATCCTGGCTGTCCAGCCCACGGGCCTTAATGTTGTCAGGGAAACACAGAGACCTGAAGGTGCATGACTTCATGGCCTTCTGGATCAACTCAACATGGCCACCACCACCTGTACCATTGGCCTGAGGAAAGAGACACATGTCATACATACATCATACTTACACAGAATTCATTATAAATCATACATTCATCACTTATCACTTATCACTATTATAAGTGGGCAGAGGAAGAGAAATACATGCTTTTGTTTAATCATCTCACTATCTAATTTCTCAATAAATAGTGGACAGATAGAGGACTCTGAAGTAACCTTACCTGGGCTCTTAGATGTTCTAGCAGTAGGCTACAGTATATGGTAGTACTGACAAGTATTGACACAGTCAGTTATACACTGAGGAAGCAGGTAGTGTGTTATAGGGTCACAGGAGGAATTACTGGGTCAGTCCTACTAGTCTGGGCTTTGGTCACTTTGTCAAAGATGCCACACTCATACACATCTCTCTCTCCCTCTCTCTCTCTCTGTCTCACTCTCTCACACATACACACACACACACACACACACACACACACACACACACACACACACACACACACACACACACACACACACACACACACACACACACACACACACACACACACACACTCTAACCTTGTCAAAGATTCCACATTCACAGATGAGCTGCTCTCTGGCTTTGGTGTTGATGGCGATGGTGAAACGCACATGAGGAATGAGGAGCTAGGGGAGGAAACACAATCAATTAATTAATGAGTTGGTCAGTCACTCAATCTAACCAATCAAACAATCAATGTCACTTAAATTAATTAAAATAAATGAATTAAATAAATAAATAAATAAATAACAAAGTGTGAACACTGCAGCATACTAGCTAAGTTATAAACTGAGGTAAGGTCAGTGAACCTTAAAGACGGGGTGTACAGCAGGGAGCTGACGGAACATGGCGACTCCAAACACCTCAGACATGAGGTGTGTCCTGAGCAGGTGTGTTACTGTCTGGTGCACGTGGAAGTCTGATGAGCGCACCCAGATCTTAGCCAGCATCCAGTCATACTTGTCGTCACTGGGGAGGAAGATAGGGTTGTCCTCCCCGGGAGTCTGACCCAGCTGGGGGGAGAAAAAAGAAGAGGAGGAGGAGTACATTTGATAAAATAGCAACAGACACAGCAAAAAGGCCTTCACGTGCCACGTGTATGTTGTTTTCATATTCACACTATCAGTGTACCTGTATGGCCAGAGGCAAAACCTTGTTCTGGATGTTCTTATAGAGCAGGCAGATGGGAGCTGCCAGGTACTGCAAGGTGCATGGATCTGTATTGTTAGGACTGATCTCCTCCAGAATCTCATAGTCCGCTATGTAGATGTTACCAGCCTGCAGTGAATGTATCAACATGAAAACATTTTAAAGTCAACTTAAAGTTAGGGTCAGGGTGTCATCATGTGTGGGGAAATACATTGAGTTAGTGTATTTGCCGTGACTATCCAATGTGTAATCGCAAATCTGTGAGATTGGTGAGATCAGCATGATCCTGACCTTGATCTCCTCCTCCAGGGTCAGGTCTCTCTCCAGAGAGTCTTTCACCATCTCATGAGTGACAGGGAACTTCTCTGGCAGTTTGGAGCATTTGTGGAGTATTACTGGGTTGCAACCGTTCAGGTACTGGTACCCAAACATGAAGTCCTCTCTCCAGTGCTGCATCACATACTCTTTAATAGAGTAGAATAGAGTAGAATAGAATAGAATGTTATAAAGTCATGTCATAAAAGAGCTCTTTGAGATACATTTTGTATAGATACAGTACAGTATTTGGTTTACACTTTACATTAAGTTCACATGTGTAAAGGGTTTATAAATGGTTTATAATTAGTTAATAAGTCTTATAATAAACTTATAACCATACAACCTTTATTCTTCAATTATAAACCATTTACAAACAGTTATAACTCATTGGTTTAGGTTCTTGGTGCTTAGGTTGTTGGTGCTTGCCAAATAGGGAGCTTTCAATCAGGAGCCGGTTATTAATGCTTTATAAATGCACTTATAAATGCTTTAAAAACTAACCCTGATGTGAAATCATGCACAATTATTTGCAGTGGTTGCACTGTTTGTAAAGTTATTTCCTGAATTGTGGGGATGATTCGGCTGGCATCAAACCAATTCAACACATCTTTACATACAGTACAATGTGAAGATCTCCCAGTACAGTGCCCAGTGAAGTACAGCTGTCACCATATTTTTTTAACCATGGATCTTGAAATCTTGATGTCCTTGTCAACCCGTTCCCCATTTAAACATGTCCACCATGCAGGTTCACAGATTTTATTTGTTTACATTTCTGGCATTTAGCAGATGCCTTTATCCAAAGCGACTTAGAACAAATACATTTAGGAGGTGAATCATCTATCCATCAGTCATCAGAAATCCAAAGCGACTTAGAACAAATACATTAAGTAAGTGAATCATCTATCCATCAGTCATCATCAGTAATCTATGGTAGGACCAGGGGCTATTGGCAGTTACAATGCTAGAAGAAGGAAGAATTACTTGAAGAATTAAGAGGTACCAACATGTATAACTGATGACATGTTACACTATTAACCATTTATTAATGAGTTATCAACATGTTATTATTGAGATATCAACATGTGTAACTGATAATATGTGACCTTAATGTAAAGTGTAACACCATTGATAATTTATGAATGACTTACCAACATTTATTAATGGGTTACCAATATTTCCAACTGATGAAATGTGACCTCAATGTAAAGTGCAACACCATTTACCATTTATGAATGAGTTACTAACATTAATTATTGAGTTACAAACATTTGTAACTAAGCATAATGAATGTGCACCTACAGTATAACATCTAACATAAGGCACTCCAAGTGAAGTAGCCTCACCTTTCATAAGCAATTATGAACATGAATGCATGTTTATAGGGGACATCAAATAAAGTGACCCAACATTACATGATTCATAATAAGTAGTCATAAACAAATAATTCACATCAATTGTTTATTCATGCTTGTCTATACTATAGTAATGACAAGGATAGCATTCACTTTTAACTGAACACAACCTGATAAGAAACTGCAGCAAGACCTGCTACGGAATGGAAATAGATAAGTTAATAAACAGTTTGAAAGATGTGTTTCACATTGGCATCAACTTACAGGCTTGCTACAGGTGACACTGGCTAACTGGCACTACCTAGCCTCATTTGGCATTGATTTTAACTAGCTAGTGAGAAACACCAGTGGCCCCACTCAGCATATAGCAAACTGTGTACTATCAGTGTTTAGACTACAATTGTTTCAAGCTTACGACAAAGCCACACTAGTGTTGAACTAGATAGCTAGGAAGCTCTACGTTAGCCAGTCATGACAGTATCAAAACGAGCATATAGCTAGCTGCTAGCTTGTGTAGCTAGTTAGTAGGATCACCTTTGCAGTAAGTTGCTATCGCTATGTGATTTACATCTTTCTCTTTTGTCTTTATAGCCTACTGATCGTTTGTGATTGTTATATATCATTTGATAGTTTTGACAAAATGTACTTTACTGAGTAAAGATAGCAACATGACAGAGCTGTCAAACCCAGTTCCGTATTCATGTTGTTTTATGAAAGTCCTTCAAAATAAAAAAAAATTCTCTCCAAAATAAGAGTACTACCCTATAAACGGTTTAAATAGTCAAACTGAATTGTAAACAGATAACCTGCTGTAACAGACAGAGTGACCTGTCTAGGCTACAGTATACTGTCTCACACCAAATGTATGCTAACTAATGTTTGGTCACTGTGTATTGATGCAAATTCAAAATGATGAATCAGATCTTATCTGACACAAACAGATTTTTTAAAAAGTAGTCTTCACAGAGCAGCTGTGTTCTTTCATGACAAGTCAGGAGTTTTCTGTGACTGAATGACTCCCATAGACACAAGACTCCCCTTCCTGGCAGATAGAAAATGAAATGTGCCATGATAAAAGGGGACTTGATAAACTTATGCCTTGCATAAGTAATAGGACAGTGAAGCATTTCTAACCTGTCAAGCCAATTGTCCCATTACTTTCGGTACCCTAATAGGGAGACTATGCATAGAAAGTGTTGTAAATTCTGAATGGTGAAACTAATATGTACACAAATACCTTCAAATAAAAGCTGAAAATCTCTACTTCAACCTCATAGTTTAATTGTTTGATTTAAAATCCAAACCTTTGGAATGTAGAGCATCATGGGGGAATGTTTTATCTCTTTACAATCACAACTTAACAGTGTTATGTAGAAACATGTAGAGATGTTCTCCATAAATAACAGAAACACAGACCTGAGATTGTGTTGTTGATCCTCACAAAGATCCTCTCAAAATCTGCAAAGTCACTCCAGGAGGACTGGAACATGTGCATAAACTGATTCACACACAGGTTCTCTATCCTGGGGGCAAAGATGAAATATATCATTTAGCATAAATGCTATATAACTGTTGATCAACATCCAGGAGCTGATGACCATCACACCACCACCACCACCATCATCATCATGATCATCATCGCTATTATCAATATCATCATACAACCCAATCATCAACCAAAATGTTTCCAATAACTTTTGGACAGATATGAACACAGGGTAGTTATTGCACATTCATAACATTCATAATACATAGGTTCATCTACATTGAATAAACACACAAAAAAAATACTAAAAATCCCCAATATAAGTCTTCATCATGCTTTGTACTATGTGTGAATAGCAAACACACTGATACTGTGTAACATTGGAGTTCTTTGCTCCCAGCAGACTGAGAGGTTATAAATGCAAATCCATCTGCATTATATACAAGCTCCAATAAACAGCTCAGTTTCTCAACAACACTTCTCACAGCTGAGTTACTTATTTACAGACAGAAATGAGCATCCTGCCTTGCCCAAGCTGACTTCAGCCACTTCCTCCAGGTCCTCTTTCTTTGAGGGTGAGATAGACTGATACTATGGGCTACAATAGTATATCTATCTTCAACCATAACCATAGTCATTAGGTAGTTCCTCATCTGTCTTTTAGATTGCATGATGGTGGCATTCAGTATCAGTTTCTTCGATCTCTTCAATTCAGATACAAACAGTGTTTTAAAAACATACTGGTATGCTACATACACTGCTAGGTTTAGACTGAAGGCTTTGTCAGAGTGCATAGAGTGTCATAGAGTGCATAGTCACAATCTCATTGATACCATCTTTGTTTGTATTTACGGTTGTGGACACATGCAAATATCTTTGGTCAATCATACAATGACTGCCCTGTATACCACAGGCCTTGAGAGAAAACCTGGACCAACCACAATATATCCTTCTACCAACTACCAACAGCTGACTCTTACTCAAACCTTCATTTAGACCAGGAAATCCCATTGAGTTAAAGTATCTCCCTTCCTATGGAGACTTTGCCAAAAGAGGGAATCTCCAGAACAAGCATACAGGACAGTAAAAACAGACAACAGTCCAGACCACTGAGGAGAGGCTGTATCCTTGTGTAACAGGAGGTTCGGTTAACCATGCCTGACAGCAACCAGACGGGGAGGCTACACTTCCTTACAGAACATTTAGGCTACTGTTCTTACACCATATTGTACAGTAATTAGTCTAATATTGAACAGGATACGATACTCAGGTTTGTAAATTACAGTGGGGTTACTGTACTTACGCCTTACTGTAGTTGAGTACGAAGTCCACTCCTTTCTCACTGTCGAACTGGATGTCCCTAGGCAGCTCCTTATGTGTGTTAGCATCTATGCTCATAGGGAACCCTGGCTGCCACTCCCTCCACCTGTACACAGGAGTCACAGTCAGTTACTCACACTACAGTACAGCTCTGGAAGTCTGGTATTCGTGTTGTATCTTTGTTGTATCTTGTGGATATTGAATACTTGAATGCATTGAATACTGGGTGCACTGAACACTATACACTATACATCAGTGATGTTTATGTGAATGCTTGTATGATAAACAGCAGTAGAGAACAATATTGTGCACAATAAAGGTAGTTGTTTTTGCCTGTAGGTTTTGCGTCTGGTTTCCAGCTCTTTGCGTCTGTGTTGCCTCCCCAGTCTGGTTTTGTCGTTCTGTGGCAGACGTGCTGAGAATGGGAAATACCGTTAGAATTGAAAAGAAACAACATTGTATCAGGGTGAACTACTCTGATTCATGTAGTTGAGAAGGGGTGAATTGGTAGCTCTTGCACAGAGTAATGTATTGTCTGTCTGACAGATAAGTTGATAAGTCTCCTCAATTGAGAGACAAGCCAAACAGACAGACAGACAGACAGACAGACAGACAGAAGGACAGACAGACAGAAGGACAGACAGACAGACAGACTCAGGGATAGGAGAATAGATAGATAGATAAACAGATACCTTGTCCATCCCTGAGCACCACCTCCTTGTCGTCCACTAGCCAGCGGAAGCAGGGGAACTCTATGTAGTCTCCAGAAGGGATCTTCACTGTGACGTACTTACAGTACCAGTCATCCTGCACCCAGTACTTCTTCTTCTCTATCTTCACCATCTCAATCTCCCCCAGGTTCTCCCCCACGTTCACATCATACGAGTCCACCTGTAATATGGTTTGTTATAGAAGGGAATAGTTTTCTTGTGCTTAATAACCAGAATATAGGTTAACTGTGAAGAAAGTGAGGTCAGGTACAGATCAGTAGTCGGATGGTTCAAATCGAAAGAGTATATTGATGAATGAGGCCCACTATCTGGCAGTCTATCCCAGATTGGATTGATCTGAAGATTCAAGAAATAGTGATGATAAATACTTTTCCCTAAACTTCCATTTGAGGTTGAAGTCATAGACAGTTCATTCAACAGTCACTAAATGTTCAGTGGGGGTTATAGTATGTTGCATCACATTATGATTGTTCATATCCCTCCTACATTAGTACAGCTACTAAAATAAATAAAACATGGATGACTTTTTCCAGAGCAGTAAAGGACAAAAATGACCTTATTTTGGAAATATATCTCAACTGAAAAAACCATGACTGAACTATGATTTTGATCTCTTCATCAAAATGTAGATCAGAATCAAAACATATACCTACGTTTCTAGAAACAGGTTTCACATTAGTAGTCAGACAACCAAGGTGTTCAGATAAGAGTAGTTAGGAGGGCCAAATAAAACACAATCTCAGGTGTGTTTAGTTGGAAAAGATTTTGAGACATCCAACATGTCTGGATGTCTCAAAAGACAATCACTAAATCACTGGATTATATAGGCAAAGAGACATACTCAAACCAACAGAGAACTTCCTATTTGAGAAATAAGATGTAAACCAATTTAGGGCCGTGTCTGTAATTCCAACACAATTTCTAAGACAATCAAGACACAATGGTTTGAACAATTGTGTCAAAAGCAGCACTAAGGTCAAGGAGAACTAGAATGGAGCACTGATCTGTATCAGCCGCTAAAAGAAGGTCATTGGTGACTTTAAGTAAAGCAGTCTCTGTGCAGTGAAATGAGTAGAAACCAGATGGGAATTGTTCAAATAGATTATTCCTGCTCATGAAGTTTTTATAGTTTATATATAAGTTTTTAATTGTTTATATTATGTAATTTTCACTAACACTTTGGATAGAAATGTGAGGAAACTCATCATTGCATTCTTTATCAAAAGGTTGGCTGGACCTGGTTAAAATCCCGTAGATCTCTTCATTACTCCATGTTTGTGTATAAAGCCTTACTGCATAAACTCCTGGCTTACCTAACCTCATTACTGAAATTCAAGGACATTAATTACCCGTTCTCAGAATTGGTTAACTCTTGAGGTTTCAATTTGGGTAAATCCGCCAAATTGGGTAAATCCGCTTTTAGTTATCGTGCACCGAACTGTTGGAACAATCTATAGAAAAAAAATCAGTTGGATGTTCTGGTGCCGCTTGGGCAATTTAGGGTGTTAATTGAGGACCTCTTCTGTGAGAAATGTGACAGGGTGCACCTGCAAAAGAGGCCTTGGTGTCAGTGTGTTCCCCCTGTATAAATAAAGGTTAAATAAATAAAATAAAATAAATATCTGTTAATGATAGAGGGAATGTTTGGGCCAACAGTCACCATGACCTCTTTTAGGAATCTGGTGGCAACTACATCTAGGGAACAAGAGGAAGTTTTCATGTGGGATACCATGAGAGTTTCAGCTGATATTGGGTCAAGGTAGCATTTAATTGGTAACAGTGAGGTCATGTACAGGTGGAGTGATCTGATGTTTTACATTTTCTTAGTAAAAAATAAATAACAATAATAATGTAACAAAACCAATGTATATATATATTTTGTAATCAGGGCACCCTTGAAAAAAGAGACAGTGGTCTCAAAGGAATAAATAAAGGATAAATACAAATGCAAAAATAACAGTAGTGACCACCATGTTTTTCAAAGTAAATACTGGGTAAACAGCTAAAAAAAGCGTCTAACATGTATGTAGTATCAGAGTCTGTAATCTGTATCAGAGAAATTCAGGGACTACATTGGAGAGAATGTTAAGCCTGGGAGTGAAATAAAAAACCCTGCAGCTCCCACCTGCCTCTGACCCTCCTTCCTTGCAGTTCCACTCAACCCCAAACTTAAAGAACCTGTGGATTTGCGATGGCATTCAGAGCTCCCCATGCGCTTGGTTAAACTTAGGGTGGCTTAGTTTGGCACTTTCTGTCACCCTGTATTTCACCATATTTATTGAAGAAACCAAAGTTGAGCATGTTCAACCCTCATCGACCTCATGGTCAAGAGGTTCCTCTTTTAATTTTCTGGCAGTTCATTGAGTGGTAGAATTCCATCACTATCAAGTGTGACAGGTAGAAGGGTATAAAACTTTGACGCTCCATTTCAGCAATAGAGTTCTTTTTTCTCTCTTTTCTATTTTGAAGGGGTAGACCAACTTTGAAATGAGTAAATATAGTAAATTTAAGTTCTATCAGATAGAGGATTAAAATAGCCAAGTGTCTGGCTTCATTCAAAAAGGAGGTCAATTTAAACAGTGTTCCATTGTCAATCCACTTGAAATGGGAAGTTTTAATCTAAATAAAGGCATGTGGCTCTCTTGTTTAACACTTTTAGCCCCAAACTCATGTTTGTTTTATATATATTAATATATATATACAGTACATTTTTTACTTTTTCTGTCTATTTTTTTTTCGGCTGTAGAGTTCTTACAGGAGACACTTTCAATCTGATAAAGATATTCAATCAGGTATTATACTGTATATCTTAGGTCAAGTTCTATAGTGTTTTAATGTTTTGAATAACCTACTGCAAAACTCTTAAGCTTACTAACTGTAAAGACCTCGAATAAGGAAATCCTCCTACCAACCGCAGAGCCTGCTCTCACTTACCGCTCCTCTCTCAAAGTCGTTGTAGAGAGGTTTGTCCAGCAGAGTCCTCTGACTGCATCCCTCTGTCCCCACCAGTGTGACATAGATGTAGTCATCAGTTCCTGCAAACCACTGGCTCCCAGTGGCAACCGTTACAGTGTAGGAAGGCATTGCATGCAGGATGGAGAGGAACAATGATATATCCACTAGGAAAGCCCTTGGTGAGATATTGAGAACTGTTGTGTGTCACTGTGAGAGTCTAGTCTAAAATAGATTTCCCCTTTTTGCATGTATGTAGTCTCTCTCTCTCTCTCTCACTCTCTCATTTTGTCCAACACAGGCAATGCAAATACCAAAAGATGATGAAACAGTAGATAAGGTTTCACTGGTGAACTCAGAAGATGTCAGTATGCTCCACCCCTTCATTACCACATCATCTTGAATTCATCTTATCTCACTTCCTGATAAACACACTGTATACTTCATATGTGTTACAACTAAACGCTAAATCTAAAGAGCCACCTGTTCATTTTATTCCATTAAAGTATAATTCATAATCTCACAATCTACAGTATATATTTGCAAGTGATGGTGGCTCTAGGCAGTGGGTACCTTTGGCTATACTGATAAAGGCTATACTAATAAAAGCTGCATTAATAAAAGCTATATTGATAAAAGCCTATTCAAACTCCAATGCTTACCTCGGTTTGTTGTTGCCAATAATCAGAGTGCACTCTATCTACATAACGTGAACAGAGTAAGACTGATGCGCTCAAGGTTTCCCACTGGGCATCCAATGGGAACTTCACTTTTCTATGGTCAGTTAATGAATAACATTTTATTTGCTTTAAAAAAAATCCAATGTTCCATACCATTCCAATATAATGTTAGATGGGAAATACAAGTAAAAAAAAAAGAATACTGGATACTCAGAGAGCAGAAAGCAAAGCTCTACACATTTACCAGTCAAATCACTAGGTGACATCTGACAACAGAGGGTAGTGTTGGCAGGTTTCTAGAGAATAAATGCAAATATGGAGTCCCACTATTCCACTCCAGGGCAGTGAAGGACAGTAATGTATATGGAGCCAGTACTGTACAGTTTGTCTAGTCTGTAACGTCCTCAGAAAAGGGAGTATGATTAAGCTGCCCCTGGATATTGATCTAGTCAGTACTGTGCTTTACCACTCATGGTTTAGGTTGCAGTTGGGTAAGATATTTAAACTGATCCTAGATATGTGAACTAAAGATTACCCTGAGCTCACCCATTCACAGGGGAATAGAAAGGGAAGCTCAGTATTTTCCTGTTTACTCTGCACAGCGTAAACAGGAAAATACTGAGCTTCCATTTCTATAAAACTGTGTTGTGGTGCAATATAAACCCGACTTTATACCAATAAGAATTGTATGTATTTTATGATAATGATACATATCCAATCTCTCATGAGTATGTACTTACTTACAAAGACAGTGCTGTGCAGTATCAAGAGGCAATTATGTGAACATCTTTGCCACAAACACATTTGCACCAGACACTGATGTTGACACCTCAATAAAGCAGGCAACCAAATAAGAGACAAGATACTTTATTTTGACTCAGACAACACAACACAACATGTAATGTAATGTAATTCAGATCTATATAATTTACAAAAGCAGACCAAGCAAAACTGACATTTTGAAGCAAAGAAAAATACAATTGATAGAACAGTGACAAAAAAAAAGCATCTTCATTGTCGATTTCCCTTTAAAAACAGAGCAACGATATCCCTCCCTGATATGTCATAACATTACTATGATTACACATTCATCACAAATAAGATCTGAAGACAGCATGTCATATATAGTCTACTTTCCCATTACAAAGAGCAGCAGGGGATGATTTGATCTCCTAGCATTTCAACAGCATAGTTTACAGATTCAACAAAACACATTCAACATAGAAATTACAGGCATTCCACTCAATGCAAACATATCTCTCATCCCAACTAAAAGCAATTTACAGAAACACTGTTCAGACTGAAAATCATGTCTAAAAGACCATCATTGGAGGGTGTGTAGAATAGTTTAAACAGGGTTGTGTTCAGTGGGAATAAAACAGCTTGTTGAAATAGACAATGTGCTACTTGAATCTGTCCAATAACTCTTTCTTATATAAAAAAACCCTCTTATTTTCCTTTCAAAAGACTTTCTATTGTATATGCCTGCAAAGACAATTCTTGTTTAAGTTCATTAAAGTAATCATTGCATAAGGTTTCCTTGCGCAAAACAAAATGATCTCAAACAGAGAATAAATGTGCATACATATGATAGGCTTTAAGGTGTACTGTACCATGGTTAGATGGGAGAGAGCATTGGTAAACATTATCTCATGAGAGAAGTGTTGGCATTTGGACATGTTTGACTACTGAGTACTAAATGTGAATGACAAAAGCTAACCGCTAATTTCTTTGGCTAAACAAGAGCAGTACAATACACAGGTACTGCACATGCAAACTAAGAGGAAGATCTTTGTGTCACAGATACAGTACAGATGAGTTACATCTCTGTAATGGGCATCAAGGTTTTAATATAGTTGTGTGTGTCCTGTTAAACAGGCTGCAGGTTGTTGTGGGTAAACTTCATGAATTAGACTCAACACTGCCACCCTGTGGCATCAGTCATTACTATACTCAGGAGAAAAGAAAAAGCCAGAAGTTCTGAAGTGCAAATTCTTCCTGAATGGTTAACTTAAAACAAACACTCCCAGTTTCCTTTTGAATACTTAAATCACATACCATCTCTTGCAATGCTAGTTCTGTCCCATCTATATCAACAGCTCACTAACAACCCTTACCATAACACACCCCTCTAAAATCCTTCCCATGGCCCAATACACTCCTGACAACTGGACACAGTGAGGCATAGCAGACATAACATATGCTAAAAAACGACCAGTGTCCATATATCAGTTCATCACACATTTAGGATTACACTTTTACATTTCCCTCATACTGGAGCATAGCCTACTGTACTTTTCCCACAGTTCTAAATCTTCTTCTGGTATACACCACCAGAAGCCGAGGAACCTGACTTTTTCTTCATTCAACAGCTCACACTGTTGCCTTGCCGGTCAAACTGTTTGACAAGACACGTATCAAGTTTGTTATAGTTGAAACAAACTAGCACCCAGGTTACACCATCAATGTCAAGAGCTTTATCAGTAAGTATGTGTGTTTATTTTATATGGGATTGGCACAGTGCACAGAGTCAAAGAAGATGAGAACACATAAACAGCAGCCCATCTAAAAAGGCATTGGACCCCAAACCTTCACCATAGAAATGATCAACAGACAAGACCCTGAAGGGACACTAACGCACACATGTGATCCTCCTAAAGTTAAACCTTGTAAACTCGTTAAGGTGAAAATCAGCTAGAGAGCATACCTACTGTATTTCGATTGCTGTCAATATATAATTACATTTGATGCTGGGTTTAGATTCATTTTTGTTATGTGACATTGTAGAAGTTTAACTTGACACAAACTCCCACAATCTTAAATATGACAGCTGTAATTCTAACATAAGCTCTGGAAGAGACTCTTAGCTCATTGTTACCTGTGTCTAGATTACAGTCACAACAGTGTCAGGTAACTGTGTGATGTAAAGAAGACCTCTGGTTGGTTATGGCAGATTGTCGCTGTGTGACTATCTCTTCACTGGGGGACATCTGAGGGTGCGGTGCGTAAGGTGCATAATTGGGTTGCTCTGGCATTGTCAGCAATGTTGTTAGGGAAACAGAGTGAGCCATTGTCCATGGTATCCGGAGCGACAGCTGCTGGGGTCTTGTCCAAAGCCAAGCTGCAGGTTGGGCGACTGAAAAAGCCACCTCAAGAGAGGTGGTGGTGAGACACAAAAGCAGGACCCAACAGGGCATGGGCACTGGATTGGCACAGCCAGTTGTTTTGAGTTCTTGAGTGCCTAATTGTCCCTTTGTTTTCAGGAACAGAGTGCCTGGGTTTAGCTTGGCTGACCCAAATGGCTTCTTCTGGTAGCAAAGGTCACATTTAGTATCCTCCAAACAGAAACTAACCATTTTAAAAACTTAAAAAGACTAACTTCTCTGAAGGCACCTAATAAGACACTTTCAGTTTAAAGGGGGCTGTATCAAAATGTTTAGCCAAGTGAACGTGCCACGGTCAGGCTGTGTTGGAGGGAGCTGCTAGGCTGGAACCTGGCCTGCTAAACATTTTGAAAAGCTTTGCTTTTGCAAACCTATCCCAGTCAGGCTGTGAAGTGTAGAGAATAGAGATGGAGGGTGGAGGGGGCTGCTAGTTGAGGTGGAGAACCTGCTTCATGAACTCATAGGTTGTGAAGGCCACAGCCTGGGAGGGGATACAACGGATGTAGTTGAGTGAAAGGCCTCTGTACAGCCCCTTCTTCACCCCATATTGATGGTACACATACTTTAGAGTCTTGTTCAGAGTACTGTTTCAGGAAGAAAAGAAGAAAGGGTGATGCTTTATTTCACAATCTACTATTCAGTAAGTAATTGCAGGGTAATTACATAATCATTGCATAATTGCAATGTTCCTGGGAGTCATGGAAACTAGCACCACTATGTGCACACAATGAAATTACCAACTGTGTTGGCATAAGTACAGAACATATAAAACATAACATTTCTAAGTAAATTTGAGGTAAATACAAACTGAAATAGAGCAGATAGAGCTTCACTTCAAATATGTGTTAAATATGTGATTGAAAAGGAAGCCTGAATGCAAGTCTATTCTTTTTCTTTTTTTTTTACAGCAATAATAGAGCCAGCTAATAGAGACACAGACAGGTGCCATAGCCAGATGTCTCTCATTGTGCCATTGAGTATAAAAGGGTAGGACTGTTGAGTAAGTGTGGAGGCTATTCCTACCCTGCCTCTCCTCAATCAACATTATGAGGGCAAATTATAAATAGATTTACACTGCCAGGTGGTGTAGCATTTATATTTGCAGAATATGAGGTGAACTTTAGAAGTCATGCATGGTATACGGCTGTAGCTCCCTAGAACACTGCTTGTGACTGTCTACTCTGCACTCATGAGAACGCCAGTGTCTCGTCCCAAATCAAACCTTAGCCTTTAACACTTGTAAATTATCCGAGAGGATTAACTGGGAGAAGTCAATATTTTGAGATTCAACCAAATTGGAAATATTGACCATAATGCTTACACATGCCCTATCCTTTCAGATCTACCAGACAGTTATGTTAGGGGCTAATACACGTAGGACTGGCCATAGGAGCAGAGCTGAACACCTATGGAGTATTGGATTTGGAGAGGAAGAGGAAATGTCACTTACAGACATTTGTCCGAGTCAGGTAGCACTACTCCTAACTGCATCCTCCTTCTGGCCACATCCAGGGGGTAACTATGGGAGAAGAGATAAACCACAGATCAACTACAAATGATGGCCTCCACCATGACATATAAAATACCTTATGATGATGTGACAATCAATCAAACAACCAAACCAATCCATCAATTATTCCCCCTGCCAATCAACCAACTAATGAATCAAAGTCGAAGTAATTGCAGCAAACCATCTACATGTAATCAATGGGGATTGAGGGACTTACGATATGGTCTGAGCGATGGCTCCGGCCACCCCTCCACACAGCAGGTTGATGTGCGTCTTCAGTACCAGAACCTCTGGGTTGTCCGAGGAGGGCCGGCCCAGCAGCTCAGGGAAGTGGGTCAGACCCAGACTCTTCAGAGTGCCGAAAGTGAAGAACGAGAAGCCTGGAGGGAGAGGGAAAGAGATCAATCTCTCCACATTTTGAATGGCAGTATACAACTAAATTAACTCATCAAATCACTCTCTTGTGCCGGAGAGTCAAGTCTTTCTGCTCCATATCTAATGGTACATCTCCTTGCACAGGAGAAAAACCACATCTTTTATGAACAGGCCATTTGACCCCTGAACCTGAATCTATATTATACCTCACCTGCATATGGGGCCATGCCAATTAATGTTGGGGTCAGTCCCCTGTAGAACCCAGAGACACCCCCTTCCTTTAAAAAGAGGCAACAGAAACTACACTCAGAAAAATGTTTCCCAAATGCATGGAATGACAGTACCTCACCAAGTCACAGCCTCCAATGATTTGCAACCTTGCATGAGTCACCCCTAGACTAGAGGCTAGTAGTAGTAGTTTTATTATTGCTTTGTAGTCGTGGACTGAAATGTCACACCAAAATACATACATAGAAACAACATTTACAATTTTCTATAAAACTATAATATAGGTGAGTACAAAGTTAAGAACAAGAAAGCTCAAGTGCAACACAGAGTGTTTTTACCCTCAGTCGATAGGAGTCGTACTTGGTGGCTTGTAAATGTAAATGTCCAAAGGATAAGCAGTAGGACTAAGGGTGTGTGTGTTGATGAGTTTGGTGAAATAAGGGATGGGAGAGTTCTGATAGCAGCCGGTTCTTGCGAGGGGAGTGTTTAGTTTGTGGCTGTTGCGGATGGTGCGTCCAGATATTTCATTTCTGGCTCGGGGTAGACAGTCTGCAAACTGAGTATTGCAGGGAAAGAGCATATTAGAAGCATATCTGCTCACGCCTCCTCTCAAAGGATGGGATTCCCAGGGCATCGAGGGCTTCCGGATAGCTGGTGTAGGATGCTCCAAGGGTTATGCAGTAGGCCCTCTTTTAGCCTGTCAGGTAGGGACTGAATACTCTGAGGTGTTGTTGAATGATGGACTTTGATTATTGACAGCACTGATAGGGGGATGTTATTGACGGAGAAAGATGGTGCCTGGGTGGATTTTTGGTGAATGTTATGTGCATGGCAACACATTTCTTTTTGTTGAGGAGCATGTCATCATTGGTGAAGCAGGTGTTTAGCTCATTCAGCTTCTCCTGCATTGTCGATGGCTGCTGCCACTTTAGATTCCAGCAGGTTGATGTTATCGACATACTTCCACACCAGGATGGAAGCTACATGCGCAGTGTCATTGATCAGGGAGAGGAATAAGACAGGGCCGAGGAGAGTTCCTTGGGCCACACCACATGAGAGGTTAGGCACCATGGTAGCGTACCCGTTGTCTTCAATCAGAGATGAAATCACAGAGGGACTAGTTCAGGCCTCACTCCCATGGTCAAGATAACAGTGTTGATAACAGTCTTGTGGTTAACCCGTAGCTACCAATGAGCAGACAGAGCCAAGTTTGTCTGTTTTTGAACATAGTCTAATAGGCTGACAAGGGCATGGGTCGTTGACCAGCCTTTCAGACTCCCAAACTGTCTGGGGTCGATGTCTTCTGCAATCTTTGCCAAGTGCTCTACGTGTGCGTTTTGGGGATGGGGATAACCACTGTCTCTTTCCACTGTTTTGGGACTAGGCCCTCCATGAAAGAGGAGATAAGAACATGGCATAGTGGACAACTGATCATGCAGGCAAACTCCTTCAACAGTTTCTGGAGGATTTGATCCGGGCCACGTGCTTTGCTGACCTTGACAGCCTGGAGGCTTTTGTAGACATCCCACACTGGGAGGGTGGGTAGCTTGTGAGGGGAAGGGGGGAAAGATGGGAGCTGTGTGGTGCTGAGTGGTGGCAGGGCAGATGAAATCTGTTTATGATGTTTGTGATTGTCTCATTATCTTCAGATTCTACCCCAAGTACACAAATCACTCCCTCTACTCTCTTCACATCAGCCATGACCTCTTGGTGCCATCGCTTGGGGTTGGCAAACTTTAGCCGAGCAACATTATCGGAGTAGTATCTCTTCCTATCTGAAACAAGGGCACTTTGTGTCTTTTTTCGATAGTGTTTCCACACTTCTGTGTTTTATTAAAAAAAGCTTTCTGTCGCAGTCTAATCAGTGTGTCAGTTGGGTGGACTGTCACTGTTTTAGCTTTTGGGTTTTGTGCCAGGTATATGCATTGGCTTTGCACTCACAAACAAATCAATACCAGGTGGTAACACATACAGTACCTTTAGGTAGATGGTCTGGAAGGCGTTGCCGATGCCGGTATAGCGATGGTCTCCTTTTACCTGAAACGCCAGCCGGGCTCTGATCACATCAAGAGGGTAAGTGCAAATTACTGCAGTCATTCCTGATAACACACAACATATACAGATAGTAGAACTGTCAGGGGCTGGCAGGAGTGAGGACATTGTACCATAACAAAACAGGTTCTAAATAAAATAACCCATATAAAAAAATACATTTCCATATTGTGCGGAGTGTGGGAATAACCTTTTCTTCTCAAGCTAGGGTGTGGTTAACAAGTACTGTAAGCAAGCTGCATCTGACGAGGGTGGCACCAAAGCAAATAACAGTAGGCTACATCAGTGTGAGAGATTACCTGCCATGGATCCTGCCATGAGCCGGTGGATGTGTCCAGAGATGCCCAACTGTTTACTGAGCCACTGGAAATGACAAGTAATGCATCAGCTATTGGTAGAAATAGTCAAACCATCAATTTAATGGCACAACAGCACTGTGTTTGGTGGGTATTGTGACTGCAAAAGAATATTGCAAGAAGTCCAACCAATCTGGATCTACATCATTTCAAAAATAATTTACATATAGGCCTGTAAGTTTGGTACTAACAACTAATACTCACTTCATTAAAGTTCTCCTAACCAGCTGCCTTGTGTGATAGCTAGTACACTGCACCAGAAGGACGAAGACCATTCCGGAGGTGAGAACCTACCTTTTTGTAGTTGTCAAAGGCCATGAACTGGATGGCTCCATAGGGGAATATCCTAACCATCATGGCCCCATTGCCTTTGTACAGACCCAAGTAGCCCTCTTTCTTTGGCACGGCACGAAGAGTGGCAACCACTCCTGCCAGAGAGAAGAGAGATAAAATGGTATAAAATGGTAAAAGATTCAGATTTGGCAACAAAGGCCTAGGCCTTACATAGGCTTTAAACCAGTGTAATTACAAGGGAATCATTTTCTTGCACAAACAGGACTAGGTTACTAGTTACTTCTATTTTAACTACGGTATCACTGCATGTTGCATGTTACACTGATTAGCACTTATTATAATTCACTTTCAGGCAGTCATTTGGTGGGGAATGGTAATATTAGGGCCATTGTTGTCAGCAGTCCCCCTTACCTAGGTCTTTGTAGTGGGGGTTGTGGGCTTGAAGTAAAATCTTGACTCTGTCCAGGGGAGCAATGGTGGATTTGGCACAGCATCCTGCTACACCTAAAGAAACCAGACGGTGACACAATTAACATCAACATCCCTGAGCTTGCCTCTCATAAGAAGAAGAGGTACTACAAGGCTCACCATCAACTTTAATAAGAAATATAGCTGCGAGCAGCCATGCCCAGGGTCCAAGCTATGGCACAGTATCACACCACATATTTCAAGGGGCACCAATAGAACACATGGAAAAAATTACCAGGACTTGTTTCGAGTTAGTATTTCCAGTCATTTTGAAAAGTCTGAGAAATGCTCATCATATATTCTGTGGTGTTTTCAATGTTATAGTACACTTTAAATATATTCTCCTCTAAAGCCGCTTTGCAGGTCTGCAAAAAAATTAAATGTGGTATACATGATATATAAACTATAAGCCAAAACTCAGAATAGCGCCACCCTGTGGTCAAACACAACCATACACTCTAGGGGTCAGGTGAACTCATACCCCTGACCATCTGAGCCAAATTTCATGACACTAAGTCAACCAGATCAAGGATATAAATATGTGCTTGTAATAGCACCACCATGTGACAGATCAGAATATGACTGCACATTAGAGTGTGTTAAACATATGTTTGCCAAGTTTGGTAGTGATGCACCCCACCATGTCTGATTTCTAAGCATGTAAATAATAGGACACTCCCTCATCAAAGTTCATTGGTTCAGAGTGACTATGCTGTTTAGGTTGCTTGGCAAAAATATGTTATGTTTATATACCTTGGTCCATAGATGCTGTATAGACAGTGTGGTAGAGGAGATGTCGAGTGTTTTTCACAAAATTCTATTTGGTGGAAAATCCATCATGGCGGAAGTAAATAGGTCCTTGAGGCAAATGTGTTCCTTGTGAAGAAACAGACATTTGTACCAAATTATTGAATTCTCAGTCATACAGGGTGAGAGGCATGGCCTTTGCCAAAACGTGCAATATTCAATTGCATGGTATAGTGCTACCTTGTGGCCAACTGACATGACATTGCATGGCAGGTTGTGGCCTATAGTTCTCTGCCATCATGGAAAGTTGCAACCACACGCTTTAACTGTAACTGTAACAAACAGTTACAGAAGAAGATTAATAATAATAGCCCTGCTTCGCTGCTTAGACCCCTAATGAGGCCTCACTCATGAATTACACAGCATGGGGTTGTTCTAATATTTTCCAACATCTAATTCGAATTAGACAACTGTCTTGACTCTTGGCTACAGCTAACAGCTGGGTAATAAAGCAATATAATTACAGCAAAAAAGACCTTTGACCCTTCTGTGGCTTCTCTAGAAACTCTATCTGTATTTGTATAAACATAAACTAGCCATCTTCCATATCGGCACCAAACTGTCCATGATAATTCTACATTCTAAATAGGATTCTATCCAGGATACTGTTGTTCTTTAACTTTAGGTGCAATTGTGCTTGTGTACCCTCTAAATCTCTGACTGAATTTGTCAAACTTTATATGCCTAACTGTGGCTCTCCGGGAAGGTCTGCTGAATTAGCTAAAATCAGGTATTAGAATTAAGGTTCTCCAGTACCAAAGCCCACTTGTGTGTGATGAGGAAGAGCTGGTCCTACCTCCAGCTACAAAGGAGCGGACCCAGTAATAGTCCCTCTGAACGGGATTGGGGATCGGAGGCCGACCTGGGGTGGGGACTGTTGCCTCCGTTGCCATGCTGTGTGTGTTCAGGACTCAAGTACATCCATATCTGCAGGGTGGAGACAGAAAAAACCTGGTTACATTCTCAGCCACACAACATTATCAAGAACAGCACCAGGGCTTGACAATGCCACTGGCCCGGCAAGGGGGGCCAGTGGATACTCCAAGCCAGTGGCCCACTGGGCCAGTAAATCATTTAATTATGAAAATGCTTTCTTATTCTAACTTCTCTATCCCTCTCTTTCAGCTGCTCTTCTCTCCATTCAACTAGCTAGTTAGCATGCCGTCATCCCGTGTTTGTGTCGTCCCTGGATGTAATTAAAGGACAGAACTATAAGCACATCTAATAGATTAATGTCATGTATGATAACCCAGCAAGCTATCTACATTCGAAACATTTTTTAATCAAACATAATACTACTGCACTAGTTAACATTATTTAGCTAATCATAGCATCACAACTCCCTCTGCTAGGCTATGGTGTACCTGGACCAGATTCTGGTAAACAGGCTAAACTCACCATTCGGTAATTTGTGCAGAAGGCATGTTTCGTTGTGTTGGGACCTCTGCCTCTTCTTCGAAGTCAGAAGGTTAATGAATATATGGCTGAAAGAGACCGACTCTCCCTGTTAGCGCCATCTGTAGCTAGCCATGTGAGTTTGTTTGTTTGTTTGTGCAATGTAGCAGGCTTTGAAAGGGAGCTGTCAATCAAAATACAGCCCTGAGGACTGTGACCAGAGAGTTGAGCCTAAGAAGAAGCTGTGTTTTATCATACTTTTTTGGGGTTAAAATGTTGGTGGAAGTTCAACATGATACTCAACTTTGACACAAAACACAATTGGAACCATTTAATGTCGACTTTCCAGACCCTTTAATAGCCTTTAAATCAATTTAGAAATGATGAGAATCAGATAAATTTCTTAACGCGTTAGATCGCTGGAAAGTATTTAATCTAACACCCCACACAGTTTGATCTTAATATCAACTAAAATATCAACTAAAATCGCGTAAAACTAAAAAATAGCTGGTTGTTTGTTGGTTTAAGTTGTTAGATATCTACTTGTAAGTAGTAGGCCTACCTACCAACTGCGTTTTGTCCACTAGGAGTGTTGGGGCGCCACCGCAGATTTGTTCTAATTAATACATTATTTCTGAATTGTGTTGTGTGAATATGAAATACATGCTTGATTTCCACATAAACTAGTGAATTAAGATAAAACAAAATTGAGATGGTTTATTAAAAACACAGCCTGTTGTCTGTTTTATGTCTGCCGAGGGCGCCTGCAAAGCAGCCCCTCGGTGTCACATTGAGAGCGATCCCAATACTCCTTGTGATTAGCCTAGCGTTTTAGCGGCGCCGTTTGAGACTCTTGGGGTGGTGAAAAATACGCCCCATGGTGTAGTTATCATTTACAACACAGATGGCGCTGTGCAAAACTCCTGGTTCACCAGGAAGCACCACTAGCCCTTAATACTGTGGAGGCATTACTGCAAACCCCATTTGAAAGGAGGACTTTCAAATGGGAAAACTGATTTTGAAGCAGTTGGGTCCAGGTCAGCCGAATGTGAATATTCAACAGCTCTCGGTAGATTGCGGCAAAGCATACATCAGGAGGTTTGCCCCGAGCTGGTATGAGAAAAAACCTTGGCTATTTTTTCATTTATTTTATTTAAGCTTTATTTATACAGGGGAAACACACTGAGACCATGGCCTCTTTTACAGGTGCACCCTGTCCACAATATTTACACAATAACAAAACAACACAAAAAATACAACACAGTTCAATACATCATATAAAACCACAATATTAGAAGGAACAATTACATCTTTCACCAAGGAGGTCCTCAATTAACACCCTAAATTGCCCAAGCGGCACCAGAACTTCCAACTAATTTTGTTTCTGTAGATTGTTCCATAACTTGGTGCATCATAACTAAAAGCGGATTTACCCAATTATGTGGATGTACACAGCGACATTCAGTTTTTAGTCTTTACTTTTTCACACCTTCACAAGACGACCTGGACAACAACAGCAGTGACTGTAAAAGGTTGACTGTAAAATGTTTTGCCGCTTTTGAGCTTCCACTGCGTGGGCATGATGAAAGCGACAGCTCTGCCAACCCTGGGATCTTTAAAGGACTTGTGAATTTTGCTGCCACTCTGGACAGTGTGTTGAAGCAGCATTTGGATACAGCAACTGTGTTTAAGGGCACATCCAATGTAAACTGATGGACTGCATGTTGGGAGTCATGCGGGAGTAAACTGTAGAGGCAGGTAAGAACACAGTCTTTCTAGCCATTTTTTCCTGGTCCCCCAAGAGGACTGATGTCCTTGATAAAGTCGTGGCGCACAGACTAGGGGGTCAGACAAGGTGGAATTTCCACTCACGAGCTGTGAACACAGTTTAGGAACACAAGAATGATCTGATTCAGTGTTTCCAAACCATCCAGGACAGCAATGACCTCGATCCCACCACTGAGCGTGAGGCCGGGGGATTTCTGCGGCTGTTGGAGGACTGGGTGTTCTTGGACTTGTTTCACCACTTGATGCCTCACATAGATATTTTGTTCCAACAACTACAGGGGAGAAACATAGTATGTATGTTCAAGGAGCAATCAAAAGCTTTGTGTCAGACCTGTGCGCAGCATCTCTCCAAACGGCCTCCACCTCCCTGATCTGGGGACATTCTGCGGAATGGTCTGAGGTTTGCGACACTATCTTAGCCCATGCCAAGGAGCGCTTTTCATTTACAAACCACCTTGAAAGTGCTACCCTATTGCAGAGCGATTTGTTTCGCAATCATAAATAGCACTTCCCTGACACAGCACTCAACAGCACAATCGAGGCCTATCCGATGATCAACAAGAACAAACTGCACACAGAACTGTCCCTCTACATGAGGGAAGAGTTTCATGCCTGCTGTGACTCTCCTCCACTTTATGTTGAAAAACAACCTGCAGATCACCTTCTCTGAGACAGTGACATTTCTACAGATCCATATCACGACCCCGATGAGCACTACTGAAGCTGAGAGGTGTTTCTCTACATTGAAACGTATTAAAACATTCCTGAGAAATTCAATGTCCCAGGACCTTCTTAACGCACTTGCCATGATCTCCATGGAAAAGAGACTTATGCTGGACATTCCCAGCTTCAAGACAAGGGTCATTGAGAAATTTGCCTCTTTAAAATAGCGACACACAATATTCCTTTACAACTAGGCCCAATGTTGTTTCTGGTGAGTAGCCCTAACAGGGTAGGGGATATTGATAATGTTATAATGTATGCCTACATATGGAACTCATATTCATGCTGTTTTTTATGGATTTATCTGAAATAGTAGCCTATGGCTCTTATAGAACTGGTGCCATGTAGGGCTATGATGTCTGTAATAATAAAGTCAACTGCTTGTCAACAAAAACTAGCATCATTAGCTTGCTAACTTAACTGATTGGCTATTGTACAAGATCAATCTCAATTAGACAGTACTGTTAACAATTCACTGATAGGTCAGGCGGCTCTTGGTGCAATGCTAACGTTAACTCCTATTAGCATCGGCACTGCAAGGTCAACTGCCCGTCAGAACGTTTTTGCACTGTACTAGCTAGCTCGAGACACCTCCTCAGTCGCTTCTTTTTACAGATAGGGTTTGACAGGTAAACAAATCCAGGTGGCTTACCTAGCAAGCAATCTAGCGCAGAGAAAACAGACAGTTCAGTTGTCGATCGCTATTTCTCCGTGTCATGTGTAAACCAAAGTTCAATGTTTATATCAAGGCACGTGTCTTTTCAGGATTCCCAACCATTTTCTTGTCCTTCATCCAGCATCGCATCGGCTTGCTCAGAGAGATATGCGTCGTACCGTCGCATATGAATGACGTCACTTAGGGGGAAAAAAGTGACAGTAATAAAAGGTCGGCAGCCTAATAATGATCAATCATAGACTAGAATGGATGCGAGTTGAATCATAAGCTTTTTGACGGCCTGTTTGAAATATGCTGTAAATCTGCGATCCAAATATATGCATGATCCAATGTGCCACCACTAACGTAGCCTATGGGGTGGCCCCGCTGTTGTGCATAGCGCTCTGCTAGCCTATGGGCAAATTCTGATAGGCTACTGTGTGGTACAACCCTGTTCATGTTTACAAATGTATTTCCAGTTCACGAGAGGCATAGGTTATTTTGGCTACATATTGCAGCAGGCTAGAAATAAACATGGTCATGTTCCCTTTTCAGATAGTGTTCGCCCTAATTGTGGTTTAAGAGATAGGCTAAAGCAGACCTTCATTGATGATGGATTACTTACATGTGACCTTTGCATTCCAAGCGGATTATATATCTTGAATATTTAATTCACAACATTACATTGATGTTACCGCCACGGTTTACTTGTCAATTAAACACCAAAAGTAATCATTATATTTGACTTGAATGACATACGATTACAGATGCAATCAGTTAAGTCCTCTGCAACTGTAGAGGAGATGATTTGGATTCACGCTCTCGTGATGAGGTAAAGTAATCCTGCATGAGACGTGTAAAATGTAAATTGTTACCCTTGGACCTTGAATAAATTCCCGAGCGAATGGTAGATGCTTGTGTCTATTACGTTGAAGACCTGGGTTCAAACCACGCCCACCACACCAGCGTCAGCAAAGTCAGCGTACACATACAGCGATTTTGTGTCAAGACATGTTAAAAAAACGCTTAGTTTTAAAGGGCCTTAGGCGAGATTTGTTAACTCCCAATCATTATGGGTTGCATTTATGTTCTTTTTGTTTTTATCTTTATCTTTCCTGGCGACATGTTTGAGAATCAGAGAGGAAAATATCTGTCTGTAGGCAATGTGCTGTATGTAAAGTACGGTCCTGGCCCGCGATGTACTTTAGTCTGGCCCGCGAACCCTCCCTCAACGTTAAAATATGTTTTGATCACTGCATATGTCCGTGTCAATAAATATAGTTTCCCCCTGCTCTATAACAGATATACAGTAGATGGCGCTGCTTGCTATGCAACTAACTGTCAGTCAAGTGTATCGGTGGCGCGCTGACAGTTAATGGCTAAAAAATGAGTGGGGCAAAAAAGAGAAAAGTGGACGTTGAATGCCGAGTTTTCAAAAATGAATAGACTATTTCGGCACTAATGTTTGATCAAAGGCTGTATGTTTAATATGCCAGGGCAGTATTGCTGTATTCATGGAACACAATATCAGTCGCCACTTTTCAAGCAAGCATGCTAACTACACTAGCAACCTATCTCCTCAGGAAAGGGCAAGTAAAACTACAACGCTTGTCACGAACTTGCAAAGTCGACAGAACATTTTTATACGACAGTCCGTTCAAGAATCCACTACCAAGGCAAGTTATGTATTAACTCACAAATCTTTCTCTGAAGGGGAGTTTTTAAAAGAATGCATGGTAGAGACTGCTATCATAATTTCCCCAGAGAGCAAAAACATTTTGAAAGCTTGAGTTTATCCCGCTGAACTGTCACCCTGCGTGTGGAGGCAATTGATGAGGAGCTGGCTACAAAATTGAGCAATAAAGCGGACGGCTTCACATATGTTTGCGAACAAACATTCTCTGTGATGAACTATAACAAATCCCGTCACAGATCACGGTAAACGGACCACCATCTGTCGTCTATACTGCGGATCTCTACGTCAAGAATTCCACCAGACTTTGATGCTCTTGCTAGGAGGGGCAAGCAACTGCATTGTTCACACTAAGGTAGAAATATATATCATACTGTATATGGACATACTGTGCTGTCAGGATTCAACTGTACAATAGTGGTGTGAAAATTCAAAAAAAGCCTGTGCTTCATGTTACTGCAGCCTAACGTTACTCTTACTATGGCCCATATTCTGTGCATCAACCGGCATTTAATTACTGGCCTGTGGTGTTTACAGTGTGAACACCTTTCAGCAATCTGCTTCCATAGGCCTACTACTGGTCTTGATGGATATCAATACAAATCATTATTGTACTCACTGAAAACATTCAATTTATGGCCCATAGATATCCTTTTGTGCAGCAATCTACTTTATGTACAGACCTTTAGTCTCCACCATGAGTATCAAAGCATTGAAATACAAATACTTCTCATGTGTCATGTAATGGGGTACTCTTTGTGGCCAATACATTTTACTTTATTGTGGTGTTTACAGTGAGACATAAGTTCACCAATCCACTGTCACTGCCACAGGCCTACATGTTCATGAATAAATGGATAAGAATGGCATTCAACGTTACTGTAACAATTTGTAGCCCGCAGCCTCATTTTGAAAGTTCTATATGGCCCTTGAGCCAAAAAGTTTGCCGACCAATGGCTTAAGCTATAAACTTCAAATCAACTTTTAAATGCCCAGACTTCTGCAACTTGACTTACTTGAAAAAAACGTTTTCATACCGTTCATACTTTTTGAACTGTACTCGAATTTGCCTGAAATCATTTTCATTCCTATTGCAAAATGTGTGGGGTAGGACCCAGGCACAGAGAGGAGAACAGACGAATGAATGCAGTTGAAAGGCAAAACCACTTTACTTGCAGTAATCCACAGAGAGTAGACAGGAATAGACCACAGGCCATGATCCAACTGTTATAGGGCCCATTACCCCTGACACAAAGCCCAAACTAAAATCTCTAAGCTTTCTATGGAGACTCCCCATTGGAGATGCTTTTTACTAAAGATGTAGCTGTATCTGTATCCAGGAAACCAGCCAAGAGTACACAGACAAGAATGTATTAGTTAATTGTCAGTACTATCCTTGATGAACAACTAAATTAATTGTATGGCTGCCTACAAGTGAAAACAAACAATGGAGCAAAGTAATCAGATGCAAGACCATGTTTATATGGAATTAATTTGTTTCAGAAGCACTACGACTTCACCCAATGAGCCACTTTGGCTGTGATAGTATTGGCCAGCCGAGTTAAAACCAAGACTTTGCTGGACTTCTGTTTTGGGGTGGTGCCAGTTGAGGAGCTTTCTCCAAGCTCTGGAGGGGTTGGCAATGGAGGAGGGCTGGCTGAAGAGACACCCGGCAGTGCTACAGTAGTCAGAAATACAGTAGTTAGTGCAGACTCATTCCACAGCTGGCTCACAGGTGACCACACATAACAATTACAAGCTTAAAAATAACAGCAGTTAGATCAACTGCTGACAACTGACAAGGTGATGGAGCATTTTAGTGACTTGAGATATGAGTATAACTTGTCATGAGCATAACTAACTTCTGTTGTGATGCAAACTCACATCAATGCACAACCCACAACAATACAAAACGTACATGACTTTAAAGAGGTGTGAGATGATTTTGGCCCATCACTGATGTTTTTCTGGTCTTGATTCTTGATGGAGACAGTCCATGGACCCACTTCGCTTTTGGAAGAGTTCTTACAAAGAGACACAGGCATAGATGAGAAAACATTGATACACATTGATAAGTCACAAAGCTAAATGGCTAAAACAGATTCATCTGATAATATGAAATCATTTGCGTTCACAAGAGATAGATGCTGCAATCAATACAATATTCTGGATATGATATATTCCTGTGTATGGACTATAATATATTATACCCAGAATATACTGTATATGGACATTTTTTCTGGAAGGTGACTTCCCCTTGCCATATCTGCATTTATGGATGTTATTAGCATCAATATAGAGGTTACCATACCTTATGTTATGACCAAACATGTCCTCTGATCCGGCATTTAAAGTGGAAGATAAAGACTGTCTCTTATGATGACCAGGGTGGAGGACAGCGGAGAGGAGATGATATGGGGCAGCCAGGAACTTGTTTGAAGGATCAGAGCCAATCTCCCTAACCATGGAAAAGGCAATGGCTCTGGGGACCTCCGCACTGCATTCCTTTATTGCATGGTATAGTTCAGTCGCTGATCCAATCTCCTGAACCAGCTTCTGGTAGACCGTCTCAACCATCTCCTCGGATGGCTCTGGACCTGGTTGTGGGTCCTCTCCTTTCGGGATTCCAGTGGCCTCTGATATCAGTGTGACCACCGAACTAGCCAAACTGATGGCTTTCTCATTCCATTCTGGCCCAGACTGAGAGATGACTTCAGTTGGATCTTCAAGAGAAGTGCTTTCACCAAGCTTTGCTCTGACCCAGTCGAGATTGATGGGGTCACGCCTAGGCTTGACTTGACATTGCGTTCTTGAGGAATCTTTTTCGCTTGTTTGTCTTCATACTGTCCAGAGAAACAGGAAAATCTCTGTAACCAAGACTCGATCTTCCTCCACACTCCTGTCTCGGTTGTAGGTGATTTTCCAGCCATTTCTGCAAGTGTTGTGTCACATTCTTCCCCTTGCCCTTCACAAACCCCAAGTAGGGTCTTACTTGGAAGATCTATTTAAAAGATAGGGAAATATTGACATTAATTAAGATAATTATTTCAACAATACATGTATTCATTTCAATTTAAATGAAACTGTCTTAACTAATTATAAAAGCCTTACAAAGCCTTTATTCAGTTGCCCCTATAATTGTGTAGTAACATTGTAATAACTAGTAACAACATAGTTAATTAATGTTAATACTATGTTGTTACATATTCATTAGGTAAACACATAGCATGTGGAGTTGAGTGACTTTGTTATAACACAAGTATAAGAAGGAATAGTCCAGGTTTGGAAAAAATGAACAGTCTGGTGTAATAAGATAAACCGCTCAATTCCATTCCTATACAATGCAGTGCAAGTACATAGTTGCTACACGGGTACTGTATAGTGGAAACTACTTAATGTAAAGTGTGACCTTATTCTCTTACCTTCGATGATCCTAATAGTTGACTCCATTGAGGGGTTTCGGGTCATTGGGACAAATTCCACAATGTCTGTGACCATAGCGGTGGTGATCAGGGCTGTTGTTGATCTTCGATCCTGTGGGAGAAGGCTCGGTCTCTCCTCACTTCGATGAACCACTTTGAAATTTGACATGTCCAGGATGGGGTGAAGTGAAGTCTGGGTTGAGCAGGGCCCAATGCTTTTAGAGGGATGAGATTCCACATCATGGGAAGCATTCAAACCCAAACACTGATGCACCAACTTCCCAACTGAGGTCTTCACAATTCGTTTTTGGAATTCCTCCTTCACTGGACATGGTTCCTGAGGATTCACCTGTGAGTTGCTCTTACTGAGTGCCAGTTGTAGATCATCACTGGATCTGCTGGAGTTCAGGACAAGTTGGACCTTTTCAAGGAGCTCAGTGGAAGACAGCCGAAAAAGATCCTTGGAAAGGACTTTCTCTAGCCGTCCGGGTGAACGCGGGGGTCTGTGATCTGACACAGTCATCTGGTTTGATAACGGTTTCCATTATAACATTAAACAAGTGTGTTGAGACGTGACTAACGTCGGTTATAATGTTCACAGCACCGCTGTCACTTTTTCTCCCAGCACCAAAACCATCTGAGACACTTTTGTCCTCGGATGAATCAAAAAAGATATCAAGGTCTCCAGAGATGAGATCTTCAAGACTCTGTATGATGGAGTTCAGATATTGCCTTGCATGAAACTCCCTGGACCCCTTGGAGTCACAGGTTGGCAACCCTTCCTTGACACTTTTCAAAATGCAACTGAGGATGTCCTTGGCACTGGTAATGACATCATGTTGGCTCCCAACGTCTTTCCCAGTGTAAACTGTGGCCTTGGCTTAAAGGAGCAGTGTGGCAATAAACAGGTCCCTGAGTTTACCTTGGACGGTCTGAAGGAGATTTCGGGAAATCAACTCAACGCTCTCCCAGAAGACTGTAGGGTCTGTGAGAGCATTGATGAAATCCTTGTCGGGATGAAGCACTAGACACTTCACACCATCCATGGCAGCATCCACTACACCAGCCACTGTCTCGGGTGTCACCGCTTCATAGAAGCTATAGATTGTAGAATCAAGACGGGTGGTGATGACATTGGCGGCAGTTTGAATTATCTGGCCTGCCGCCTTTGTGGCAATTTCATGAAACTCCTGGTATGATTGCTTCAGGGTTTCACCATCATGTGCCTCCTTTTCCTCACTCAACTTAGAATCAAGCGGAAGAAAGTTAGGCACAGCCAAGTCTGGGTAGTGGTAGAGTTCCATCAAGCTTGCGCGGGCCTGGTCTATATCGCTCGGGGACTGGCGTGAGTCATGCGGCGATGTTTCACGACTATTCATTGTTAGAAATTATTTTTATAAAAACAGTTTATTATTGCTATAATAAAAATACATTACTGCAGTGTGCTAAATTTACTAATGTGATGGCCTGTTGATAAATGAGCGATGGATCAAGCATTAGTCCCATAGTACGTTGGATTAATACATGGAGAGGTTGAGCCAGGTCATCAAGAAAGATGTTGCAACACACGCTTACACAAAGAGCTACAGTGGAATAATACCAGGCTAGGGAGGACAGGCTAGGGAGGACATACCAGAGTAGGTGTCTTATCTCTTACAGGGTGCTGACTCCGCAGCTGGGATGAATGGTGTGACCAGCCCGTGAACAACAAGGGATGCCAAGTCTAAACCACGGTTCCTCCCCAACCAAATAGCCAATCATAATCATTTTGTATTCTGTAAATACTTTGTTTGACTGTTTGAATGCATCCATTTTTGGAGGGTTGGTTACAGATTAACAGCTTGCTGACTGTGATTTTCTTCTCCAAAAGTGGTCCTTGTACAAGCCTAGAATTCTGACATATAAATAAATAGCTAAAAGTAAGAAGTAGTTTGTCTTCTCCTTCAAATAAAGAACACGTTTTCCCACATCATGCCTAAATCCTTCAATACTTTTGAGAAAACGTCATCAATCTCGTCACCTGCAATGGCGCTGATTTGGCCACTTGACAGACAGTTGACTGGAAGCTCTCTTCCAACAGTTTCACCACCATCTGAACGCACCGTAAAGGTATCTTCTGAACCTCCATTTAGTGTCATCTCATGGATTCTGGTTGCCACAGCAACAAGGACCAGTCGAGCATCTACAACAGGATCCTGTCCGTTCTTACCAGAGATCGTTCATGTGGTTAAAGACTGCACTGATAAGCTGTGCTGTAAAAGGGGGTAGTTTTGATGCCATGATCATCTGTAAATGTAAGAGTGCACCAGGGAGCTCCTTCCCTGCATAGAATAATTTCAGCGACACATTGTGAAGCATCTCCTTGGCAGCGCGAATGCTGCTGCATTCAACCACTTGGAAGGTTGAACTGTCTGCTGCTTGCAGCAAGACTTCAGAGAGGCCAGAATTGATATAGCCTACTGCAACCTCAAAGATGTCAGATGTCAGGGCAATGGAGGAACTCTGTACTGCAACTGAGTGTTGACTCTCTCTATTTTCTGAGGCGTTAATGAAGTCACTGACTGATCCTCGTATCTCAGATTGTATGTTTGTAAAGAGAGAATCTTACGACACTCCCAACAGGGCTCTTAATGGCTCGCACAGGGGCTTGCAACATCGTCCGCCTCCACTCCCACTTGGAGTGGACCTGTTTGATCCGCAGTTCAACTCATTCTGTACTCCCTCAACCACCAAAATGGACTTAGACCTGCTGCTGAAATACCAAGAAATACATAGCAACATGCAATATTGTAAACTAACTACTGATAACATAGAAATAAATGTTTTGGCATACTGTAGGCTTACACACGGACGTGGTCAGTACAACATTGAATATATTGTAAGCCTTGCATGTTTTTTAAGAAGTATGGTTAAAATTCTAAATGATTATCGACATCACAGCAAGTCATTACTTGCTTAGTTTTTTTTTCCACTCACTCTTATGAGTTGATAGGCATTTACCCCCCTCTTACGCACACCAAGTAACATTCTGTTTACATGATTGCGTTGTCATGAAATAGTGTTATTCAATTTAAATTCAGTCAATTCAGGACGGGATTTGAATTCATAATTCAAAGACGGAAAACACTTTTGTTGTAAAAGAGCTTCTGATTTTCTGCTCATTGACAAATCATTCAAAAATAAATGCTCTATTTGCAATCATTGAAAGGGAGAAAGGGAGAGCACAAGTGAGCTGCTTGTACTGGTCCGGCTTATCCTGGGGCTTGGGCTGCGGCTGACCTCAGGGTCCCATTCATCCATTATGGTCATTGTCAGGGACAGTGCAGGCGCCACAACCATGTTCACTGCCTCTCTCACCCACGATGAAATGGTGGTGCATACCTCAATAAGGTCTGATTTGGTCATCTTTTTTTTTAGGTAGGACACCCCAAAGTAGAGGCAGAGATGTCAGAATTCAAATATTACAGTAGTAATATTACATTACAGTAATATTAATATTACAGTAATATTACAGCCAACGTGAATGTCAACTGAAAACAAGAAAATAATGATCTCACTGAAACAGTGTTTTTCAAAAGTTACAGTGAAAATATGAGAAGAAATTGACGATGGTAGGGTCATGTCCAATGAAAAAACTTACACTGCTTGGCATTTCCTTCCGTATGACATTCCACTGCCTGCAAAAGCAGATGAACAAATAGACGTGTTTTTTAAATTTGATTTACAGTATGAAACACTGTTCTAGTGCATTATCCCAAACATATCAATAATGGTAATGGGAAAATCTGGATGATCAGTCATATGTTACCTGTCCTTAACTAAAAGGAATAGTAAAAAGACCTTACGCATCAGATAGACCCTCAATGACCGTGATGGCAACAGAGTCTCTCTTGTTAGCCAAGCACGCCTTGTCGTCACTTCCAGTGGATTGTTGGGTATCCATCCTCAACTTGTCAGACGTCTGCGCATGACAATCCACCACAGAGCTGTTTTTTTTTATCCAGCGTTCTGTAAGCCAAGAAAGGGGAAATGATATCTTGACATTACAGCAAATACTGTACTTGACACAGGGCAAGTGTCCAAGGGTCAAATACAGTACATTACTTTGAACTTATATTTACAATATTCTGCATTTGTAGAGTCAACATGAAAGAGTTTCAAACCTGCACAGTGCTTTGTCTCGGACAGATATTTTGCGCAGCTCATTTTGTAGATAGAGGGTGAGATATCGTCTGTCTTTCAAAAAACGGTAGATTCCACTTTCCCAATGGTCTGCTCTGGCTGGGGACTATTCAAAACCTGTCAACATGAGAGCCCAAAAATATTACCACAAACAAATAATACGGTGATAAAACAAGTACACACTAAAAAACAGGTCTCAGACAAATGGTATGATGAATCATTGTATTAAAAATTGAGTGCATGTTATGACAAGCATCCTACTGTAGCATACGGTTACAGACAAAACAGCCTTGAGCCTCACCGGTTCTGATGAATGTTTATTTCGCTAGATGAAGAGAAGGTACAGTGGAAAGTGACAATTAAATCCTTCTCTATTGGTTGCATTTCTGGTTAAACATATGTGATGGTGGGACGGATTCAATCAAAATGTAACATCTAACATAAACTGACTGTCTAGGATCAAAGCAGGGATCCAGGCAACCCAGAATGGTAGGTACTAAGTGGGATCCTTGTGATGAACCTACCTGAAACCCTCACCTTAAAATAACTGTGCTTTATTTTTTGCAATATTTCTCTACTCTACCATTATTAGATGGGGTTGATCTTTAACCTTGATGGGACTGAACCATGTCTACAGCCCTTCTGGGCACTTGACTAAGATCTGCAGGTGGGCTTAACATCGCTTGGTGCACGGATTTGTACTTGATTGAAACCTATGGCTAAGGGGAAAGTGGGGAGAATTGGACCCTAGGGCATCACAATGCTGATGCGGGGTGGGGGGCATCTGCCCTCACGGCATACTACTACTCCCTTTCAGAATCAGAATCAGAATTTGAATTCTTTTATTTGGCCAAATATATTTGCACATACAGGAAATTGACTTGGTGAGGTTGGTGCGTGGACATAAAAAACAAATAGCAACTATTTTACAAATTTACAAAAAAGAGCAGCAGAACAATGTATATTGTAGGCACATCTTGTAAGCATCTTGTGAAATGGTTGTGGGGCATGTACACTATAAATTAGAATAATTTTAAATAATTATAAATTACACTGTCAGTGCGTTGTTTGGGTGACAGGGTGGGGGTCAGAGAAAGGCAGGGGGCTTGGTTGTGAGCCCCACTGCCATGGGGAAGAAACTGTTCAGGTGGCGCAATGTTTTAGTCTTGATTGACCGGAACCTTTTGCCGGATGGAAGTCTCTGGAAGAGGTATAGGCTATATCCAGTTTATGTATAGGCTATATCCAGTTCAAGTACAGTAACAGAAACACCACATAACCAGGTATAATACTCTCCCAAAAACAAAGTATAGGGTCTACATAGGCTTATAACTTGTTTTACATTAGGCCCATTGGTATGAGTTTTTCACTTATAAAAGGCTGCACATAGGCCTAAAGTCTGTCTGCTCTTAGCTGAAGCATTTTTTTCTGTGGTCCCCAAGCCCAGGGGACTGAACAGTACTGATAATACATTTGTAAATGGTAGAGGAAAAGTGGGACTTTAACCTCTTACCCTGGCCTTACTCTAATCCTAACTTCAATTGTAACACTAACCGTTTCCAATCTCATCTTCAATGGTGTGACATCAGAGACAAGCATCCCACTAACTAAGCATACAGTAATCCTAACCATAACCTTAACCAACTGTTTTAAATCTCAATTTCAGGGTGTGTCAGAGTTGGTGGTCCTCTGTGGCTCAGTTGGTAGAGCATGGCGTTAACAAGGTTGTGGGTTTGATTCCTGCTGGGACCATATACACTGAAAAATGTATGCACTCACTGCAATGTAAGTCGCTTTGGATAAAAACGTCAGTTAAATGACATATATATATATATATATGTATAGTTGGTCCGTCCCAAGCATCCCACAAAGCATTTACCCTTACATAAATCTTACCTTAACCCTTCCCTAAACTGTTTCAAATCTCAACTTCAATGGGCTGACGTCAGAGTCGGGTCGTCTAAGGATCCCGGTTAGTATTTTGTTTTTTTGGACCCAGATGGCTTTGAGGGTTTACACTTAATTTCTGTAGGCCCTAGGCATATAACTGTAGCCAATTATTAGATGAGGTCAGCACGGGGCTATCGGCAGCCTTAGGCAACAACAAAAGAACAATGGACTTACTTTTCTCCTTCCCTTTAGCTTTCAGTGAGACGGGTGATGATTCTCTGCTGGAGCAAAGTGTTATAGTTATAGTTATAGCTATAGTTTTCATGGTGATTGAGTGCTTGACTGACAACTGTAGCTTTTCAAGGGTTTATCTTCAGACACAACACAAACCATTGAAATATGCCTGCTCTTTGTTATGAAAATGGCACAAGCCTTTAAATGGCTCTACCTTATTTTCAATTTAGCTGTATCAGCCCTCCAATAAGTTCAGCATTGGCAGACCCTAACTGTCACCAATGAAGCCTGACTACAACAGTCTTCCAAGATCCAAAGAGGTTGACTATGATCAACGTAGACATTACAGCACATGTTAAAAAGGAGACATTTTATAACAGAAGAAAATCAAGTAAGGCCTATACTCAAATGTACATACACAGCAAAATCATGGGTGTTAAATGTGCAGTGTTTGTGTTAACTGTCCTACGTTTGTGTTAATATAGCACTGTCTGGAGTGGTTCATGTTACAGAGTAATGTTAAAACAGATCGTTGAGTTCATTTTCATTTATTTGACACTGGTGGTAGTCACACAGCAACGCCCCCAACGCCTCCATCTCAATTTTCAACTTCTCGGCAGCAGCCACGCCTCGACGGTTGCACTGAACAGTAAGTTGTCTTATGTTGGTGTTGAATGCAAAATGATATATTGATGAATATGTAGTGATTCAGACGTCGTTAAATCACGTCGTTTTTGTGTTTAGCCAGATAAAATAGATCGTTTTGGGCGATAGCTACGAGCTGGCCACGAAGCTGAGGTAAGTAGTGTTAGCCTTCTTGCTAGCTAGCTCTCTAGACAGTTATGATGTGGAGTGGGCTCGCATTTGGTGGACAATGTTTTTCGAAATATTTGAAGCTTTGTCGTAATATTGCGAAGTACAATATGCATTTCTCCGGCGCCGGTGCCTATCTAGCTAACTTCATAGAAGTAGTGAGTTAGTTACCTACAAGTCAAAAGTGAGACATAAAGTTAACTGATGTAATAGTGAGCTCGCCACCTTAGGCGGCATAATTGCTAACTAGGTTTAAAATGGCTGCGGCCCTCGTGGTGGGGGTTTTGCATTGAGAGTGACGGCCTATTTTTTTTAACACCAGCTAGAGTTAAATGAAAAAGACACTGCAGACGATTAATATAAGTACTATTGTAATCCTGATTTCATGTTTTTCAGTTCTTACTTTGAAGTGTGTCGTTTTCTTTTTAACTTTTGATTGTTGACTCTTAAGTTGATCTTTAGTCCTTATTTCCTTCATGTCTTCTATTTTAAGTTGGATAGCTTTTATTTAGCTAGTTTTGTTTTTGACATGTGCTTAAACTTTGTAGGCAGGTCAAAAGGTCTGGCCACAATACTATCCCAATGGGGACGAGTTGAGAGTTCTACGTCCACTGCCAAGCAAAATAGCCGTTTCTGGACTTTTTAAGCCATTCAAATCCCAAATAATGCGAAATAGTGTACATTTACCTGTCAGTTCCTGTTATCATTACACTTACGGCAGAAAACTGTCTGTTTTCTTCATAGAAACAATAGCGTATCAGCAGTTAGCATTTGCCTGTGTTTTGCGGAGAAAGCTAATCAAAAGGCGAGGCTTAATCATAAACACATTCATTACCAGCAATTCTGAGATTTATTCCATGAAAAAGTAACTGTGAAACGAACTACAAGTTAATCGATATCGAAGAGTGGTTATTTCTGGTAAATATCCCACTGTGACCATATATACTGAAACACGGATGCACTCACTGCAATGTAAGTCGCTTTGGATAAAAGCGGTAGCTAAATGGCATTTACTACGATTATATAAATATACGACGTGCGCCCTAGTAAACGATGAAGCCAGTCGAATTGGCAAGTTATTTCTGTGAGCACGAACGACAGGGAGAGCTAGCCAGGCTGCATCTTTGTCGAGCGGAGCGGAGTATTTTTGTACAACTGTCTGATGCCAAACTGCAATCATTTCTGACTAAAAACACTATCTGGCTTGAGACTTCTGTTCAATAGTAAGCTCGGAGTGTCAGACATGTCGTGGATAAACTATGACAAAGGTTATTTTAAGAGCCATGAACAAGGCATGAATAAAGGTTAATGAGACTGAGAGTAGCTGTATGTTTGTGCGCAGGCTACTACAGGAATTGTTTACATAGAATTTTACTATTTTGGCTGGGGAAGGTGGATAACAGGAGAACAACATGAGCTGCAGCAAAATGACAAAGGATTGTGGTAATAGACTATGGTGTTTAGAGAGTGTGATACACTAGAGCACATGTGTCAAACTCAAGGCCCGCGGGCCGAATTCGGCCCGCCAAGTCATTTTATGTGGCCCGCGAGAGCTTAAAAAGTACATAATTGTCTTAAAATAAAAGTCTACGCTGCTTTACAGCGTACAGTGACCATAAACTACATCTCCCACAATGCATGTCAAATTTGTGACCCGCGAAATGACGGGATCCTGCCGCTAGATCGCATATCGGCGTTTGACTAAACCGGTGATGGATATGAAAAAGATCTACAAATAATCCCAAAATGTCCAAGAAGATAAAAGTCGATTTGTAATAACTTGTTTAATCATATTTGTCTTTGTTATTCACTTGAAAAGTTTGATCTTTGATTGATGGAGTAATGTGGGTTTCTTAACCTGATAAATTAAAGGGATTTATGTAATTGTACAATATTTGTACACTTGAATAAATAATAATCAAATGCAGACAGTTATTTGTTACAATATGTTAAGGAGAAGTAACATGTATACAGTCTTACAGTTACAACCGGCCCTTTGAGGGCAACCATGATGCTGATGTGGCCCGGGGTGAAAATGAGTTTGACACCCCTGCTCTAGATTATACCTACCTAATGTTAAAAATAAAACAATTGTATAATTTGTTTACAGCACGACTATTACAGCAGTTCACACATTGTCAGCTCCCAGCAGGTACGGATAACACAGCCAAGACTAGATGAAACTGGCCATTTAAAATGTTGTGGTAAAATGCAGACTGTTCAGAATCCAAAAAGGTAAAAAGAAATATATAAAAGTTATCTTGTTGTTTGAGCTAGCACAGTGTTGTATTTTGCAAGCTAGAAAAACGACCTTTTCGCTAACTTATCTTAGTAGAGTTGCTAACAATTTTACAAAGCTAGCTTCAAAGTATCTCACCAAAAATGTATTAGCATCCAAATGCAAACAGAAATGTTGCATAAATCTACAGAAGAGACACTGTAGATTGTATGTATGAAATGGATGACTTGGTGGGATATGACCTTTGGTGTTGGTAGCTCCTCTGACACTGTTGGTTGTCCTCAGTTTAGAATCTCTTCTCAATTTAGAATGAAATGTTTGCAACCAAATGTCTTGAATGAGATTAATCTCTGGTAAAGTAATCTGAATTGCAGTTTTCGTGTTTTCCAAGATAATTCCCTGTCTTCTGCGTATCAACTATAGTATTGTTTTTATTCTAAAGTTGTGGACGTCTCCTTACCTTAACTTTATATACAGTGCTGACCACTGCAAATTCCGTTTACGGCCATACCACCCTGAACACGCCCGATCTCGGAAGCTAAGCAGGGTCGGGCCGGGTTAGTACTTGGGTGGGAGACCCAGGGGGTGCCGAAGCCTTTCTTCTCCAGGTACTCCCCTGGCGGTGCGGGGCAGTGGATCAAGGCTTTCATCACACCGACTGGCCGCCAGAAGAAGGCAGGAGTGGTGAAAAAGGCCATCATGTTGGGCACCGCTCCCTTGACAGACATAGGAAGTGGGGGTGGGTGGAACTCCATCTTCTCCTTCAAGAGCTTCCTCTCCACTGTCTCTCCTTTGACGTTCTTGTATTTGGATGCCCTTTCAAACAGGCCGTACGTCTCGTTGCATTTCAGCCACTTGATGTTAGGAGGGGCTATACCAAGGGCTTGGGCAGATGCAAGTGGTTGCTCCCAGAATTTCTGCCAGCCCTGCAGCAGGATGCCACCAGATTCTGAAGCAGAGGTCTCTCGGAGGGATGAGGGTCCGGGCCTGTTGTCAGAGTCCTGACACACAGCAGAAGTGAGGTCTCCCCAGGTGGTAAGCTGCGTGGAGACCGGCGCCTCAGACTCGTCAAGGACATTTTCTGAAGAGGATATACCACAAAAATGTATCAACTGCATTGCTTGATACATACTGATGAATTTCACCTGGCACAAACACAAAGTCCTAGCAGCTCCACAGCATAATACAAAGTCATTTCATGTTCATTTCAGCATAATATTACCTGCAGCAGCCAACAATTCAGCATCACTTGCATAGTTGGGATCCTGCTGGAACTCAGAGACGGTAGACTCAGCCCTTTCTTTCTTTGATTGCTGTTTCTGCAGAAAATAAAACACAACCGTAGAATAATCTCATACAAAAAAAAAACTTTTACTAGTAATGATTACTGTGTAACATCTCATCAATTGCTCAGGTCTAAAAGATAACCCAGTTTATCTTACCTCCAACCTCTTGTCAAGATGACATGTGACGGGAGGGAACTCTCTAGCATACTCCAACATTCGCTCCTTTTGCCACTTCAGAAGCTCATTCTTCTCACCTTTCTGGCAGTATTCGAAGAGCAACCATACAAGCCAGCCGACATCATTTTCAAGAAGCCATCTGAATGTCTGTCCAGCGTACTTCCCGAATGCAATGACCAACTGGCCTTTCCACATTTCCCCCCCGGATCTCTTTGCAGCCGCCTCTGCCTTTTTGGGATCCAGCCATGTAGGGTCTTCTACTTTGCAGGGGACCTCTGCCACAGACTTTGCTGCATCTGTACACTGCAGCCTGGCCTCTCCTTGCCTGTACAAACAAATGTTTGGATACTGGTGCTGCTTTTGATGAGAGATCAACGTTGGTTTGGTGGTAAAGCTTTTACCACACACATGACAGTCCCAGTTCTCCTTGGCAAAATGAATCTTCTTGTGCCTTGTCAGGTTAGACTTCTCAGCGAACGTCTTGTCGCACACACTGCACTGGTGTCTAGGTTTCTCCATGTTTCACCTGGTGCAGTAAAACATGAAGAAATATTAGTAAAACAGTTCATTTAGATTTAGAATAATATTTAATATAGTATAGATTGATTTAATATAGTACAGTATAGATCTATCTATACTATATTCTATATCTAAATTTATATTCTATATCTAAATCTATGTGTGTCAATCAAACATCCCCTAGTTTAACCTCAGATTGTTATGCACGTTGTAGCCAGTGTTGCCAACTCCTCAGTAAGGAAAGTAGCTATTGGCTGTCCTAAAAGTCGCTAGAAGTCGCTAAATGACGTCATTGCCTAATTTGCATAATATCTCATTTGCATGTAATTGTAATGGACGCTGTAGGAGAGAGGAATAACGTCGTGGGAGAGACAAAAAGTGAGTGCTTTTTACCACACTCATCTGGCTGAATAATCTCTCGACTTCAGCATTCGAGTGTGGCAAGGACAACACAGACACAGCAGCCATGGCAAGTTCCTGAAACGGGTTGATATCAGCTGCATCCCTGAACTTCCAAATCTCATTCCAGAAGCCCACTGTGTTTTTTGTTTCATTCCACTTATTAAGATGGATGGTACGCAATTGCTGGACAATCTTGTCTATCTCTGCAGGAGAGTAGCCAAAGAGCTTGGCTATTTTTTTTATTTCTCCCAGGCTCTTGTTGTGCTTCAGAGTTTCCTCTACATTGAAAACTGACATGTACTGCAATGCTTCGATGTTGTCCGGCAGTCTCACCCTCAACTCGTTAGTGAGGGAGATGGTGAAGGCTACACACCGCTTTTGGACATTGTTCTTGTCCTCAGGCGCAAGGTGGAGCTCAGCTGCCTTTGACTCAAAAAGGTAACCAAGGGATGGTTTGGGACTGATGTATCCATCAATTGGCTCTTTGAGTACATCAATATTTGCCAGTGGATTCAGCACCCTGCTTCTCACAGACTTTATCAGGCTAACCAAGCTGTCAAGAAGTTTAACAGGATCTACCTGCTCTCCCTCAAAAGCCTTGATGGCCAACTGTACCTCACCCAGCACTGACTTCAAAAAAGTCAGATACAAGATGTTTTGAGGATCACTGTACATGGAGTATAAAACCTATGCTTCCCCAATGTGATCACATGCTAGCATGGAACAGTGTTCAGCAATAGCTAATGCCATGGTGGCTTCAGCCTTTTTTGCAGTCAATTTATTTAATTTTTTTACTCATTAATGGCAGCTTGCTTTGGGTGGAACTGTTATAAGGCTTTGCCTTTTGAATATGTTTTTGAGTTGTCATGTGTTTTTTTTATATCACAGTTTGGCGTAGAAATCAGCCTTACGATACATGCAGTATGCCCGTGTATCATCTCCAATAAACAGCTTCAACCAGCCTTTGAATTCAGGGTTTGATCCCCACTCCTTTCTGTATTTTTGAGCGTACAGTTTAGACATGATGAGCTAGCTAGCTAGATGTTTAGCTTATGTCACAGAGAGGCACACACACAGTGGACGAGGTGAGTAAGTGACTGAGGCTGTGTGAGTCAAATGCAGTAATTTATTTTAGTGTGACAGTGAAGAAACATTTACATTTACATCCTGCTCTGTAAGCCAGGGCGGGATCAGCGGCGGCTTTGCGCACGCGCGATTCATTTGCAGTGTGGACGCGGAGTGGTGTGGGTCTCCTCTCCTCTCTGCTCTGACTGCAGCTGGGACTGCTGCGCGAGGCTACTGTGAGACTGACCGCCTGTGAGTGCTTTGGGACGGGGGAGGGGCTCACGGCAGCACCCGCTGCTCGTTGAGGACAGTAACTGCAGAGCGATACGTGCTTTCACGTCAGAGTCTCCAAAACACCAGAAAAGTCTCCAATAACACCAGAAAAAGTCGCTAGATTTGTCGCTAGTCGCTTTTGACAAAATAAAAGTCGCTAAGAGGATTTGGAAAGTCGCCAGATTTAGCGAGAAAGTCGCCAAGTTGGCAACACTGGTTGTAGCAGCACATTGTATCACTTTGGTCCACTAGTTTTACCTCAGATTATGTTGTGCATAACAATCTGAGGTAAAACTACGGGACGTTTGATTGACACGCATCGTACAAAGTTATCATACAAGACTGATAGTAAATATTTTGTCAGAAGTGACCTTACCGTTTTTTTTATTTATTGATTTGACTCTATATCAACAGACATATACAAAACACTAACACATTTCTACACCATAGACACTGAGACTTCAAATAATGTTTCTTATTTGCGATTTCAAGATGATGCCCACCTAAGTAATGTCGAGTCATTAGACAGATGCGTTTTGGTCATGCCAACGGAATAGCATTTTTATCACCAGCTTCATCGTTTCATTTTGTAAAAGATCCGACGTATTCTAATAATCGTGTGTGTGGTTGTGCTGATGGTGTATAGGGCATTGACACAATGGTCCCCGTTTTAAAAATTGTGCGAAAAATCTATTCGAAAAAATCTGTTCACCGTCGTAGACACTGACTAGCACGCTAATCGTCCCTCAGGGGGGAGGGGGGCGGATGAACCATGACAGAAAACTTTGTTGCAACGTATTATGGATTATTCCTTTAAGAAAGCGTTGTTCTAAGTGTGTGGGTACACTTTTTATGGGATGTTTGTTCGTTCTCAACTCCGTGTCACCAGACTCGTTAGCTGCTAGCGCTAGCCAGCTAGCCTACTGACAGGTTGTCAATACGTTGTCATTACACATTAACAAGCCAAATCCTGCATATGTCAACGGTGGTATGGTCAGTTGCTGATTTCCATACAATCTTTTATCTTTTGACAAAATCGGCACAGCTTTATACATGCCTAACAAATGTCTAACTAGCGAAGGATGAAGAGGATAAAACTTACCTGAGTAACAGGGACGTCTTACATGAGATTCACCGATAGTAGCCGCCGGAGCCGTATAAATTAGATGACGTTTGAAATTCCTCGCTCAATGATCAACTTTGCTCAACTGAGCAGAGATCGCTCAACCATTGCTGGGTTAGCGCTCAACGGTGCTCAACCATTGGTCGGTTGAGGACCGGATAGGGACTTGGAGGAGCATTTGCCTGGGAATACCCAGTGCCGTAAGCTTTTCCTTATTTTGACCAGTAGGGTGTACTATTTTATCACGACTACAACATAACATGTTGACCTTCCATTACTACATGTATTTAACTTAATTCAATTGATTTGACTTTGTTTCACCTTCACCAGTATATCACATTAACTTATATTATCTTCCACATCTTATTACTTATCTTTAAGCTCTAAAGCAACATGTTGCTTATCTTAATCTTAATCAAAGAATATTGAATTAATTACCACCTGCAAGTCAAAGAGAGAGGGAAGGTGGGATTAGACAAATGAGTATACTAATACAACCAACACCTGCATTACTGAGATACTGGATGGAAATCATGTGATATCAATCCATTTGCAATAACACGTGTGACATGTCTCAGAGGGAACCTACTTACCTACAACAGTGTATGATAACCAGTATTTGACATACCACTTACCTGCATCTGTGTGTGATGAAGAGGAACATGTTGACCTTCCATTACTACATGTATTTCACTTAATTCAATCGATTTGACTTTGTTTCACCTTCACCAGTATATCACATTAACTTATATTATCTTCCACATCCTATAACTTATCTTTAAGCTCTAAAGCAACATGTTGCTTATCTTAATCCAAACCTCTGCTTTACTTTGTCTTTTCTATTCCTAAAGGAACCAGCTGATCAGGTTTTTTTGTTGAATTGAAAGATGTTTTAATATGTTGTATATGCTAGATGTAGAGAGGATGTATATGCTAGGTGTAGAGGGGAGAGGTGTTCTCAACCAGGACATTAATAAGCCTCTGGGTTAGTCCTCCTGCTTGGCTGACATCCTTGGTGTGACGGACATGGCGAACATCATCTCCAAGTATGCAAATAAATGTAGCTGGTCCTGGGCCTTGGAACCACTGCCAGGGGCGGAGTCTGGGCCAGGGGTGGGGCCCATCGGCTTGGCCTGAGAGCAGCGGTGGGGGCCAGGGCCAGATACAGGGGCGGGGCCCTTCGGCTTGGCCTGAGAGCAGGGGTGGGGGCCAGGGGCCAAGCAAGGGCCAGATGCAGGGGTGGGGCCCTTTGTCTTGGCCTGAGAACAGGAACAGGCGCCAGGGGTGGGGCCCTTCGGCATGTCCTGAGAACGGGGGCCAGGGGCCGGGCCAAGGCCAGATGCAGAGACGGGGCCTGAGGTGGGGCCAGGTCTGCTTAAGAGCCCACCCCGAGAGGGGTTCAGCTTGTGCTGAGAACAGGGGCGGGGGCCAGGTGCAGGGCGTGAGCTGCTGAGAAACTCATCCAGTAAGGCATTCAGCCTCGCCTGAGAACACAAAACACAAATGCATATTCATGTCCTCTGCCTCAATATTCAGTTACACAGGCACATAATGTATTAACAATGACTGCATCTTCAATTAGGGACCTCATACTAAACAATGCAACATCATAGTTAACTTAAATGTTAAATGTTTACCAGATTCTCGTCTGAACAATTGGCTGAGATGGGGTCAGGGCTGCGACATACGTCATCCAGGAAATCATCCAAGAAGGACGTGTCAGCCTGAGGGATGGTGCTAGGACCAGGGGTGATGCTGGGGCCAGAGGCGAGGCCATGGTCAGGGGTGATGCTAGGGCCAGAGGCGAGGCCATGGTCAGGGGTGATGCTGGGGCCAGAGGCGAGGCCATGGTCAGGGGTGATGCTAGGGCCAGAGGCAAGGCCATGGTCAGGGGTGATGCTAGGGCCAGAGGCAAGGCCATGGTCAGGGGTGATGCTAGGGCCAGAGGCAAGGCCATGGTCAGGGGTGATGCTAGGGCCAGAGGCAAGGCCATGGTCAGGGGTGATGCTAGGGCCAGAGGCAAGGCCATGGTCAGGGGTGATGCTGGGGCCAGAGGCGAGGCCATGGTCAGGGGTGATGCTAGGGCCAGAGGCGAGGCCATGGTCAGGGGTGATGCTAGGGCCAGAGGCGAGGCCATGGTCAGGGCCAGGGGCGGAGCCAGTGCCAGGGAAGACGCCAGAGGTTGCCTCCAGCTCACCAACCAGCTTCTGGGTTAGCAGCCTTATAGTCTTGTTAACTTGACTGTTGAGGCAGTCCTGTTCGGAGAACAACCCCACATTCCATCCAAACATCTCTAATAAAAGCATCAGCTGGTCCTGAGAACACAAAACACACAGGCACCATTACGTCTCCACTGCCTACAGGGACAGGAAGTGAGGTGAGATAGTAGCAGGAAGAGGAAGTGATGTGTGTACCTGCAGATGCGTCTTACAACGCTGTGCATCATCCTGTGAGGTGGCGTCAAGAAGAAGAAAGTTCAGGACTTTGTCTATTGCTTCGAGCACGCCACCTTGCTCCTAGGTGGAAAACAACAACAGACAACCATTAGCCATTTCAACAACAGACAACTCAATGTCCACTCCATCTCCATTTCCATGTAGATAGAAATACTCCCTATTGAAATATCTCCAGTTAACTTACTGTACAATCAATACCGACATCAGCATGTCGTCTCCTTTGTATGAATTCACTCACAATTTCAAGTGGGGCGTTGTCCTCAATAAGCTGTCCCACGATGATGTACTCGTACACCATGTCAATCATATTGAGGTGGTAGACCTTTACCCAAACAATAGAGAACATCAATTAGTAAGTTAACCCTAATAAACATAAAGTAACAATAAACATGGACAGTGTAGAGTATCTATCAGGATGTACTTACCCCCATGGTGGCCAGTTCTCTAGCCACTGACTCCCTGCGCTTAGGGTCAGTCACCATGGCAACCAGGTCATCATAGGCTGCCTGGAAACCAGCCAGGTCCTGACACAAACACAACAAAAACCACCACAACAACAACAACCACAACCGAGAACAACAACAACAACCACCACAACAGAAACAATAACAACCACAACCACAGAGAACAACAACAGAGGGTAAATAACAGTGTCAGTACATACAATGGTAAATAATATCAAGTCATTAAAACACTGGCCAATGGTTAAGTTAGTTACCCGTCCATGCAGGGACACCAGGCCTCCCAGGACTGTCCTGCCAGCCACGGTCATCTGGCTGCGGGTGCCAGCGTCAGACTGCAGGGCCTGGGCATGGAGGAGAGGAAGACATTAGGCGATTGACACAATGACAATTACATACACAAGTCATAATGCTGTTTACTTACATTGAAAGCCAGGCGAAGGCCATCCAACTTCATTGAAAAGTCGGTGACGCCCTTGGTCTCCAGGTGGGCCCTGTGAATGAGAGAGACAACACACATGATCAGTGACCACTTATGGGACAACAACCTGGATTTGATTGGTCATGTAGATAGATGAGTCAGCACTCACTCAATGCTGGGAACTTCATCCATCGCATGAGGCAGATCCATTTCCTCTTCCTTTAGATTATGTTACACAGGGACATACTGTATTAACAATGACTGTGTCTTCACTTATGGACTATTACTCTACACCACAGAGAGAGTTAAAGAGAAGGTAGAGTGAGTAGTCTTTACCTCATCGAAGAAGGCCTGGAATTCAAAAGGGCCAGTGCCAGGGGTGGGGCCAGAGTGGGCCTGGTACTCAGGGGCGGGGCCAGAGTGGGCCTGGTACTCAGGGGCGGGGTCAGAGAGGGTCTGGTACTCAGGGTCGGGCCCAGAGTGGGTCTGGTACTCAGGGGTGGGGGCTGGGGTGGGGCCAGGGCCAAAGCCAAAGCGGGGTTCCAGTGGGGTTGAGTCTGATGTCCTCTCACTCCAAGTGTTGTGACATGCTTCCCCGCAGGAGTTCATCTTCAGCCCGCTGTATTCTCGGTAGACGTCCCGCAGCTGCAAAGAACACAGTATCTTACCAATCAGATACCGCCATCCACTACACAACAATGAAACACTAGCCAATCAGAACAATGGGGGGCATTTACCTTGACGTCATCCGAATAGCGATACTGGGAGGTCTCCTCCAAGCGGTAGGATATCCACTGCTGGATTCTCCCGCCCATGATCTACAGAGGGAGGAAAGACAGAGGAACTCCTCTAATATCTTTAAAACAAAGGTAGTTATGTATCTATAGTAAATCAATGCTCACCAGACTAGAAACCAAACCATTGCTTAAAAGACAATAAGAGGTTAGTATAAAAGTATGAAACAGGAATGTGCTCCCACCTGAATCCCAGTATGCACCTTGGTCTCCGTCTTGGAGAGGGGATCAAGCTGAAGGTGAAGACCATAAGAACATGCACTATGATACTGCTGTACATTAACTTTGATGTCAGTTCCTTAAGGGACATTGAGACATGAGACCATAGAAATAGAATTCTTACAATATTTCACGTGATTGTTTCCAGTGTTCTATTCTAATTCTATACATGAGACACTCACATGCCGGTTGTTCACTGAGTCTCCTGTTGTCACGCTCAACCACATCCAGGTCACGACCCCTGTGACCTCACAGATGCTGACCCATTTGACTTCTGAGCTCTGAAGTAAAATCAGTCAAATAATTTCAATACATATGAGGGTGTATGTTCAAATTAAATTGTATGTCAAAAATGAAATACTCAAGTATAAGGTAAAGCAGGATCAGGGAGTGATAATGTCACACAAGAAGCCAGTAAGTGCTTCTATACATTGGCTCTCAGTGCAGGCAAGGAATTAGAAAATCCATTCCTTGAGTGCAGGTAGCCTTTTGAAGATTAAGCCTTAATATCACATTCTATAGTGGAACATTTGAAATGTTTTACATTAGAACACTCAGCTTACCTGTGGGCCTCTGAAATTGCACTCAGTAATGGCAAACTCCCAGAACTGGTTTGATTTCTGGACCTCAGAGGTGAAGTCCTTCTGTAGAAGACAGAGGAGATGTCAAAATTGGCACAAAATACAGTGAATACACCAACTGGGACACTGTATGTGACAGTCTTGGTGCTCTTACCTGGATAGTGGCCAGTGGGCCGCAATATCCACGGCTGTATTTCCAGGGCAACAGCTGCAAACAAATAAACAAAGGCTGTAAGGCTGCCGATATCCTCAGTAACTTGAAGTGTTCTAGAACCCTCTGTGTTGATTGGAATGTCAGTCTCATTGCCAAGGCTATAAAGAGGAGGTGAAGTGAGTGTAGAAGTCTTTACCTCATTGAAGAATCCCTGGAGTTCCCTACCAGGGGCGGGGCTAGGTCCAGGGGCGGGGCCAAAGCCAAAGCCGGGCCAAAAACAGAGTGTTTGGGTCCCGGTGATATCAACCCCAAGGAAGTTCCCGGGGCTGACCCATTTGATGTACTTGCGCTAAAGGAAAATCTGTCAGTATTTCAATACATCTGAGGGTAAGCTGTATGTTCAAATTAAATACTTAAGTAGGATGTAAAGTAGGATCAGGCAGTGATACTGTCATACAAGAAGGAAGTGCTTCTTCCGTCTAGTGATAATGTCTCACCGGCCATGCTGGGGAGATTTCCTCCTCAGGTTGGGGAAGAGGTGTGGCCTCAGCTGGGAGAGGCGTGTCCTCAGCTGGGAGAGGTGTGTCCTCAGCAGGGAAGAGGCTCTCTGGCCTTGGTGACCACCTTCAGACACAAACAAACAAACAAACAACGGTTGTGAGGTGGTTGATAATATTCTCAATACCTTGAGGTGTTCTAGAACCCTCTGTTGATTGGAATGTCAGTCTCACTGGCAGCGCTGTGGTCTTCACCTCCTCCTGAGGAAGGTGATGAAGCAGGGGTGAAGAGTCACCCAGAGGCACCCAGTCGTTCTTGTCATACGACCATCTTCTAAAATGATTCAAAAGAAAAAATGCAACCACAGAGATAATAACATAATGTGAGTGCAACAATGGCAATACAGCGCAACAATACCATAGATTTAGATCTGATAGAACATAGAACCAGAATTAGAATGGACAGGCATTTCACCGTTATCTCTGTGGGAATAGGGCTTCTGTGTTCTACACATGCAGTTACGGTTACCATGGCAATTATGTATCACATTTCCATCGTCAGCCATCTTTTGGTGTAGGCCTTACTAGCCAAATTGCCAGTATGAGGAACCAGGTCCATTCTCCTAACTCTATTCCATTATTTGGCACCCTCATTCTATTTCTATGATCCTCACCCTGCCCAGAGTGGTTAATCATAAGTAGAACACTCTGACCCTCCCCATGTCCATTCTGGAACCATGACAACATTTTGGGTTGTACCGTTGGTTGTACGCGATGACCTTGTCTTAGAACACCTGGTTACTATAGTAAAGGTTGCTATAGTAACCAGGTGTTCTGTGATGACCTCATCTGGAGACCACCTGGTTACTGTAGCAACGGTTGCTATAGTAACCAGGTGTTCTGTGATGACCTCATCTGTAGACCACCTAGTTACTGTAGCAACGGTTGCTGTAGTAACCAGGTGTTCTGTGATGACCTCATCTGTAGAACACCGGGTTACTGTAGCAACGGTTGCTGTAGTAACCAGGTGTTCTGTGATGACCTCATCTGGAGACCACCTGGTTACTGTAGCAACGGTTGCTATAGTAACCAGGTGTCATCTTGCCAAGGAACTACAAAAAAACATGCTATGCAACCATAAACAATGCTGAAACAGGTGGTTTAACCTACTGTAGGCATTGCCTACTATTCAAATGAAAGTGGGGCCTGGACTATTGTCGAAAGAAATTGTTCAACCTACTCTCATAGACCCAGTCCACCTTCTTCCGAAAGTGATATACGCCTTTTCTCACTTCCGCGATGAATATCTCACGCCTTGAAAGTGTAAACTTGGCACAACGTACCTTGGCATACACTACAGACATTATTGCTCGCCTATCAAGTATAGAGAGCTCTGAACTGTTCCCTACGACTGCAAAATTGCATCTGAAGGTTTTAGCGCCCTCCAGAATGTTTAAAAGCACAGTAACAATTGATCTCCATGGTGTTGGTGACGCACTTTAAATGAACGCGTTCCTCTTATAAATCAAACAATTAATCAGCTCTCAGGGTATGACCATAGTGTTTCAGTAGAAAGAAATTCAAGAATAAATGCTTTAATTCTCCGTTTGAAACGTTTTTCCTCACAGTTATGCATGCGTTAGTTTGTCACTGCTTAAATTAGTCTGTTGATGCGATTCGTAACAAACAATTGACTAAGGGGTGGTGAGTCTTGTCTTTTAACTGACTTATTGGCATTCAAATTAAGGTGTTTTTATTTGGTTTTCATTTTTTTCAATCACTAAGAAAAAACAGTCAACAATAAACAAACATTCAATTCATCATAAACAAGTGTTGTTGATGAGCGTGTCGGGGTAGGGGTCCTGTTGGCAGTAGTTGGGTGTGGGTCTGGAATTGGGCTGGAAATGGGGTTGGTGTGTCAAACTCAAGGCCCGCCACGTCATTTTATGTGGCCCGCGAGAGCTTAAAAAGCACATAATTGTCTTAAAATAAAAGTCTACGCTGCTTTACAGCGTACAGTGACCATAAACTACATCTGCCACAATGCATGTCAAATTTGTGACCCGCGAAATGACGGGATCGTGCCGCTAGATCGCATATCGGCGTTTGACTAAACCGGTGATGGATATGAAAAAGATCTACAAATAATCCCAAAATGTCCAAGAAGATAAAAGTCGATTTGTAATAACTTGTTTAATCATATTTGTCTTTGTTATTCACTTGAAAAGTTTGATCTTTGATTGATGGAGTAATGTGGGTTTCTTAACCTGATAAATTAAAGGGATTTATGTTATAATAAGAGTGCATTTATGTAAATGCATGTACAATATTTGTACACTTGAATAAATAATAATCAAATGCAGACAGTTATTTGTTACAATATGTTAAGGAGAAGTAACATGTATACAATCTTACAGTTACAACCGGCCCTTTGAGGGCAACCATGATGCTGATGTGGCCCGGGGTGAAAATGAGTTTGTGAAAGGAGGGTTTTGTTGAGATTTTTTTTTATAAAAAACAGTTTATTTTTGGTTCACACCTTAAAAGGTGTGAAAGGAGGATTTTGTTAGAAATTATTTTTATAAAAACAGTTGCATTATAATGCTCAATAGCAGACGATGTAAATAAAGCTATTCAGTTCTTTATTTAGGGTGATTAAAATAATTGTATTTGATGCTCCATGTGCAAATCAATTGAATTAACTTGTTTTTTAATCATCTGATACAGGGAACATTTGTTTGGTAATCATTAACTCTTGATTGAGAAGTGTTGGAAATCATTATTATAAGAAACAGTTTATTATTGCTATAAAAAAATACATCACTGCAGTGTGTTAAATTTACTAATGTGATGGCCTGTTGATAAATGAGAGATGAATCAAGCATTAGTTCCATGGTACGTTGGATTAATACATGAAGAGGTTAGGGTCAGGTCATCAAGATGGATGCTGCAACACACACATAACACAAGAATGATGTAATGGAAAAATACTAGGCTAGGAAAGGACAAATCAGAGTAGGTATATGTTTTCTTCAGCAGGTCAACTCGTTCCCCAGAGGGAACGGACCGGCTATATCTCTACCTGGAACGGATCGAGTGTCAGGGGATAGGACTAGCCTAAAACACCAACGAGAGGAGAGCCAAGTCTAAACCGCAGCTCCTCCCCAACCAAATAGCCAGTCACAATCATTTTGTATATTGTAAATGCTTTGTTTGACAATTTGAATGTATCCATTTTTGGAAGGTTGGTTACAGATTAACAGCTTGCTGACTGTGATTTTCTTTGCTAAAAGTGGTCCTTGTACAAGCCTAGAATTCTGACATATAAATAAAGAGCTAAAAGTAAGAAGTAGTTTGTCTTCTCCTTCAAATAAAGAACACGTTTTCTCACAATGACAGACAATAAAAATAATTTAAACAGTGCAAAAAGAACAGTCAGTAAAAACAGTAAATAGCGGCCAAATACTGGTAATAGTGCAATAGATCGGTAGATTGTCCAGAGTCCGTAGTGTTTTTAGGGGGGGGGGGGGCTGAAGGGTTGGGTGGGGGGGGTTTCAGCTTCCTGACAGCCTGGAGGATGTGGCTGGGGGGAGTGAGGGGAGAGAAATTAGCTTCTTGACAGCTTGGGGTATGAAGCTTGTCATGAGTCTGGTGGTGTGGGCACGGAGGCTCCTATACCTTCTTCCAGAAGGCAGGAGGCTGAACAGACTGTGTGTGGGGTGGCTTGCGTCGCTCACAATCGAGGTAGCTTTTCGGGTGAGGTGGGTGGAGTAGGTGTCTTGAAGGGAAGGGAGTGGGGCACCAATGATCTTAGAGGCTGTGTTCACTATGCGTTGCAGTGCTTTCCTGCTGTGTTCGGTGCAGCTACCGCCCCACACAGTGATGCAGCTGAACAGGATGCTTTCAATGGTGCCCCGGTAGAATGTTGACAGGATTGGTGTGGGAGCTTTCGCTCGCTTCAGCTTGCGGAGGAAGTAGAGGCGCCGCTGGGCTGTCTTCGCCAGTGATGCAGTGTTGGTGGTCCAGGAGGGGTCCTCGCTGATGTGCACCCCCAGGAATTTGGTGCTGCTCACTCTCTCCACAGCAGCACCATCGATGGTCAGTGGTGGGTGTTCGGTGTGGCCTCTCCGGGAGTCGACTACAATCTCCTTAGTTTTGCTGACATTCAGCAGGAGGTTGTTGTCTCTGCACCACGTGGTCAGAAGGTTGACCTCCTTCCTGTAGTGGGTCTCGTCGTTTTTGGAGATGAGACCCACCAGAGTTGTGTCGTCCGCAAACTTCACCATGTGATTGGTGCTGTAAGTTGGTGTGCAGTCGTGAGTCAGCAGGGTGAAGAGCAGGGGACTGAGCACACAGCCTTGGGGGGCCCCTGTGCTGAGTGTGATGCTGCTTGAGGTGTTGTTGCCGACTCGTACTGCTTGTGGTCTCTCACTGAGGAAGTCCAGCAGCCAGTTGCAGAGGGAGGTGTTGAGCCCCAGCTGGTCCAGTTTACAGATCAGTTGTTGTGGGATTATGGTGTTAAATGCTGAACTAAAGTCTATGAAAAGCATTCTCACATATGAGTCTGCTTTTTCCAGGTGGGTGAGGGCTGGGTGGAGAGCAGAGCAGATTGCTTCCTCTGTGGAACGTTTTGCTCGGTATGCAAACTGAAAGGGGTCCAGGGTGGGGGGGAGGATGGACTTGATGTGAGACATGACTAGCCGTTCAAAGCACTTCATGATGATGGGGGTCAGTGCTACAGGGCGATAGTCGTTGAAGCAGGATGGAACGGATTTCTTTGGCACAGGTATGATGATGGAGGTCTTGAAATGTGATGGAACAGCAGCTTGACTCAAAGAAGTGTTAAAGATGTAAGCACAAGTCTTACCAATTAAAGGAACCAAATTTAGGATTTGAACTAGAGCTCTTGGGGATTTCAGAAAACTAACTGTAAATAAGTAAGAGTACCACCATAAAGCCCTAGGTAGGCTCACATGTGCAAGACCCCTGGATACCGTCATAATTGTGATCAAGTGATCTATATGAGGCTGAACGGACAGGCAAAAGTGAATAATCGCTCTGTTGTGTTGGGGAAGTGCATCAACAGGAAGCTGATTATATAGACCAAAGCTCAGCGAATAAACTCCATATTTGTGTTGAGGAAGTGAATCAATATAGTGCTGAATTGCTGGGCAGAAGTGTGTAATATTACATATAATATATGTTGTGTTGTGTAATTGTATGTTAGTACTGTGACGTATGTGGAAGTGGATGAGCAAGTAGACAGTAGTGTTTACAATCGCTGTGTTGTTGTGCTGTGTCGTGCTGTGTTGTACTGTAAACATTTGTAAAAACACTGTGTTGTGTTGTAAAAATGTAATATAGTTGTGTGGAAGTGTGTCAACAGAAGGCTGAATAGGGAGACAGAAATCCTGTATAAAACTGCTTGTCTGGCGTTGAGAATGATGAATCAGAACCTAGGATAAGTAATGAAGACAAATGTCTAATTTAACAGAAAGACTGTAGACATTACATACGGAAGAACAAAGGGTAACATTTTTCGATGAAGTGTCAACGTGCACAATTTATGACAAGTGTCTCCCAGAGTACAAAATAACAAGAGTATAGATTCTGAGTCTAAGATATTGGCAGTGTTACGGTCCCTCTCCCTGACCGGCCCTCTGGCACCACCTTGAGGCCCCGGCGATCATCGCTGGAGCGTCCACCTCCCAGTCGACAGCACACCTGTTCCCTGTCTCCACTCAGCACACCTGCGAACCATCAGCAATCACCGCCCTTTAAGAACCCTGCCTGAATTCCACTCCAGTGCCAGAACGTACTGTGTCCCATGGTAACTCTTCGAGTATCACTTACGCTTCCAGCCTTTGCATATCCACCTCGTCTTCCTCGGATTCCCCATCGTCTACCTTCCACGGACCTAGCCCATTCCTGTGTTGACTACCCACCTGCCTGCCCGACCCCTGCTCATCTGACTACCTGCCTGCCTGCCGAACCCCTGCTCGTCTGACTACCCGCCTGCCTGCCGAACCCCTGCTCGTCTGACTACCCGCCTGCTTGCCGAACCCTGGACCGACCCTGGACTACTCTCTATTGGATTATCCTTCTCTCTCCTACCCCTTTTCCCCTTTTTTTATTAAATACGCCTTCGGGCTAAACCCCACCACCTTCTGTGTGCCGTCAATCTAGTTCTTCAGACGTTCACGGGTAACAGGCAGGAAGCCATCGTTTTCTCTTAGAGGAAACATTTGATACATGTGTTAAAACATTAATCAAAATAAGAACACCAGATACAAGAAGAGACAACCGTTGGGGAATTGGGATAAAAGCTGTAAGAGACAATGAAAATTTACTTCAGGAGACAAAGATAAATAAGATAGCATAGACCATCTGAAGGGAGAGAATGGCTGTGCACCGTCTTGGACCGTCACTCAAGTGTGACAGCATCAACCTCAAAGGGGAGGAGGTAACAAAAAAAATAACTGTTAAAGACTTTTGTTAGTTCATAAAGAGAACAATACAATACCCAGTATGCTGAGCTGTTTCTGCATTCTAGGATTTAAAGCAGTCAGATTTAGGTGGAAAACTGTCCATGCAATGGCCGTAATCAATTTTTTTTGGACATTATATGCTGTGTGAAAGTAACTTTTTGACTTGTAGAATCCCATGTCACACACACACACACACACACACTCTCATATCACACACACACACTCTCTCCCACTCTCATACCACACACACACACAGACACCCTCCCGCTCTCACACATACACACACAGACACATACTGTCACGCCTGAGGTTGCTGTCTGTGACTCTGGTGCCCTCCTCTGGCGGTCTGGTGCCAGTGCTCTCCCAATCACCAGGATTCATATCACCTGTGTGTTCTGTCTTGTGTTTGTTATATGTAGCCTGTGTGTTCCCTATGTCTGTGTCGGAGATTCTCTCTGTACATCTGTAAGTACCCTGTCTGCCAGTCTGTATCCCTGTGTCCAGTTGTTTAACCCGTTGCACTATACCGTGTTATTATTTCTTTAGTTCAAAGTTTAGTCCACTTTTTAAGTGAGTACCTTGTTGATGGAGCCTGGTTTTCTCCACCTTTATTTTACCCTTTGTACCAGTATATGTTTTTGTGCCGTGCACCAACCCTCTCATTAACAGACATTCTTTATTTTCATACTACGTCTTTCGTCTGAGTATTCGTCCGCACTTGGGTTCACCTCACCACCATTGCTAACAACATACCACACAGACACACACACACACTCTCTCTCTCTCTCACGCTCTCATACACACACACTCACTCACACACACACACACACACACACACACATATACAAACACAGACACATACCACACACACTCTCATACACACAGACACACACACACACATATACAAACACAGACACATACCACACACACTCTCACACACACACTCACACACACACACACACACTCTCATACACACAGACACACACATACACAGTTGTTAGACTTACCCATTATTGCCTCCCACGGTGTTATACACCAAATGTGAAAAGGATATCTTTAGCTGTTTCCAAAGCTGCTTCCTAACATACTTGTTCAGTCTTACAGTAATATCCTAGACAACCAATAATACAACATTGCTCTCATGTAATAAATCATATTCCTTTAAAAAAAAAAAAAAGGGGGAAGGCTTATGTTGTTCTTAGCTGATCTGATAGAGGAAAAACACAGAAAAGAGTGGAAAATAGGACATTTTACAATCACCCTAAAAACAATTGCTGCAAGAGGACAGTGTACAATATTGATAAATAAGGGCTCTAGAAATACCCGGCTAATAGACGGAGTGAGATTCACTCACTGGGTAGAGACACGGTTGGGGCAAGAGTTAATTTGGCAAGAAAGCAAAATAAAGGGAAGGATATTTAAAGAATATGAGAAGGGGATAAGACGGTAAGTAGTATTACCGCGCCCTGCAGGACATTTTAAAAAGGTACGCAAAGCAACACAGCTGAGAGAAATACACTCCCTACATTTTTTAGATCAAATAATAAACTGGTTACTAGAGAGTACGTGGGAAAATGGTGGAAAGGGACTACCATGACAACTCCAGTAGACATACTGGCGAGCAAGAACCCCCTTTTGAATAAAGACATAAAAAAAGATGTCCGGAAAATGGGAAAAGCGAACTAGGAAACTTCTCACTAAATGGCCTAACGAAGGGGCATTTGACAATGCACTGTGTAAGGAAATGGGGACGCTGATAAAAAACCACAAACCTCGAAGTAATTCAAAAAAGAGACAGGAGAAAAGAAAGAGAGAAACAGACATGTTAAAATTGTTCAAGAAAGAAGGAGAAGCAATGTTGAAAGATGCTAAGGAAATAAGAAGGTTGAAAAAGGATACAGAGGGAAGTGAAAAGGAGGAAAAGACAATGCCTCCATCCTACAGTCACAGGGAATTTCCTGTAATAACAGGAACGATCCACCTGGATGGAGAAGTGGAGGTAGGACCAGAAAAAAAGGAGGAAGAGAAGAAACGTGAGGCAAAAAGTGAAAGAGGGAAACCCATAGAACTTGACTGCTATGCAGGGATTAAAGAAGCCCTAAAACAGGTAGAGAAAGGCATATGGGAGCCAGAGTCAGAACGAAGAAAGGAAAACAGACTGTTGCAGGAAGAAATGGACAAGGAGGTAAAACGAATGGAGAAACAAAGACAACGCAGAAAAGGGAAACAGCCACACAAACACACCCAGATATGAGGAGGCGATCGCCTGGTCACCCATCTACTTAAGGGACTACTCTGACTCTGGTGAAGGGGAACAGTGGGGGCAGGAGATGTGGACAACCCAGAGGGAGAGAGAAACAGAAGCGAACAGGGTAATAAGCGTAGTGGCCAAGGTAGTGGAGAGACAGGATATGAGGAAGGAGAAAGACTAACAACACGAGGGTTAAGAGATAGGGAAACGTTACGTCAACCAGACAGATTCCAGTGCCCCATCCTGGTAAAAGGAAGACAAGGATGCTATGTGCCCTGGGGAACGCAAGACATGCAGGGGATAATCAGCAGATTACCTGACATACATGAGGGAGCAGGAAAATGGATTTGAATCTTTGAGGAAGAGACAATGGGAAAGTTGCTGGCGGTAGGAGACCTCAAGGCCCTGCTGGCCAAGGTGCTGGGAGTGACAAAGATGGAAGACATCCTCCTGGCCTGTGGACTGGGACCGGCATCGGACGATGCCACACACGATGAGATGGGATTTGATCGACACCGACCCTTGATGTGGGCAACTCTGAGAGAAGAATATCCACAAAGGCTGGATCCTAAGACCCTGAAGGGAGACCCACTGGGAGAAACCGAGAACCCTGCCACATGCCTGCACAATCAACTGAAGAAGTGGAAACAAGAAACTGAAGCAGACCCAGAGGGAGACCCACCGATGACAACTCTGTTCAGAACCTCAGTGGTGGAAGCCATGTCCCATCAGGTGAGAAGCCAGTTAGAGGATGTGGTAGGACTCACGTCAATTCTGTGATTATGTAGTCCACGCAGTGGAAAAATACCGAAAGGATGAACTGAGGCAAAAGGAGCAAGAAAAGGAGATCCAGAAAAAACTAACACAGCTCCAGCTGGGGGAACTCAGAGAACGAAGCAAAAAGAAGACACAAGGGGTAATGTCCGCTGAAACCGGGAAACCAGTACCACACATGGCCGCACCAGAACCACCTCCAGTGCCGAGGCCTCAGGGACAAGAGCAATCCTCTGTACCTGTAATCAATGTGTATACCCAGCAGCCCCAGCAGTCTCAGCCATGGAGAGGCAGACAAAAACCCCAAGGAAGGTTCCAAAAGAAAGACCCACCAGGCCCACCCGGCGTGTGCTGGGGATGTCTACAAGCAGGACACACCCGAAGGAACTGTAAAACTAATCCATGGCAGCCGAGGGAGGATAGACAACAGGGTTATGGCCAGCACCAGCAGCAGCCTCCACAAGGACCAGCCAATCCCTATAGGGGACCAAATTACAGTTACTAGGGGTGCCCAGAGAATCTTAAAGGAGAGGGTCAGTTTCCATTGTTAACCACAGAAGTCGATCAAGAACCAATGCTGCAGGATCAAATAGAGACATATTTTGTAGATGGTTCATGTTATAAAGATCACCTAGGAAATCATGCAGGGTATGGCATAGTTAGACAAATAGGGCAGTCATTCCAAGAAGAAAAGATAGACAGTTGTCAACAACAGTTGTCAAGCAGAACTAAAAGCACTGACAGAAGCCTGTAGATTGGGAAAAAGGCAAATCAGTGAATATTTTTACTGACTCAGCATATGCGCATGGAGTCTGTCATCTGTTTGGAGCAGTATGGAAACAGAGAGGGTTTTTGAAAAGTGATGGATCACCCATACAACATTTTGAACAAATCAAAGAATTAATGTTGACCATGATGAAACAAAAGCGATTAGCCATCATTAAATGTCAGGCACACCAGAAAGGCAATGATTACATTATCCAGGGAAACAACGCTGCTGATGAAGCGGCAAAATGAGCATCAAAATGTGCAGTAGCTGTATTGGCCCCAATGGTATTGGTAGAACCAATACTGCAGCCAGAGGACATCATACGCATGCAACAGAATGCGGGGCCATATGAGCAATCCATGTGGCTCCAAAGGGGGACAAAGGCAGACTCTACAGGACTTTGGAGATCTCATGAGGGAACAATAGTAGCACCTACGGTGCTGCTGGGGATTTTGATCACTGATGCACATGGTTTTGAAGATGTGAGAAAAATAAAACTTCAAGGGTATTGGTCACCCTATTTACAGGCAATGGTAGACAACGCATTAGCAGAATGCACAGTCTGCGCACAAAACAATGTAAGAAAGGGAATCACAACACCCTTAGGGCACATACCGGTTCCAGATGGGCCATTCAAACATTTAGTAATGGACTATGTAGACATGATAAAAAAGGTAAATGGGAAAAGATACATGCTTGTTGTCATAGATAGATTTAGCAGATGGTTAGAAGCAACGCCATCAGCAGACGTAGGGGCAGGAACAATGGTCAAATTCCTAACAAGAGAAATAATACCCAGATTTGGAATACCTAATGAGATTAGCTCAGATAACGGTGCAGCATTTATTCAGAAAACTGTGAAACAAGTCACACAACAATTAAGAATAAAACAAAGACTGGGCTGTGTGGTGGAAGTCTAGGATTTACCACTCTGTACTTCAGCTCTTCGGAGGTAAGAATCAAGAAACAAGTCCTGAGTAGCCACAATATCTGAGTCCGGTATTTATTGCTTGCAAACAAGAGACAAGAGCGTAACAGCAGCCCAGCGTAGATCCGGGGGTCTGTTCAGCACAAGTCTGAAGAGGCGATTATTAGGGTTGTCTTTTATACAGTTTAAACATAATGGTAGGTGCATTTAAACATAATGGTAGGCTATTGGCTGATGGGCTTGTGCTTACGTGAGAGGAGGGAGAGAATGAACAATGGGGAGACGTTCTTACTGATCAATCGGTGTTCAACATTTCACACCTATCAGCAAGATACGTCTGTCCCCCCATTATTGCTCTCCCTCACCACTCCCTCCGAAACCACCGCTGTTCATATGGTAAATTATACAGTGCTTCTCAGAACAATGGCTATAGAACTTTAGAGGTGTGGCAAGAGAAAATGTAATCACAGTATTTACACAAGTTGTATCAGTCATATGAAAGTGTATAACCTGAAAACAGTTCTATCAATGTATTTTCCATAACAGCTGTGTCTACCATCCACAATCACAAGGAATGGTAGAAAGAATAAATGGTACCCTCAAAACAAAGCTGAATAAGATATGTGCCAGCACAAAGCTTAACTGGGTAGATGCCCTGCCACTTGCATTAATGAGCTACCGCATGCAGGCTAACAGAAACACGCACTTGAAATACCGCATGAAATGCTTACGGGTCGACCCATGCCAGTGGCAACACTATGAGGACCTTACAAAGGACCCCCACTGGAACAACTCCAGATGGAACTAAAACAATACATGAAACAATTAACTGAGATACACAATACACAAAGTTATATATTCAAAGGAAAAAGACAAGCAGCCGGAGCCAGAGCCACCCCTGCCCAATACAATAACACCAGGGGACCAGGTGTACATCAAGGTCTTCCGGAGGAAGTGGAACGAGCCAAGGAGAGAGGGACTGTACAAGGTAGTGCGAGCCACCCCCACTATAATACAGGTCAGAGGGAGTCTAACCTGGTACCACCTGAACCACTGCACCAGGGTCCCGAGGCAAGCACTCAGGCAGACCAGAGACGAGGACAAAGGGACGGGTGAGATTGCACAGGAGGACTAGGAAAATGGCCTCTGGCCCACGATAAATAAAAATGTAGATTGGATAAACACCATCTATTACAATCAAGTAGAATGACATGGCAGAACAGGCACTACATTTTCTGATGGCCGCTCAAGGTGGAGTGTGCAAAATGTTTGGGGACCAATGCTGTACATTGTCATTGCTAATAATACCAATCCTGCAGGAAGATTTGCCAGAGCAATGACTAAACTAAAAAAACTTGAGACGGGAAGTGAAAGACAATGCAGGCACAGACTTTGGGACATTAGATTGGTTGGAAAACACCAGAGGAAAGTGGGGAGCAATGTTGGCATAAATGGGAATAATGATTACGATAGTGATCATACCTTATAATGGATAAGTATAGGCCTCATTACAGGTTGGTTTATTTTGCAATATTTTACTTTTTGTTCACAATGTTTATTTTGCAGTATTTTACTTTTTGTTAACAATTGTGTAACCATATAAGTATGAAGGAAGTTGTTGCTCATGGGAGCAGGTGCTCAGTTACAGACTTGTAAAGTAGGTTGCTCAAGGTTGGCTGGATGGTATGAGAGCTGCAGGGGAATTTTCCTGGTAGATTGATATTGGATAAGAGTCAAGGTTTTTCGCCCCTGCCTGTAAAAGGGACGTGTCCCCAGGAGTTGAAGTTTATTGTAATGATGATGTAACTCATATATTATTTTTCACTTATATGATTCACATATATATTGCTTTGAATCACTTGTATGATTTATTAGTATATCATTTTAATCAGTTGTATATGGTTTGAGACTATTAAGTCCCAAAGGGGGGAATATATGGTAAATTTCTTTAGCAAATAAAGAGAGAACATTCCACATAGGACAGGACAAGGAGGTCAATTGTGGATGTTCTATGGGAGGACAAGTTGATGTAGAGAGGGAGTAGGACCGGGAGATGGCCAGAGGTTGATTTGTGAAGGGAGTGATGTGGAGAGGTTCTTGGAGGTTACATGGGGGGATCGGAGCTTGGAGGAGGCAGATGACCAAGATTCAAGATTCAAGATTCAAGATTCTTTATTTGTCACGTGCATACAAGTATACAGTGAAATGCAAAAGTGACAGTGCCACAGAGTAGTGCAACAATACAATAAGTTTTAAAATACAATAAAATAAAAATAGAAGTACTAAAAAATATACAGTATGGACAGTATAAACAGTATAAACAATATGAACAGTATAACCGGTAAGCATATAAGTAAGCAGTATAAATAGCAGATGGATGACTATGTGTGTGCATATGTGTTAAGATGACAGTGCATGTGTGAGTGTCTTGAGGGGGGCACTGGTGGGGTCATCGTTGACGATTCTGATGGCGTGGGGGAAGAAACTCAGCCTTAGCCTCTCTGTTCTTGCTGCATGACAGCGGAGGCGTTTTCCTGACCGCAGCGGCTGGAATAGTCCATGTTTCGGGTGGTGAGGATCCTTCATAATCCTGCAGACTCTGGTCCTACACCTCCTGGTGTACAGAACATGGAGAGGGGGGGTTGGAGCTCCCATGGTTTTTTCCGCCAGGCGTACCACCCTTTGCAGAGCTCGCCTGTCCTGGGCCGTGCTGTTACCGTACCAGACGGTGATGTTGCCAGCCAGGATGCTCTCCACAGCTCCAGAGTAGAAGGACTGAAGGATCCTCCGGGAGACTCTGAATTTCCTCAGTTGCCTGAGATGGAACAGGCGCTGCCTTGCCTTACCCACCAGAGAACTGATGTGGGTAGTCCAGGTCAGGTCTTCTGAGATGTGGACTCCCAGGTATTTAAAACTGCTCACCCTGTCCACAGCAGTCCCTCCGATGTCCAGCGGTGTGTAGGCCCTTAGTTTTTGTGCTCTCCCGAAGTCCACAATCAGCTCTTTTGTCTTGGAGACATTCAGGATGAGACTGTTCTCCTGACACCAGAGCATGGAGGGCAGGAGTTGGTGGTGAGGAGGGCAGGGGGTGATGTAATGTTAACTAATTGTGAACATTGCATGTGGGACAGGACAAAGAAGCCAAAAGTGAGTTATGGAAACCAAATACACATATTCCATGAGAAAACAGAATAACGGATACAGGGAGTGACGATTTATGGAGACACTGATAACAGTGCGGTCGGTAGGTGAAGGGAGGTTCATCGGTACAAAGCACTAGACACAGTACTAATATTCTTGTGATAATACGATGAGGTCACCACCAATATTGTAGCAACCCGAGAACTATCTTTAGAAATGAGAGGGGAAACCGGGCCGTGACGAGGTATAGGAAATGGGTGAATGATATTGGTTGCGAACAGCCAGGAAGTGTAAGTGATTTGCATATGGGGGATGGAACCTAAATTTGAACTGTATGAACATGGTGTGGGGGGACATGCAACGTTCAGCCTGTAGAGGGAGCTACAGGACCGTGGCCAGGGTTACGGAAGCGAGGCTTCGTTGCGCACCTGTTGCGAATGAAGCCTCGTTAACGAAAGGGTTTAAGATGTGTGAGCCTCTGCTTTCGAGAGGAGGGCTGGAAAGCCAAAGACTGGAAAGTTAAAACAATAGAACCACGAAATAAACAACCATTCCCTCATCCCAACACTGCGTCTGCCTCTGTGTGTTACGAACATTGTTACGTTGGCGCCCAACCTGGGACACAAAGATGGAGACGTTAAGCGCGGCCATCGGAGGGATGGCCCGCATACTGGAGCAGCAGGCCCAACTCCAGCAGGAGCAGCAGTCTGCAATGGGAGAGATGGTGACGGCGAGGGCTGAGGACCGTGCCCTCCTCCGGGAGCTCATTGGGGCCATCAAAGCAGGACCGGCGCCCGGGTCGCCACAAGGTCCCCCCAAGGTACACCTCCAGAAGATGGGGGACCTGGACGACTGGGAGGCGTTCCTGGCGGTGTTCGAGGGGACGGCGAGGATTTCGGGGTGGCCGGATAGCGAGTGGGCGTACCATCTGCTGCCCCTCCTGTCAGGCAGGCGCAGCTCGCTGCCCACAGCCTGCCAACGGCCACCCAGGGGGGGTGTGTTGGAATGCGGACAGCCGGGCCATGTTCAGGCGAATTGCCCAGTGATGGAGGTGGGGCAGGTCGTCCGCATCGGCAACATACCGGGCCCTCCCCCCGGACCAGGACAGGCGTATTGTGTTCCGGTAAGGATACAACACGATACGCACCAGGCGTTCTTGGATTCGGGCTGCATGCAGTCCATGATCCAGGAGCGCCTGGTTCGACCGGGGGCATTGTTAAAGGCATCGAGGGTGTTGGTGAAGTGTGTGCATGGGGACATTCACAAATATCCTGTGGTCACGATCGAGATTCATTTTGAAGGAAAAAAGCATAGTGTACAGGCGGCGGTTAGCCCGCGCCTCACGCATCCCCTTATTTTGGGTGTAGATTGGGAGGGGTTTCCTCATGCGGTAAAGCGGGCTACCGGGGTGCGTGCACGACAGAGAGGGAGGTGTGAGGCGTGTAATGTGCTCTGTGCTGAGGCGGCACCTCACGACACTGCCGAGGAGCCGAAGCCGGCGGGGGGGTCTCAACCTGAGATTTCCCCGCCGAACTATCCGCTGCTAGGTGACTTCCCCCTCGAGCAGTCTCGTGACGAGACCCTATGATCGGCCTATGACCAAGTGATAGCGATTGATGGTACTTTGGTACGGCCAGACACAGTACGCGCCCACCTCTACCTCTATTGTACCGAGTAAGTCGTGACTCACATAGCCAGGAGGAAGTAACCCAGTTGTTGGTTCCCCGTAGCCGCCGGGAAATGGTCTTCCAGGCGGCTCATTTCAACCCCATGGCGGGCCATTTAGGTTATGATAAGACACTAAACCGTATAATGGCTCGATTTTATTGGCCGGGAATTCGGGCAGAGGTGCGTAGGTGGTGCGCTTCTTGTCGCGAATGTCAGTTGGTAAATCCCCCAGCCATTCCACGGGCCCCCTTGCGGCCCTTACCATTGGTAGAGAACCCATTCGACCGCATTGCCATGGATATTATCGGGCCATTTGATCGGTGTACACAGGGATATCGATTTGTGTTGGTCTTGATAGATTACGCAACCCGATACCCCGAGGCAATACCGCTGCGCAATATTTCTGCCAGGAGTGTAGTGCAGGCATTGTTTCAAGTAATCTCCCGCGTGGGAATCCCGAAAGAGATTCTCACCGACCAGGGCACTAATTTTATGTCATGCACTCTCAGGGAACTATACGGGTTGTTGAACATCAAGGCGATTTGAACCAGTGTGTACCACCCGGCCACTGATGGCCTTTGTGAGCGGTTCAATCGGACCTTGAAATCAATGATCCGGAAGTTTGTACACGAGGATAGTCGGAATTGGCATAAATGGCTAGATCCCCTGCTGTTTGCGGTACGGGAAGTTCCCCAAGCTTCCACCGGGTTTTCCCCGTTTGAATTACTCTACGGGCGTAAGCCCCGGGGTGTCCTAGACCTTCTTAAAGAAAATTGGAAGGAAGGGTAAAAGTGATCCAGGAGCGCCTGGTTCGACCGGGGGCATTGTTAAAGGCGGCAGTAAAAGTGAGATTCAATACGTCCTGGACTTGCGCACAAAGCTCCACGCCCTAGGGGTTATCTCATGCGAGCATTTGCAGCAAGCCCAGGAGTGTCAAAAGCGCCTATACGACAGGGGAACTAACCTGCGAGAATTTACACCGGGAGACAAGGTGCTCGTACTGTTACCCACCTCCAGCACGAAATTACTCGCGAAGTGGCAAGGGCCGTTTGTGGTCACACGTTGCATGGGGGACGTGGATTATGAGGTAGTACGCTGAGACAGGGGGGATAGCTTGCAGGTGTATCACGTAAATCTCTTTAAAAAATGCAACGACGTGGTCACTGTTGCTCTGGCTACAATAATTCCAGAGAGAGATGAGTTTGGACCAGAAGTCCCAAAATCAAAAGTTAGCACTCCGGTCGGCATTGATAACCATCTCTCTGCTAGCCAGGCCACGGACGTTGCAGATTTGCAAGCTAGGTTCGCTGACGTGTTCTCTCTCCTGCCCGGTCGGACTACGCTTATCGACCAACATATAGAAACGCAGCCGGGTTTAACGGTGCGCATACATCCCTATAGGAGACATATTTTGTAGATGGTTCATGTTATAAAGATCACCTAGGAAATCATGCAGGGTATGGCATAGTTAGACAAATAGGGCAGTCATTCCAAGAAGAAAAGATAGACAGTTGTCAACAACAGTTGTCAAGCAGAACTAAAAGCACTGACAGAAGCCTGTAGATTGGGAAAAAGGCAAATCAGTGAATATTTTTACTGACTCAGCATATGCGCATGGAGTCTGTCATCTGTTTGGAGCAGTATGGAAACAGAGAGGGTTTTTGAAAAGTGATGGATCACCCATACAACATTTTGAACAAATCAAAGAATTAATGTTGACCATGATGAAACAAAAGCGATTAGCCATCATTAAATGTCAGGCACACCAGAAAGGCAATGATTACATTATCCAGGGAAACAACGCTGCTGATGAAGCGGCAAAATGAGCATCAAAATGTGCAGTAGCTGTATTGGCCCCAATGGTATTGGTAGAACCAATACTGCAGCCAGAGGACATCATACGCATGCAACAGAATGCGGGGCCATATGAGCAATCCATGTGGCTCCAAAGGGGGACAAAGGCAGACTCTACAGGACTTTGGAGATCTCATGAGGGAACAATAGTAGCACCTACGGTGCTGCTGGGGATTTTGATCACTGATGCACATGGTTTTGAAGATGTGAGAAAAATAAAACTTCAAGGGTATTGGTCACCCTATTTACAGGCAATGGTAGACAACGCATTAGCAGAATGCACAGTCTGCGCACAAAACAATGTAAGAAAGGGAATCACAACACCCTTAGGGCACATACCGGTTCCAGATGGGCCATTCAAACATTTAGTAATGGACTATGTAGACATGATAAAAAAGGTAAATGGGAAAAGATACATGCTTGTTGTCATAGATAGATTTAGCAGATGGTTAGAAGCAACGCCATCAGCAGACGTAGGGGCAGGAACAATGGTCAAATTCCTAACAAGAGAAATAATACCCAGATTTGGAATACCTAATGAGATTAGCTCAGATAACGGTGCAGCATTTATTCAGAAAACTGTGAAACAAGTCACACAACAATTAAGAATAAAACAAAGACTGGGCTGTGTGGTGGAAGTCTAGGATTTACCACTCTGTACTTCAGCTCTTCGGAGGTAAGAATCAAGAAACAAGTCCTGAGTAGCCACAATATCTGAGTCCGGTATTTATTGCTTGCAAACAAGAGACAAGAGCGTAACAGCAGCCCAGCGTAGATCCGGGGGTCTGTTCAGCACAAGTCTGAAGAGGCGATTATTAGGGTTGTCTTTTATACAGTTTAAACATAATGGTAGGTGCATTTAAACATAATGGTAGGCTATTGGCTGATGGGCTTGTGCTTACGTGAGAGGAGGGAGAGAATGAACAATGGGGAGACGTTCTTACTGATCAATCGGTGTTCAACATTTCACACCTATCAGCAAGATACGTCTGTCCCCCCATTATTGCTCTCCCTCACCACTCCCTCCGAAACCACCGCTGTTCATATGGTAAATTATACAGTGCTTCTCAGAACAATGGCTATAGAACTTTAGAGGTGTGGCAAGAGAAAATGTAATCACAGTATTTACACAAGTTGTATCAGTCATATGAAAGTGTATAACCTGAAAACAGTTCTATCAATGTATTTTCCATAACAGCTGTGTCTACCATCCACAATCACAAGGAATGGTAGAAAGAATAAATGGTACCCTCAAAACAAAGCTGAATAAGATATGTGCCAGCACAAAGCTTAACTGGGTAGATGCCCTGCCACTTGCATTAATGAGCTACCGCATGCAGGCTAACAGAAACACGCACTTGAAATACCGCATGAAATGCTTACGGGTCGACCCATGCCAGTGGCAACACTATGAGGACCTTACAAAGGACCCCCACTGGAACAACTCCAGATGGAACTAAAACAATACATGAAACAATTAACTGAGATACACAATACACAAAGTTATATATTCAAAGGAAAAAGACAAGCAGCCGGAGCCAGAGCCACCCCTGCCCAATACAATAACACCAGGGGACCAGGTGTACATCAAGGTCTTCCGGAGGAAGTGGAACGAGCCAAGGAGAGAGGGACTGTACAAGGTAGTGCGAGCCACCCCCACTATAATACAGGTCAGAGGGAGTCTAACCTGGTACCACCTGAACCACTGCACCAGGGTCCCGAGGCAAGCACTCAGGCAGACCAGAGACGAGGACAAAGGGACGGGTGAGATTGCACAGGAGGACTAGGAAAATGGCCTCTGGCCCACGATAAATAAAAATGTAGATTGGATAAACACCATCTATTACAATCAAGTAGAATGACATGGCAGAACAGGCACTACATTTTCTGATGGCCGCTCAAGGTGGAGTGTGCAAAATGTTTGGGGACCAATGCTGTACATTGTCATTGCTAATAATACCAATCCTGCAGGAAGATTTGCCAGAGCAATGACTAAACTAAAAAAACTTGAGACGGGAAGTGAAAGACAATGCAGGCACAGACTTTGGGACATTAGATTGGTTGGAAAACACCAGAGGAAAGTGGGGAGCAATGTTGGCATAAATGGGAATAATGATTACGATAGTGATCATACCTTATAATGGATAAGTATAGGCCTCATTACAGGTTGGTTTATTTTGCAATATTTTACTTTTTGTTCACAATGTTTATTTTGCAGTATTTTACTTTTTGTTAACAATTGTGTAACCATATAAGTATGAAGGAAGTTGTTGCTCATGGGAGCAGGTGCTCAGTTACAGACTTGTAAAGTAGGTTGCTCAAGGTTGGCTGGATGGTATGAGAGCTGCAGGGGAATTTTCCTGGTAGATTGATATTGGATAAGAGTCAAGGTTTTTCGCCCCTGCCTGTAAAAGGGACGTGTCCCCAGGAGTTGAAGTTTATTGTAATGATGATGTAACTCATATATTATTTTTCACTTATATGATTCACATATATATTGCTTTGAATCACTTGTATGATTTATTAGTATATCATTTTAATCAGTTGTATATGGTTTGAGACTATTAAGTCCCAAAGGGGGGAATATATGGTAAATTTCTTTAGCAAATAAAGAGAGAACATTCCACATAGGACAGGACAAGGAGGTCAATTGTGGATGTTCTATGGGAGGACAAGTTGATGTAGAGAGGGAGTAGGACCGGGAGATGGCCAGAGGTTGATTTGTGAAGGGAGTGATGTGGAGAGGTTCTTGGAGGTTACATGGGGGGATCGGAGCTTGGAGGAGGCAGATGACCAAGATTCAAGATTCAAGATTCAAGATTCTTTATTTGTCACGTGCATACAAGTATACAGTGAAATGCAAAAGTGACAGTGCCACAGAGTAGTGCAACAATACAATAAGTTTTAAAATACAATAAAATAAAAATAGAAGTACTAAAAAATATACAGTATGGACAGTATAAACAGTATAAACAATATGAACAGTATAACCGGTAAGCATATAAGTAAGCAGTATAAATAGCAGATGGATGACTATGTGTGTGCATATGTGTTAAGATGACAGTGCATGTGTGAGTGTCTTGAGGGGGGCACTGGTGGGGTCATCGTTGACGATTCTGATGGCGTGGGGGAAGAAACTCAGCCTTAGCCTCTCTGTTCTTGCTGCATGACAGCGGAGGCGTTTTCCTGACCGCAGCGGCTGGAATAGTCCATGTTTCGGGTGGTGAGGATCCTTCATAATCCTGCAGACTCTGGTCCTACACCTCCTGGTGTACAGAACATGGAGAGGGGGGGTTGGAGCTCCCATGGTTTTTTCCGCCAGGCGTACCACCCTTTGCAGAGCTCGCCTGTCCTGGGCCGTGCTGTTACCGTACCAGACGGTGATGTTGCCAGCCAGGATGCTCTCCACAGCTCCAGAGTAGAAGGACTGAAGGATCCTCCGGGAGACTCTGAATTTCCTCAGTTGCCTGAGATGGAACAGGCGCTGCCTTGCCTTACCCACCAGAGAACTGATGTGGGTAGTCCAGGTCAGGTCTTCTGAGATGTGGACTCCCAGGTATTTAAAACTGCTCACCCTGTCCACAGCAGTCCCTCCGATGTCCAGCGGTGTGTAGGCCCTTAGTTTTTGTGCTCTCCCGAAGTCCACAATCAGCTCTTTTGTCTTGGAGACATTCAGGATGAGACTGTTCTCCTGACACCAGAGCATGGAGGGCAGGAGTTGGTGGTGAGGAGGGCAGGGGGTGATGTAATGTTAACTAATTGTGAACATTGCATGTGGGACAGGACAAAGAAGCCAAAAGTGAGTTATGGAAACCAAATACACATATTCCATGAGAAAACAGAATAACGGATACAGGGAGTGACGATTTATGGAGACACTGATAACAGTGCGGTCGGTAGGTGAAGGGAGGTTCATCGGTACAAAGCACTAGACACAGTACTAATATTCTTGTGATAATACGATGAGGTCACCACCAATATTGTAGCAACCCGAGAACTATCTTTAGAAATGAGAGGGGAAACCGGGCCGTGACGAGGTATAGGAAATGGGTGAATGATATTGGTTGCGAACAGCCAGGAAGTGTAAGTGATTTGCATATGGGGGATGGAACCTAAATTTGAACTGTATGAACATGGTGTGGGGGGACATGCAACGTTCAGCCTGTAGAGGGAGCTACAGGACCGTGGCCAGGGTTACGGAAGCGAGGCTTCGTTGCGCACCTGTTGCGAATGAAGCCTCGTTAACGAAAGGGTTTAAGATGTGTGAGCCTCTGCTTTCGAGAGGAGGGCTGGAAAGCCAAAGACTGGAAAGTTAAAACAATAGAACCACGAAATAAACAACCATTCCCTCATCCCAACACTGCGTCTGCCTCTGTGTGTTACGAACATTGTTACGTTGGCGCCCAACCTGGGACACAAAGATGGAGACGTTAAGCGCGGCCATCGGAGGGATGGCCCGCATACTGGAGCAGCAGGCCCAACTCCAGCAGGAGCAGCAGTCTGCAATGGGAGAGATGGTGACGGCGAGGGCTGAGGACCGTGCCCTCCTCCGGGAGCTCATTGGGGCCATCAAAGCAGGACCGGCGCCCGGGTCGCCACAAGGTCCCCCCAAGGTACACCTCCAGAAGATGGGGGACCTGGACGACTGGGAGGCGTTCCTGGCGGTGTTCGAGGGGACGGCGAGGATTTCGGGGTGGCCGGATAGCGAGTGGGCGTACCATCTGCTGCCCCTCCTGTCAGGCAGGCGCAGCTCGCTGCCCACAGCCTGCCAACGGCCACCCAGGGGGGGTGTGTTGGAATGCGGACAGCCGGGCCATGTTCAGGCGAATTGCCCAGTGATGGAGGTGGGGCAGGTCGTCCGCATCGGCAACATACCGGGCCCTCCCCCCGGACCAGGACAGGCGTATTGTGTTCCGGTAAGGATACAACACGATACGCACCAGGCGTTCTTGGATTCGGGCTGCATGCAGTCCATGATCCAGGAGCGCCTGGTTCGACCGGGGGCATTGTTAAAGGCATCGAGGGTGTTGGTGAAGTGTGTGCATGGGGACATTCACAAATATCCTGTGGTCACGATCGAGATTCATTTTGAAGGAAAAAAGCATAGTGTACAGGCGGCGGTTAGCCCGCGCCTCACGCATCCCCTTATTTTGGGTGTAGATTGGGAGGGGTTTCCTCATGCGGTAAAGCGGGCTACCGGGGTGCGTGCACGACAGAGAGGGAGGTGTGAGGCGTGTAATGTGCTCTGTGCTGAGGCGGCACCTCACGACACTGCCGAGGAGCCGAAGCCGGCGGGGGGGTCTCAACCTGAGATTTCCCCGCCGAACTATCCGCTGCTAGGTGACTTCCCCCTCGAGCAGTCTCGTGACGAGACCCTATGATCGGCCTATGACCAAGTGATAGCGATTGATGGTACTTTGGTACGGCCAGACACAGTACGCGCCCACCTCTACCTCTATTGTACCGAGTAAGTCGTGACTCACATAGCCAGGAGGAAGTAACCCAGTTGTTGGTTCCCCGTAGCCGCCGGGAAATGGTCTTCCAGGCGGCTCATTTCAACCCCATGGCGGGCCATTTAGGTTATGATAAGACACTAAACCGTATAATGGCTCGATTTTATTGGCCGGGAATTCGGGCAGAGGTGCGTAGGTGGTGCGCTTCTTGTCGCGAATGTCAGTTGGTAAATCCCCCAGCCATTCCACGGGCCCCCTTGCGGCCCTTACCATTGGTAGAGAACCCATTCGACCGCATTGCCATGGATATTATCGGGCCATTTGATCGGTGTACACAGGGATATCGATTTGTGTTGGTCTTGATAGATTACGCAACCCGATACCCCGAGGCAATACCGCTGCGCAATATTTCTGCCAGGAGTGTAGTGCAGGCATTGTTTCAAGTAATCTCCCGCGTGGGAATCCCGAAAGAGATTCTCACCGACCAGGGCACTAATTTTATGTCATGCACTCTCAGGGAACTATACGGGTTGTTGAACATCAAGGCGATTTGAACCAGTGTGTACCACCCGGCCACTGATGGCCTTTGTGAGCGGTTCAATCGGACCTTGAAATCAATGATCCGGAAGTTTGTACACGAGGATAGTCGGAATTGGCATAAATGGCTAGATCCCCTGCTGTTTGCGGTACGGGAAGTTCCCCAAGCTTCCACCGGGTTTTCCCCGTTTGAATTACTCTACGGGCGTAAGCCCCGGGGTGTCCTAGACCTTCTTAAAGAAAATTGGAAGGAAGGGTAAAAGTGATCCAGGAGCGCCTGGTTCGACCGGGGGCATTGTTAAAGGCGGCAGTAAAAGTGAGATTCAATACGTCCTGGACTTGCGCACAAAGCTCCACGCCCTAGGGGTTATCTCATGCGAGCATTTGCAGCAAGCCCAGGAGTGTCAAAAGCGCCTATACGACAGGGGAACTAACCTGCGAGAATTTACACCGGGAGACAAGGTGCTCGTACTGTTACCCACCTCCAGCACGAAATTACTCGCGAAGTGGCAAGGGCCGTTTGTGGTCACACGTTGCATGGGGGACGTGGATTATGAGGTAGTACGCTGAGACAGGGGGGATAGCTTGCAGGTGTATCACGTAAATCTCTTTAAAAAATGCAACGACGTGGTCACTGTTGCTCTGGCTACAATAATTCCAGAGAGAGATGAGTTTGGACCAGAAGTCCCAAAATCAAAAGTTAGCACTCCGGTCGGCATTGATAACCATCTCTCTGCTAGCCAGGCCACGGACGTTGCAGATTTGCAAGCTAGGTTCGCTGACGTGTTCTCTCTCCTGCCCGGTCGGACTACGCTTATCGACCAACATATAGAAACGCAGCCGGGTTTAACGGTGCGCATACATCCCTATAGGTTGCCGATACACAAACGAGACATTGTGTGCAGGGAATTGGAAGCCATGCTGGAGCTGGGTGTGGTCGAGGAGTCCCGCAGTGACTGGTGTAGCCCAATCGTGCTTGTTAACAAGCCGGATGGGTCAATACGGTTCTGTGTGGATTATAGAAGGGTTAATGCGGTCTCCAAATTCGATGCCTACCCAATACCCCGGGTTGACGAGCTCTTGGACCGGCTTGGCACGGCCAAATATTTTACGACATTGGATTGTACGAAGGGATACTGGCAGATTCCACTCTCGCCGGTATCCCGGGAAAAGACTGCATTCTCCACTCCGCTCGGGCTATACCAGTTCACGGTGCTCTCTTTCGGGTTGTTCGGAGCCCCAGCCACTTTTCAGCGCCTCATGGACCGCATTCTGCGGCCGCACTCTGCCTATGCTGCTGCCTACCTGGATGACATTGTCATTCACAGTGACACCCGGGCGCAGCATGTGCAGAGTGTGGCTGCTGTTCTGCGGTCCCTGAGGCAGGCGGGGCTGACGGCCAACCCAAAAAAGTGCGTGATCGGGCGGAGGGAGATCCGGTATCTGTGGTACCACTTGGGTCGAGGAGAGGTGCGGCCGCAGGTTGAAAAGACTGCGGCCATCGCCGCCTCTCCGCGGCCCAAGACTAAGAAGGAGGTGAGGGCTGGCTGGCTATTACCGGCAGTTCGTGCCAGGGTTTTCAGAGCTGGCCAGTCCCTTGACGGACCTCACCCGGAAGGGTGCCCCGGATCCGGTCCAATGGTCGGGCCAGTGCCAGGGGTCGTTCGAGGCCCTTAAGGGCGCTCTTTGTGGAGAAACGGTCCTGTGTGCGCCTGATTTTAACCTCCCTTTCTCCCTACAGACGCATCGGATAGAGGCCTGGGAGCAGTGCTGACCCAGCAGGTGCAGGGGGCTGACCGGCCGGTGCTGTACCTGAGCCGCAAACTGTCGGAGAGGGAGGGCCGGTGGAGAAGGAGTGCCTGGCCATCAAGTGGGCGGTCGGCGCCCTCCGCTACTACTGGCCAGGGTTACGGAAGCGAGGCTTAGTTGCGCACCTGTTGCGAATGAAGCCTCGTTAATGAAATGGTTTAAGATGTGTGTGCCTCTGCTTTCGAGACGAGGGCTGGAAAGCCAAAGACTGTAAAGTCAAAACAATAGAACCACGACATAAACGACCATTCCCTCATCCCAATACTGCGTCTGCCTCTGTGTGTTACATTGTTACATTGGCGCCCAACCTGGGACACAGAGATGGAGACGTTAAGCGTGGCCATCGGAGGTCTATGGAGAGACAAATGAGAGATGCTTCACGAACCACCTTAGCTTTTGTTACTTGTGATGAAAGTCTCTGAATAAACCATCAGCTCTAGTCTTTGAAATTTTATTTATAAGTATTTTAACTTAGAATTCCACCACATCATCTGTTTGTACTGGGCCGAGGGCTTGAGGAGCACCTGCCAGGCCCGGCTCCAGGTACGGCGACACCAGCGAATGAGCGCCTGAGCAGACGGGATGCTGACCTCCGCCTCCAGGTCAGGGAACAACAGGGGCTGATAACCATCTGCACACTGGAAGGGGAAGAGACCAGAAGCAGAGCCCTGCAGGGTGTTGTGGGCATACTCAACCCAGATGAGGTACCTGCTCCAGGTGGCTGGGTTCTGGGACACGAGACACCGTAGGCAGGTCTCCAGGTCTTGGTTGAACCTCTCTGGCTGTTGGACTGGAGATGGTACTCGGAGGAGAGACTGACAGTGTCCCAAGAAGAGAGCAGAACGCCTTCTACAATTGAGAGATGAATTGCTGCCCCCGATCTGACACCACATCCTTAGGGAATCCATGGATACGGAAAACATGAAAAAACATTTCCTCTGTCATCTCCCTGCCGGATGGCAATTTAGGCAGAGGGATGAAGTGCACCATCTTAGAAAATCTGTCCACCACCATCAGAATGGTGGTGTTACCTTCTGAGGGGGGTAACCCCGTGACTAAGTCCAGTGAGATGTCAGACTAGGGGCGATGAGGCACAGGAAGCGGACGCAGGAGACCAGAAGGCGGGCGTCGGGAGACCTTGTTCCAGCCGCACACAGGACAGGCAGCCACATACTCTCCAACCTCTCTCTCCATGGACGGCCACCAGAAGTGTAGCCTGACCACGAAGAGAGTCCACCGTATACCAGGGTGACAGGAGAGAATGGGAGACAGGAACAAACAACCAATTTAGGGGACATTTGTCCAGTACTTGGGCGTTAACACTCGCCTGTCTGACCTCTTCCTCAATGCCTCATGTAACAGCCCCCACCACACAGGATGTTATTGGGAAACTTTGGGGCTGAGAGAGGACAGCCCTGATACCCATGTCCGAGGCATCCACCTCCAGAACCAACTGTTGACGGGGATCCGGGAGAGTGAGGACGGTTACCGAGGTGAAGCTCTCCCTCAGCCTCCGGAAAGCCTGGTTCGCCTGGTGAGACCACTGGAATCTGACACCAGAGGACATGAGGGCATGCAGCGGAGCGGCAACAGTGCTAACGTTTCTGATGAACCGTCTGTAAAAATTTGCAAAACTCAAAAAACCTTGCACTACCTTGCGACTGGTAGGCGTGGGCCACTCAGCAACAGCACTTACCTTGGCAGGGTCCATTTGAATGTTGTCCTCCTAGATGATGAAACCCAGGAAAGCAACAGTGGAGGCTTGGAACTCACACTTCTCCACTTTCACGAAGAGTTGGTTATTGAGGAGGCGCTGGAGAACTTGGTGGATGTGCCGGACATGGGTTTCCTCGTCAGGGGAGAAGATAAGGATATCATCCAGATAGACAAAGACAAACTGATTAAGCATGTCACAGAGAACATCATTCACCAGAGCCTGGGACACCGCTGGGGCATTGGTGAGTCCCAAAGGCATCACAAGGTATTAGGAGTGGTCACTATGAATACCTTGTGACCACTAAGTGTTCTTAATGGTAATGTGGTTCAGGCCTCGGTAGTCGATGCAGGGACGAAGTGTCTTTTCCTTCTTGTCGACGAAGAAGAAGCCAGCCTCAGCAGGAGAAGAGGATGGGCGAATCATACCGGCAGCAAGGGAAGAGTCTCTTTCATAGCCTCCCTCTCAGGGGCCGACAAGGAATAGAGACACCCTTTGGGAGGAGAAGTACCTGGGAGCAAGTCTATAGCGCAGTCGTAGGACCGATGAGAGGGTAGAGAGGAAGCATGGGTCTTATTGAATACATATTTGAGATCGAGGTAACGGAGGGAACAGACATCAGAAAGATCCAGGAAGTCGGAATCCGCTGAAACCAGGAGGCGTGAGGAGACAGAAGCCCTAGGAGGCACTGGAGACACTGAAGCAGGAACAGACGGAAAGCAGGAGGGCGATGTTATGGAAAATACATTGATAGAACTGTTTGAAGAACATACACTTTCATATGACCGATACAACTTGTGTAAATACTGTGATTACATGTTCTCCTTTATTACCACACCTCTAAAGTTCTATAGCCATTGTTCTGAGAAACACCATATGATTACCATATGGATAGCTGTGGTTCCGGAGTGAGTGGTGGAGCAAAAAGACAGACACATCTTGCTGACAGGAAGGTGGATAGGTGTGAAATGTTGAACGCCGATTGAGCAATAGAATATGATAGGAAGTCTCCCCATTGTTCTTTCTCTCCCGCTACCTCTCGTGTAAGCACAAGCCCGCCAGGTGATAGACTTTGTGGCACCCACCATTTGTTGTTTCATCTTTATAAAAGACAACCTTGAGAATTGCCTTTTCAGATTTGCACTATTCATGACTTTATTTCTTGAATCTCATCTCTGAAGAGCTAAAAGTACAGAGTGGTAAATCCTAGACTTGCACCACAGTGAGCATCCCTCGCCCCAACCCATTCCTGTCTGGAATGACGACGTCTGCAGCTCGAAGTGAAGCCCACACTGGACCAGGAATGCCCGACATTTACCGGAGTCACCGGAGAACCACTCGGGTTTGGAGAGGTGAGGAGCCGGTGCCGGTGGTGTGAGCAGGGGAGCAGGAGCTGGAAATGGAACAGGAGCGGGATCACAGGTTGGAACTGGCACCGGGACCAGAGGAGAAGAGACGAGAGTCTCGAGGCACGCCATCAGCTGCTGGATCTGGTCAGCCAGCTGACAAACCTTGCTGCCAATGGAGGCTTGGAAGCCCTCTGACAGCCCAATCACCCCTAGGCAGATTGAGGTGAGTTGCTTGTCATGGCAAAGATTCCGTCTCTCCTGGGTTTGAAGCGCAGTGCGCACAAAGTCTGAGTCGGCTGAGTCCATAGTTTGGCCAGTTTGTACTGTAATGAAGCATGCAAACAATCTAGCCATGGAGCCAGTCTGGCATTTGCTATTTTGCCATTTAAAGAAAACAGTTTAGCACCACAACTTGAGGTACTGAGAAACATTATCCCCATTTATCGGTTCATTATGTCATTCCTCCTCCTCCATTCCTGCCTTTCAGGCCTTGCTTTTCCATACCCAAAATGAAATGGATGCATGATTTTTTTTTCACTTTTATGCTAACCTGCTACAGGAATACTGTGCTCAAATCTTATGGGCTCATCTCAACCCTCAACACACCAAAGGATTGTCATCTCTATATCCAAATTAAAATCAGGCTTAAACTTTTCAGTGCCGATAAACAAACAACAAATCTGAACTCATCTTACTTTTCTTGTGTTCTTTCATCAAGAGTGAGATTGCATTTTCATGATTGTTTTGTATGAGTTATGGGTTTGAGTTTGAGTTGTGACATGGCATATATGCCTAATCATTATACCTAACCTCAGGTTGTCTCTGCTCGGTTTTTGCAAACTTCTGAGGCTCTTCCTCTGTCATCCATCTCCTTATATCAGCCAGAGTAATGTGTTTTGGAACCTTGTTTTGTTCCTGAAGCTCCAATAAGGTCTTCATATGGATAGTCTGCCAATAAATAATGATGATTCCAGTATTTGTTTTGTATCATTTAGAAACCGCCCTTATAGTGCTTGACTGGTAGTTTAGACTGGTGCTAGCACACATGAGGCCCCTGGTGAAGACATCCTTGGACCCCCTGCAGTTTGCCTACCAGGCAGATATTGGTGTGGATGATGCCATCATCTACCTGCTCCAGTGCATTTAACACCATACAGCCCTTACTACTTGTGGATAAGCTGCTGAGGATGCAGGTGGACTCCCCCATGGTTTCCCGGATTACAAACTACCTGACCAACAGGCCACAGTCAGCACTGGCGCCCCCCAGGGGACAGTTTTGGCTCCCCTGCTCTTTACCCTCTATACCTCAGACTTCAGGCACAACACAGATACTTGCCATCTGCAGAAGTTCTCGGACGATTCTGCTACTGTGGGATGTGTCAGTTGAGGCCAGGAGACCGAGTATAGAGGACTGGTGGACAGTTTTTTTTGAGTGGTGTAAGCAGAAACACCTGCTACTCAATATCAGCAAGACAAAGGAGATGGTGGTGGACTATAGGAGGACTAGGGTCCCCCTGTTTCCTGTTTCCATCCAGGGAGAGGACGTGGAGGTGGTCCAGAGTTACAAGTACCTGGGGGTGCACCTGGACAATAAACTGGACTTGTAACACAGATGTCCTTTAGAAGAGGGGCCAGAGCTGGCTTTATTTCCTGAGGAGGCTCAGGTCCTTTGGCGTGTGCAGGACACTGCTGAACATGTTCTACCAGTCTGTGGTGGCCAGCGCAGTGCTGTATACGGTGGTATGCTGGGGGGGTAGCATCAAGGAAGGTGACACCAAGAGGCTGACCAAGCTTATTAAGAAAGACGGTTCTGTCCTCTGTGTCACCCTGGACACTGTGGAGGAGGTGGCCAATAGGAGGATGAGGACCAAACTCCTGGCCATCATGGACAATCCCTCCCATCCCCTACATGACATTGTGGCAGAGCAGAGAAGCTCCTTTAGCAACAGACTACTACAACCACATTGCACTAAGGAGTGCTATAGAGATCTTTTCTGCCTGCCGCAATAAGACTGTCCAACTTCTCCTCTGGCTGGCTCGATCAGGGTGATCAATCAGGCTGGGGGATGTTAAATCATAACAGGACTGTTCTTACTGTATGTAATGATTCAGACGTTTGTTTTATTCTAATATTCTATTGTCACTTTATTTTGTTGTTTTTGTTTGTGATGTGAGCTGCTCTAACGTCTTAATTTCCCCTCGGGGATCAATAAAGTACCTATCTATCTATCTCATGCACTTACAAAGTGTATTGTCCCACACTACACAGAGTAAATGTTACACTTTCAAAAGCGTAAGCTTTTTAACACTTTCACAGAGTTAATGTAAATTGCTAAAATGAGCACTGGTTATAGTTGAATTCACTGTACACTAGTGTAAAGTGTTAACAATTAACCCTAACCCTAACCCTAACCCTAACTCCATCATTACATTTTTGACTCTAATAGAGTTAACTACCTTTTAACACTACAGGATGTAATCTTAAATTATAACCATTCCAGCCATTTAATACCCCCTGCACCCCCCAATGAGTTTGTGTACTTTCAACTAAAATAAATACAGTACAGAATCTGCTGTAGTTGCTTTTAATCAACACCACATTCGACGTTACAAAGCTTCATCGTAGGACACGCAAAATACATTGTGTGCCTTGAAAAGCTCATCGAAAGCTGCCACTGATGTTTGGGTCTTGCAAGAAATGGTCTTCTGGTCAACGACAAGGAGGACTTTCTGGATGACCTTCTTCTGTTCGCCGACACAGAGGAGGCTGTCTACGTCTAACTTGAGAAAGGAAGGTCACCATGCTAGTCCCCCTTGAGAGAGAAGAAACGGGGGGAAAAAACCACAGTCAGTCAGATACATTAGCCTAGGGTACAAAGTAGTCTCCATTTTGTCACTCTGATTTTGAGCAAACATGCTGATTGGTTATGATGTAACTGCTGTCTGCGATGTGCCTCCGATGACCTTAGTGAAACTGTCAGAAAGGAAGAGGGGGGAGAGGGGCTTGTGGTGGCTGTGTGTATGGCTAGCAGGCACTGTGCTAGACAAAGGAGTGGCACAGAAACTATTTGGTGGTCAAGCAAAAGTCATGTACTCTTACCAAAATCATCAGATTCATGCTGAGCAGAGCTTCCAAAAAGGGCACTGTGGGGCAGGTTCTAGCAGTCTGCGATGACCCTGGGCCGGAAGATATCCAAGATTGTTGAGGACTTCTCTGGATCCTGCACAATTTTTTGTCTGTGTTTGAATGTTGCCCTCATCTTCTTCTTGACCAGTGCTCTGCTTTTATCGCCTGTCAGTTGCTCAACAGTTGAAGGTGTATCCTGCTTTATCTTGGTATGTGGACATGGATCTCTTCTTGGTCCCAATTAATGTGTTGTACAATCTTAATCTTGAAGGCCAGGAAACCCGACCCACTATCGGCCTTGTAGTAGTGTTCCTGCCAATCAAAAGGAAAACAGAGTAAGAACTTGACAAACCCGAGTTTCCCCTACTGCCAAGGTCTCTCGCTCCTCCGAAGATTTTAGGCTTCAAAGCCTTGTTTCTATTGACAGTTTTAATGAAAGAGGGTCTAGATGAGAGAGACCCTTTCCCTCCTGCCCGGACAATAATCTAAAAAGAACACTGTGACAAACAAATATATATGCCATTTAGCTGAAGCTTTTATCCAAAGCGATTTACATTGCAGTGAGTGGATACATTTCAGTATATATGGTCCCAGTAGGAATCGAACCCACAACCTAAGCATTGTTGCTGGAGGAACAGCAAGAACGAAACAAAAAGAAGGTACAAGGCGTAATGGGCGCCGAAACCGGGAAACCAGTTCCATACAGAGCTACACCAGAACCACTTCCAGTGCTGAGACCTCAGGGACAAGAGCAACCCACCGTACCTGTAGTTCAGGTGTATACCCAGCAGCCCCAGCAGTTTCAGCCATGGAAGGGCAGAAAGAGACCCCAAGGAAGGGTCCTAAGGACAGACCCACTAAGTCCACCAGGTGTGTGTTGGGGATGTCACCAAGCAGGACACAACCGAACGAATTGTACAACTAATCCATGGAAGCCGAGGGAGAATAGTAAACAGGGCTATGGTCAGCAGCAGCAGAGGCCTCCACAAGGACCAGCCAATCCATATAGGGGACTAAATTATGGTTACTAGGGATGCCCAGAGAATCCGAAAAGGGAGGGTCAGCTTCCAGTGTTAACCACAGAAGCTGATCAAGAACCAATGCTGCAGGTTGAAATAGAAGATAGAGACATACCCATGATGATAGATAGAGGAGCTACCTACACTTGTGTAGGTCTAAATTATGCCTCTCACCTCCCCAGGTCAGGAAAATGTGTTAAAACCGTAGGATTCTCGGGACAAGCGCAGCTAATCCCAATGACAACTCCAGTAAGTCTGAAGATAGGAGACAGAGCCACAACCCTGCCCATACTGATCTCTGACCAGACACCTGTGAATCTCTTGGGGAGGGATGTATTATGCATGCTGGGGATGAAAATATGGTGTTCCCCAGAAGGTGTATATGTAGATAATATGGCAATAAAGATACAAGAAATACCAATAACTGCAAGCGCAAATGTTTACTGGTTAGGGGAAATAAATTATGAAATAGAGCAAACTTGGTTAAAATGGAGAAAATGTATTGAAGCCCAATTGCAACTCCTGCCAAGAACAAATTTGGCAGGAGCAAACCAAAAATCTGGTTGTCCCATTAATGTCACAATATATTATAGGGGGAAAACAGGGAGCAGCTATGCAAATAGATGAATCAGAATTCATACGAAAATGGTATAATATACCTAATGCTGCTCATCATGTGTCATTAATGGTAAATAAAGGATATAGAGCAAGAGTCTTGGGACCAATGATGAGAACCGCATTAAAAAGTGATTGGAAAGAAACAAGTAACCCATTGGTAAAACATTCTGCAGACAAGGAATTCATAAAAATAATATATACCACAGGAAGTAGCTATATTGGTTAAACAACAGGTTCAGATTAAAGGAAAGTCAGATAATCAATTAATAGAACCAATAACGCAGCTAGAGGATATAATACGCATGCAACAGATTGCAGGGCCGTTTGAGCAATCCGTGTGGCTCCAAAGGGGGGCGAGGGTAGACTCTACAGGATTGTGGAGATCGCATGAGGGTATTATAGTGGCACTCACTGTGCTACTGGGGATTTTGATCATTGCGCAAGGGGGGAAGTTGTGAGAAAGATAAAAATCCAAGGGTATTGGTCACCCTATTTACAGAAGAAAATGCATTGGCAGAATGCACAGTATGCACACAAAACAATGCACACATACCGGTTCCAGACGGACCATTTAAACATTTGGTAATGGACTATGTAGACATTATAAAAAAGGTTAATGGGAAAAGATACATGCTTGTTGTAATAGATAGATTCAGCAGATGGGTAGAAGCAACGCATTAGCAGAATTAGGGGCAGAAATAGTGGTTAGATTTCTAACAAGAGAAGTAATACCCAGATTTGGAATACCTAATGAGATTAGCTCAGATAACGGTGCAGCATTTATTCAGAAAACTGTGAAACAAGTCATACAGCAGTTAAGAATAAAGCAAAGATTGGGTTGTGTCTATCATTCACAATCACAAGGAATGGTAGAAAGAATAAATGGTACCCTCAAAACAAAGCTGAATAAGATATGTGCCAGCACAAAGCTTAACTGGGTAGATGCCTTGCCACTTGCATTAATGAGTTATCGCATGCAGACTAACAGAAACACGCATTTAACACCGCATGAAATGCTTACAGGTCGACCCATGCCAGTGCCAACAATAAGAGGACCTTATAAAGGACCACCACTTGAACAACTCCAGATAGAATTGAAACAATATATGAAACAATTAACTGAGATACACAAAGTTATATGTTCACAGGAAAAAGACAAGCAGCCGGAGCCGGAGACACCCCTGCCCAATCCGAGAACTCCAGGAGACCAGGTGTACATCAAAGTCTTCAGAAGGAAGTGGAACGAGCCAAGGAGAGAGGGACCGTACGAGGTAGTGCGAGCCACCTCCACTGTAATACAAGTCAGAGGGAGTCTAACCTGGTACCACTTGAACCACTGCACCAGGGTCCCGAGGCAAGAACTCAGGCAAATCAGAGAAGAAGACGAAGGAATGGGTGAGATCGTACAGGAGCACGGAGGAAATGAAGAAACAGGTACAGAGGCTGAACAGGGGCCTGAAATCCAGCCCCCAGCTGAACGGGAAAGACAGTAGAACCCGGGGAATCCCAGGGAAGGGACTAGTGCTCTGTATGATAATAATGCTAATCTGTTTGCTGTCACATATAGAACAGGCCCTAACACAAGAATTGAGACAAGTAGAATAACATGGTAGAACAGACAAGTATTACATTTTCTGATGGCCGCTCAAGATGGAGTGTGTAAAATGTTTGGGGACCAATGCTGTACATTCATTCCTGATAACACTGATCCTTCAGGAAGTTTTGTTAGAGCAATGACTAAAATAAAGACCTTGAGACAGGAAGTGAAAATTAATGCGGGCACAGACTTTTGGAAATTAGACTGGTTTGACAACATCCCAGGATCATGGGGAGGAATGTTGGCAAAAATGGGAATAATGGTTGTGATTGTAGTGTTAGGACTGTTATTTTGTTGCCTGTATGCCTGTTTTGAGATCCTTCTTTATACAGGGCACAATTAAGCAGATGAGTGTAACCAGAGGGATAGCTCCGATGGCACTCAACAGAATGGGAGGCCAACTAGACCTATATCCTGTTCTCAACTGGGGAGGCAGCAGTGAGTCTTCTGCCCCCTCATCCAATGATGACGAGATCATCTAGACTCCCAGCCAGGACTAGCAAGCGCTAACAGCTACACCTACTTGGGAGGAACATGGCTACATTCATCAAGAAAGACGAAACCCTGGCCATACAAGGACTATATTCTCCTTGGAATATTGACAATTTGAATGGACGATGATGTGTTTTATGGTGTTATGTGTAACAATTATTGTGTGTAGTACTGATAGAATGACCATGTTGAATGTATGCATAGAGGCACAATGGGATGGCCATGGTTAAGGGACAAGGAATGTTCCCCTGTGTTGGACATATAGGTCCCATTATAGGTTGATGTGTTGTGCGATGTTTTACTTTTTATTAACAATTTGTGTAGTCATTTAAATGTGTAGGACGTTGTTGCTCATGGGGACGGGTGCTCATTTGCAGACCTGTAAAGTGGTTGCTCAATGATGATTGGATAAGGTGAGAACCGTGGGGGAATTTTCCTAGTACAAGGCTGGGTTTTTCGCCCCTGTAAAGGAGGCGTGTCCCCAGGAGCTAATAGAATGTCATACTGTTGATGCCATACATGTTATGTTTACTTCTGTGATTCGCTTATGTATATTGTCTTAAATCACTTACATGTTCTATTAGTATATCATTTACAACTCATTAATATAGGGTGTGGGACTATTAAGTCCCAAAGGGGGGAGTATATGGTAAATTTAAAGACAATATCAGGGTTAGCAACCCCACACCCAGGGAAGAGATTAAAGGACAACAAATGGTCTTAGAATATTTGGAGAATGCAATAAAGGAGGGGTGAGGTTAAAGTGAGGGTTGACTAGAGCAGCGTTTCCCAACCACTGTGCCGCGGCACACTAGTGTGCCGTGAGAAATTATCCAATTTCACTTTTTTTTAATTAACATTTATTAATTATTATCTGCAAATAATATGCCATTGTCGAGTGTCTGTGCTGTAATATAGTGACTGGCAGAGTAATGTAATATTCGTCCGGGTGGCAGCAGGTAGCTAATTGCCTCGTTCCTTCTTAGAGACAAGAGAATTAGTGACACATGCGACAGGTCGTGGTGACAGTGATGGAGAAGTTTTTAAAAAGGAAAAATGCAAACTCCGAACTGGGCCCTGGACAAGATTCTGACCCAGGTGAAGGCCCTAGTATGAGTGGTGGTAAAAAGAAAGCAAAGACGGTGAGCTCGAGGCAATACAGCGAAAGCTATCTTTCGTTCGGATTTACTTTCACCGGGGATGAGACGACACCGACTCCATTATGCTTGGTGTGTGGCGAGAAGCTATCCAACAGCGCCATGGTGCCAAGCAAGCTTAAACGCCATCTCCAAACGAAACACCCGTCGCTTCAAAACAAGCCGATGGACTATTTTGTTCACGTGAAAACACAGAGAAACAGGCAACTTTTATGAGAAAAACCACAAAGGTAAATGAGAAAGCCCTCAAAGCTAGTTACCTAGTTGTTGAACTCGTAGCTAAATCAAAAAAGTCCCACTCTGTGGCAGAGACATTAATACTACCTGCCTGCAAAGCCATTGTCAATGAGATGCTCGGCCCTGACGCGGTTAAAGACATAGCTCTCAGATAACACAATTCCCGCTCTCAGATAACACAATTGCCAGGCGTATTGATGACATGTCTACAGACATCGAAAGTCATGTTTTGGGAAAGATACGCATCAGTAGGAAATTTGCATTGCAACTTGATGAGTCTACGGATATTAGTGGACATTCTCAGCTCTTGGCCAATGTGCGTTTTGTGGATGGAGATGCCATTAGAGACTAATATTGTAATTATATATACTGTATCAGGCTACAGAATGTCATTTTGTAACATTTTTGGTTGGTGGTGTGCCGCAAGATTCTTCCAATGTAAAAAATGTGCCGTGGCTCAAAAAAGGTTGAAAAACACTGGACTAGAGGGTATGAATACAATGGATCAAAGCTGCAGAAACAGGATAGAGTGATCAAAAGACAAGATAAATGAGTAATAAACACAGTTGTAAACAGCCAGGACAGATGGCTTTTGTAAACAGCCTGGGCCAATCAATCTTTCAACAGACTGACCGGCGCCAGGTCAGGTGGGAGTAGCTCCCTGGATGACGAAATGTAATTCTTGAATGTTATTGGTGTATGTAGACAGGAACTAGAAGTTTGTTGAATGGAGGGTGTTGACCTGGGTATAAGTCTATAAAGACAGGTGACAGACGAAAACTCAGGGTCAACTTTGCAAATTTGAACGGCTTCGTATTCTCTGTGAATAAAGTCTCTGAATGAATCAACAGCTCTGGTTAACGGTATGTTATTTCAAAATACCATTATTTATATTCTACGACACTGCTTGCACTCGAGTGACTACTCCGCGGTGTCTCCTGTGAAAACGTGTTCTTTATTTGAAGGAGAAGACAAACTACTTCTTACTTTTAGCTATTTATTTATATGTCAAAATTCTAGGCTTGTACAAGGACCACTTTTGGCGAAGAAAATCACAGTCAGCAAGCTGTTAATCTGTAACCAACCCTCCAAAAATTGATGCATTCAAACAGTCAAACAAAGCATTTAAATGCTTTGTTTGACTGTTTGAATGCAATACCAATGCAATACCAATGGTATTGACTATTTGGCTATTTGGTTGGGGAGGAACCGTGGTTTAGACTTGGCATCCCTTGTTGTTCACAGGCTGGTCACACCATTCGTCCCATCTGCGGAGTCAGCACCCTGTAAGAGATAAGATACCTACTCTGGTATGTCCTCCCTAGCCTGGTACTTTTCCACTATAGCTCTTTGTGTAAGCGTGTGTTGCGACATCTTTCTTGATGACCTGGCTTAACCTCTCCATGTATTAATCCAACGTACTATGGGACTAATGCTTGATTCATCTCATTTATTAACAGGCCATCACATTAGTAAATTTAGCACACTGCAGTAATGTATTTTTATTATAGCAAAAATAAACTGTTTATATAAAAATAATTTCCAACACTTCTCAATCAAGAGTTAATGATTACCAAACAAATATTTCCTGAATCAGATTGATTAAAAAAAAAGTTAATTCAATTGATTTGCACATGGAATATCAAATACAATTTCCAACGACTTCTCAATCAAAAGTTAATGATTACCAAAGATAAATGTTTCCTGAATCAGATTGATTAAAAAACTAGTTAATTCAATTGATTTGCACATGGAATATCAAATACAATTTTTAATCACCCTCAATAAAGAACTGAAAAGCTGTATTTATTCGTCTGCCATTGAGCATTATGATGCAACTGTTTTCATAAAAATAATTTCTAACAAATCCCTCCTTTCACACCTTTTAAGGTGTGAACCAAAAATAAATGTTTTTTATATTAAAAAAAAGTTTCTCAACAAACCCTCCTTTCACACCTTTTAAGGTGTGAACCAAACCTGCGAATCGCCTTTACAGCAAGGCCTCAAGTGCAGCCCTTTCCTCCCTATCAGACTCCTCCTCCCAGTCTGGACCCTCATCCTTGGTCATACATCCTTCAGCACTCAGGAGTGGGAGCTGATACGCAGGGGGAGCCTGTTCTTTGGACAGAGCAGTGGTTATTAAGCGATTCACTAGCGTGCGCATACAAGGGATACAACAACAACCACAGCATGTTAGTATAGCAGCAAAAGTGGCCATAGAAACAAACATAGACAAGAAAAGAGCCTTATACTTCCCAAACGTAGAGGTAAACCAGTCTCCCAACGGATCATCAACACCAGAATCCTCTGCCATTTGATTTGACAGGGTCCTCAGCCCTTCCAATGCCTTTGTGACTGACCCATCAGGAGCTGTGTTATTGGGGATAAAGGTACAGCACGAAGAACCAAACATAGCACACACCCCTCCCTTTTCAGCCAACACCATATCTAGGGCCATCCTATTTTGAACAGTCATAAGGGATGTGGCTGCCAATTGACCAGATAGACCTCCCACAGAGTCTCTAGTGAGGTTTGCCAACCTCTGAACATTAAAATGTATGTAGTTGATTCTATCAATGTTTTTATTCGTAGTTATCCATGGGAGTATTGATTCAAATCCGTTGGCAACAGGGCTGGCCAATTTGAACTCATCAGGAACTCCGCGGGGAATCGCAATTGCGTCAATATAAGTGGGAGAGTCTTTAGTCAAATCAAAACTGTCTGGCGTGGACCTTCTCCTATGGTAGTCGCCCACTGTGAGTGTCAAGTTTGCTTTGTGGCCAATCATGGTTAGGGGTAAAGCTAGCCTAACAATTGTACATGTGCCTGTCCAATGTTTGGGTAAGTAATTTAACAGCCTTCTGCCTCCACAGAACCAATGAAGGTCTGCTCTGGCTATGAGTAGTCTGGAGGCATTGGCCCATGTTGTGACATCAATAGTGTGAGTGCACCATGCAGGATTCATTTCACCCACCTTTGTACTACTTTCTCTGGTTAGGCAGGTGTTTCCTTTTCTTGGCTTTTCGTGGTGTGGTTGGTTGTGGCTGGGAAAAGAAGACTCAGAGTAGAGCAATTAGCAGGATCAGGTTCCATATGTAAGCGCATCATGCAATTAAAGCCATCTTTGTCTGTATCGTACAATAATGGAGTGGGGGTGGTATACAGAGTTTGTCTTGCCGTTGAACAAACAATGCAATCGGTCATATTCATGCTTCTGGCAGTAAACCGGACCCAAGTCAACCAGTGTTTGAGTCGCTATAACCAGTTTCTATGGCTAGGGTTTCTTTTACTGTCAAATTTGTGAAATAGCTGATCCTAGGGTCTATCTTCCCAGGGGGTCCTGGGCTGGGGATTTTCTTGGTAATGTAGTTCTGTGCATTCTGCGAATTACTAGTCATTGGGGACTGAAACTTTTTTGTTACTGTAATTATGAACTGACCCATGGGGTCAGTACCAGATTCATATGCCCCCAATACATAAATATCAGTATCCGTGGTTAGGGGTCTTTTTACAGTGATTATCAATGGGTTGCATGCACCGTTCTTACAATCATCTGGAGAGGATTCTTTAACGATGGTCAGTCTATTTCTGAGGGGGTCTTTCCCTTTGGATGATTTGATTGGTTTATAGCCCCAATTCCCAGTGCCTGAATTGGCTATTACATAGGACCAAGAGGAACACCACCTATCATTAGTGTATCTGGTGTTCCCATAGTATTCACACACATATTTCTCAGACCATTTATGACTTTGTTCATCCGATCCACACATGATTACTGAGCACAGGTCAAAACGTGCCACTCCATCTTGACCATCTACAAACTGTAGGTTAAGTGGAGTGATACTGCTTCTCATTGATCTTTTGGGTCTAAGATTAGTAGTGTTAGATGTTTCTTTCAGCTGTTCTGTTTCCTGACACAGCAAGGGAATGGCAATTAGTATGTACAGCACAGCTAAACAACTCAATGCTGTCCCTGAACCACGTCTACTGGGCTCAGAGGCAGGCATTTTTCCGCTGCTGCCTCCTGTTCAGCCAAATCAGTCCTAACTTCTCTTAATGTACAGGAAGGTGGTGAGGCGGGCACACAATGTGTCAGGTGATGCCAAATTACTCCTGTTTTACCTTTTACTTGGACTGCATGAGTTGTATATTCAACAACCTCATAGAGTCCAGTCCACCTGGGATCCGGCCACTTTCTTTTGTGGACCTTCACTCGTACCCAATCCCCTACCTTCACCACAGGAGTCTCTGGGGTAGTTGTCTCGGGCTTGGGCTCAGGCTCAGCCTCCACTTCCCGCACCTGTTTAGACAGAACTCGAGTCAGGTTGGTTAGTGCAGTCATGTATTCGTCACAGTGAATTTGCCGTACGTCAAAGGACGGCAGGTGGCCCCCATCCCTTGGAGGGCCAGGCATTGGGCGGCCAGTCAACAACTCATGTGGTGATAGGTGTGTTTTGCTACAGGGCGAGGTTCTCATAGACATTAGAGCCAGTGGGAGTGCGTCTAACCACTTTATGTTAGTGCCGTAGCACACCTTGGCAATCTTTTTCTTAAGGGTTTGATTAGCTCTTTCTACCAATCCTTGTGAAGCAGGATGATAAACTGACCCATACTTCTGTGTTATGCCTAGGGCTCTCTCTACCTCTTCTAGGTGTTTGTTTTTAAAGTGCGAGCCATTGTCTGATTTGATAGATCTGGGAACTCCATATCTGGGAATCAGTTCATTCTTCAGCCATTTTGTGACGCAGCTGGCGGTTTCCTTTTTGCATGGGATAGCTTCCACCCATTTTGTGAACCTATCCACCATTACCAGTAGGTACCTGTAGCCTCTGACTCGGTTGTCTGCACCCATGTCCGTAAAGTCAATGGTAATGTCTTTGAATGGTGCATTAAGAACTGGGAACTTTCCCATGGGGCACTTGTAGACCATCTTTGGGTTGTGGTCATTGCATGTGTCACATTCTGTCACATAGTTTTCCACTATGCTAGTCATGTGGGGATGCCACCAGAGAACTTCTAAATTCTGTTGGGTGACTTTTCTGCTCACATGGGTGGGGCCATGAGCTTGCTTCAGTAGGATTTGACAAAGCTTAGCTGGAGCTACTATTCTTCCATCATGGCATCTCCAGAGTCCATACTCTCCATCCTTGGCTGGCACTAGTTTAGCGCCTTTCCTGAGCCATTCACTCTGCTCATAGACGTCTGCTTCCTTTTGCATGTATCGGATGTCCTTTTCAGTTAGTTTTGGATGAGGATCTTCTGTGTTTGTCATCATCATCATCTGGCCCGTGTATCCTCCTGCTTCTTTGGCTGCTGTGTCAGCGGCATCATTTCCTTGGGCCACTTCGGTGGTGTTTTTCTGGTGTCCTTTGCATTTCATTACTGCAATTTCTTTGGGTAGTAACACAGCTTCAACTAGTTCTTCCAATTTCTCTCTGTGTCTTACTGGAGTGTTTGCCGTAGTCAGGAAATTTCTTCTCACCCATTGTGGTCTATCCACATGAACTGCCCCATGTCCATAGACAGAGTCAGTGTAGATGTTCACTTTTTTTCCTTCGCTGATTTGGAGTGCCTTGGTGAGAGCGACGATTTCTGCCAATTGAGCAGATGCTGGCTGAGGTATTTGTCCTGAGTTTAGTGTTTCGTGGCTGATAGTGTACCCTTCTCCTTTTTGTTCCACTACTGCATATGAGGCAACATTTCCATGTTCTCCTTTGTAGCAGCAGCCATCTGTGTAGAGTGTTAGGTCTGGATTTTTCAGAGGTTCTGAGTATAGATCTGGCCTGAGTTTGATGTCTTTGGCAGCTTTTTCGGCACAGTCATGAGGCATGTGAGTTTCAGTTGTCATTCCTGACGCCATGTTGACTCCTTCTGTAACAAAGGTAATGTGTGGCTGGGTGAGTGTGTTTGAGATTTTCACTTTCCTTGTTGGTGAAAAGGTAAATGCTCTTGAGGACATAAATGCCACCACTCCATGAACTGTGTTGACTTTTAGTGGATGGCACATCACAATGTGGCTTGTTTTGTCCACTGCCTTAGTTAGGGCCGCCAGGTATCGTGAGCATCCGGCTTGACCTGTTTCAATGTTAAGTTTTGAACTGTGGTACATTAGTACTCTTCTTTCTCCCTCCTTTTTCTGAAAAAGGACACCATTTACTATCCCTCCTTTTTCAGAAACATCCAGGTAGATAGGCAACATGTAGTCAGGGGAAGCCAGGGCGGTAGCCTGAGCAAGAGCCTGTTTGGTAGCCAAGGCAGCGTCTTCAGCGTCTTTTGTCCACGTGAGAGGTGCAGTGAGGTTTCTGTTTCCAGCTTCAGACACAATGTCACGTAGCAGTTGAGTTAAGTTGACGTATCCTGACACATGAGTTCTGCTGTAGCCAGCAAGCCCCAAAAAGGCTAGTATGTGTTGCACGGTGTTCGGTTTGCCATGGCTGAGAATGGAACTGTGCTGTGTCGAGGTGAGAGTACACCCTTCAGGTGAGATGAGCCTGCCCAGGAAGGTAACATGTCTTCTGCAGATCTTGTTTGATCTTGTAGCCTGTCTCAGAGAGGAGCATGAGGAGGTCATAGGTGGCCTGGAGGCAAGAAGAGACTTCAGGTGCAGCCAGAAGGAGGTCATCAACGTACTGTATCAGTACAACACCTGGTGGTAATGTGAGTTGTGTTCTCCAGTCTGAGTAAATTAGTTTAATCTTGTTGTAATCAAAGTGCTGTTGAGTTGTTTGTTTTGTTGTGGCTATCCTGCCTTAAGCTCTGATAAGTAGTTTCTATTGAAAGCCACCTGTTTGAAGTCAGTAGCTGTGAAGTGTTCTCAATTTCCAGTGGGAGGGCCTAAACACTATCCTGCCAGGTATTTAACTCCTGCTCACCCTGGACCAGGTCTAATACATTTGGGATTGAGTGAGTGGTGAAACCTGTCTGGTCGTTAACTGATCGTCAGGTGGGAGGGGTTGCTACTCTGCTAGTCACCAGCAATCACGGAATCTGCATTTAGATTGTGACAATCACAGAGCGACAGCCTCCTGACACGAAGACGCCAGACACTAAGACAAAAGAGTCTATCTGTGGAGTCCACCGAGGAAGGCCATACTACTCAGTATTTTTGGATAATTTCTTCATTACCCTGAGTGTATTGAGCCTACCTATATCCTACTTTTCCCACTAACCCTCTCCCTCTATACCGACAAAAAATCACAATGTGCTTACTCCTCATTATTGTTATTTCATCCATCAGGAAGACACATCGACGGTACACCTCCACCCGCAACCCTTCCAATCTAATTTACCCACCATGCTCAACTGACCACGACCTCACTATCATGGGAGGACTTTGGAACTGCCAGTCTGCGGTCCGGAAAGCAGAGGCTATCTCAGCCTATGCATGTTTCATGTCTCTCCACTTCTTTGCTCTCACAGAGACATGGATTACACCGGATAACACAGCTACTCCGGCAGCCCTCTCTGATGCCTACTCCTTTACTCATTCCCCTAGACTCTCTGGTCGAGGAGGAGGAACAGGACTCCTCATCTCGCCTAAGTGGTCACATAATGTCCTTCCCCTGTCACACCTGTCCATTTCCACTTTTGAATTCCATGCTGTTTCTATCACCTCCCCTGTCAAACTTCACATTGTTGTTATCTATCGTCCTCCAGGTCAGCTTGGCCACTTCTTAGATGAGATGGATGTCCTTCTCAGCTCCTTCCCTGAGGACGGCACACCGCTCACAAAACTGGGTGACTTCAACATCCAGTCGGAGAAGCTTCACTCGTCTGGAGCACTTCACCTTCTCTCCTCCTTTGGCCTCAATCTGTCCCACTGTTACAACCCGGCTCGCTAGGGGAAAGGGAAGCAACATATAACCAGGTGGAATTGGTAAATTATAGTTATTTTATTAACAAGGAACTTAAATTGTCTTAAGGGTCACAAGGGTCATACAAATTCAGTGGCTACAACAATAGAAAAAAGGGCCTGCAGGGGCTGTTCAACTCAAATAAACAAATATAACCAAAAGCAAGCTCATAAACGGCGAGCAAAACCTAAACTTTTATCATCTAATCAAAACCAAAGCGAAAACAAAACCTCACTGGCCTAAAGCAGTGGACAAAAATTAAGTACAGTGCAGAACAGCCACCTCTACTCCTGGAGAGTCTAAACAAAGGAATCCACTGAGTGTGGTGCAAAATCAGTGCAACAAAACTATACTTGGCCCAATTTTCGGTAACCATAAACTAATAAACGATTGCGCTAAGCACAGTATCACAATACACAATACTAACAAGTTTCTACAAAGTCTATAGTTCTACGAGTTTCTACAAGGTCTATTGCTCTACAAGTCTCTCATGGGTACTGGTCAAACACACACAGCCCGCCGACTGACAAGCTGGCCCGGCTTTTTATCCGGCCCGCGCTGGGACCCGATAGGCACGCTGGTTGCGATGCATCCAATCCGGATCCGCGCTGGCGATGTCGACGGAGTGGGCGGAGCCTCGGAATTTGTAGCGCGCAGCCTGCTTGACAGCATAATAAGAGACATACGGGCGGGTATCGGCTGCGGCCGTAACACCCACTCTCCTCCCACTCATAAGGCGGGCAATCAGCTCGACCTTGTCTTCACAAGATCCTCACATACCTCAAACCTCACTGTTACCCCTCTTCCGGTTTCTGATCATCATTTCATATCCTTCTCCCTCCCTCTCAAATGCTCACCCTCCCAGCCAGTCTCTACCCACACTGTATCCTCTCATCGCAACCTGCGCACCCTCTCACTCACCGCTCTCTCTTCCTCTGTCTTATCCGCCCTAGCCTCTGTTGAATCCTTCTCTCTTCTTTCCACTGATGCAGCTTCTTCGACTCTCTCTGTCCACAGATCTCAACGCCGGCACCATCCACTCCTCGCACTCCCTGGCTGTGTGAAACCCTGCAAGCTTGTAGAATAGGGCTCCGGGCAGCTGAGAGGAAATGGAGAAAATCTGGCCTTCCTGATGATCTAGACCCTTATCTCTCTCTCCTCCTCAACTACACCTCATCTGCATCAGCTGCTAAAGCTTTATACTACCATTCCAAAATTCAATCCTCTGTCTCTAACCCGAGGACACGGTTCTCCACATTTTCCTCACTCCTCAACCCTCCTCTTTGTCTGCCGATGACTTTGTCACCTACTTTGAAAAGAACGTTGATGACATTAGCAGCTCCTTCCCTCTACCTCTCACCAACAATGCTACCTTTCCTCCCAAACCCACTGTGCAACACCCAGTCTCTGGTTTATCAAATCCCCCCCCTCCCCTGACGATGTTCTAAAACTGGCCACATCCAAGCGGGCAACTACCTGCCCCCTCGATCCTATCCCCTCCCCCCTTCTCCATTCCATCTCCAAAGACATCCTTCCGTTCCTTACCACTTTAATCAATTCCTCTCTATCTACAGGATCTGTCCCAGCTGCCTTCAAGACAGCCAGAGTCAAGCCTCTTCTCAAGAAACCAACTCTTGACCCGTCTGCTGTCCATAACTACAGACCAGTATCCCTTCTCTCCTTCTTATTTAAAACCCTTGAACGTGCTGTCTCTAACCAACTGTCTAACTACCTCCTTCAGAACAACTTCCTCGACCCTCACCAATCCGGCTTTAAAGCTGGGCACTCTACTGAAACTGCTCTCCTCGCTGTCATGGAGGCCCTCCACTCCGTTTGAGCTTCCTCCCTCTCCTCTGTTCTCATTCTTCTGGACCTGTCCGCTGCTTTCGACACAGTAAACCACCTGATCCTTCTCTCCACCCTCTCAGAATTGGGCATCTCCTGCTCTGCATCCTACCTGGCCGGTCGCTCCTCTCCACGAGCCCTAACCACTGGGGTCCCCCTGGGCTCCATCACAGTAGAGAACTCTACTGTGACCTCCTCCCTTACAGCCAAGAACCTTGGGGTGATCCTTGACAACCACTTATCTTGGGCGGCAAACATCACAGCGACAGCACGCTCCTGTAGATTCTTCCTCTACAACATCAGAAGGATACGCCCATTCCTCACCAGAGAAGCAGCGCAACTTTTGGTCCAAACACTTGTAATCTCCCGTCTTGTCTACTGCAACGCACTCTTGGCCGGACTCCCCGCCTCCGCCATCAGACCTCTGCAGCTCATACAGAATGCTGCTGCTCGTCTGGTGTTCAACCTCCCCAAATTCTCCCATGTCACGCCCCTCCTCCGCACCCTTCACTGGCTCCCGGTAGCAGCTCGCATCAGATTCAAGACCCTGGTGCTCGCCTACCGGGCAGCAAAGGGAACAGCCCCTTCCTACTTGCAAGCAATGGTTAGTCCCCAAACCCCTGCACAATCACTCTGCTCTTCCACCTGGCACCGCCACCTCTACGTGGATGCAGCGGCCGCGCCACTCGGTCACAGCTTTTCACTGTCCTGGCGCCCTGCTGGTGGAATGAGCTTCCCCCCACTGTCAGGACTGCAGAGTCACTACCGATCTTCCGCTAGATTGAAAACCCATCTCTTCAGGCTACATCTTAAGTCCTTCCTAAGACCTCTTCACGCCCACTACCCTCCCTGTACTAACCCTAACCTCAACCCTTGAGACCTCTTCACCCCCACTTCCCCCCTGCACAATTTCTCTCCTATTAATAAATAATAATAATAATACAAAGAAATACACACACACACACACACTCACTCACCGGCCACTTTATTAGGTACACCTTGCTAGTACCGGGATGGACCCCCTTTTGCCTTCAGAACTGCCTTAATTATTTGTGGCATAGATTCAACAAGGTGCTGGAATCATTCCTCAGATTTTGGTCCATATTCACATGAATCTGATGCTGCAGATTTGTCGGCTGCACATCCATGATGCGAATCTCCCATTCCACCACATCCCAAAGGTGCTCTAGGCTGTGGCGTTTAAACGATGCTCAATTGGTACCAAGGGGCCCAAAGTATGGCAAGAAAATATCTCCCACACCATTAGATATTTGCGTTAACGAGCAGTTTAACAGGTGTACCTTATAAAGTGGCCTGTGTGTGTGTGTGTGTGTGTGTGTGTATGTATGTATGTATGTATGTATGTATATGCCTTCTGGCATTACGACTGCCAATGGCCCCTGGTGTGAGCATTGATTACTTTGTCTTATGATGACTGTTGGATAGTTGATTCTCTTACTTAAACAAATGTATTTGTCGCTTTGGATAAAGGCGTCTGCTAAATGCCATAAATGTAGATCGATCCACGTACCCCACTCTGACAATAGTGGATATAGATAAACAATATATATATATATATATATATATATATATAGTAAAATTAACTTCAAATATTGGTCACCATATCATGTTTGATTAGCTGTCACTTTCGTTAAACAAGTACCCGAAAACCGCTAACGCGACAAAAAGCTTTTTTTTCCCAACTTCGCGGCGGAGGTTGGAATTCCGAGTGAAGCCGTCTCGCTGAAATGAATGGAAATCAATGACACCATTTATCAAGCCATTTCATCTTCTCCTTTCAAGAGCATTTTTTTCCCCCCCATATGGCCATTTCAGTTAGTCATGAACTCGTATTAGTTAATATACGATACTATATATTATAGTTTTACTAATTGTATTTTGTTTCATTTATATATATACAACCCCTACATATATTACTACTTAAAATGCCTAAAATTAGAATCAAGTGCACCACATCAGGTACAAATGAACATCGTTAGAGAGGATTTTGGAGGAGCCTGTCTTATTTAAACCTCAGACATTAAGTTTGGTTTTCTCTTGACTGTTGAAGTGAGTGGTATCACCATGGTGAGATCAAAAGAGCTCTCTGAGGCCTTCAGAAAGAAGGTTGTAGATGTGTATGAGTCTGGGAAGGGATTTTAAAAGATCTCCAAACAATTAATAAATCAGCCATTCCACTGTTCTGAACATTATTTACAATTGGAGAACATTTAAAACAACTGCAAGATCAGCCCAAGAGCAGACCGCAAGATGCTTAAAAAAGATCTTAATCCTATTCAGATGCTGTGGGGTGATATGGGTCATGATTTTTTCCTCACAAGAAAAAAGCATTTCTATTAATTACATTTTACCAAAATGTTTAAAGATCTTTTTTTTCAGTTGTATTTGTTTAGTTATATTACCTCCATTTAAAGTAAAATTAAGATCAAATGTCCATATGTTTGAGTATATTGAAAAAGACAAATGTTTTCATAGGGTGTCCTAACTTTTTAACATGACTGTATGTAATATATTATCTATAGAGAGCGAATCCCCAACTTTATGCTAATGAGAGCCTGTGTAATGTGTTTGGTATGATTAAATACTGTCTGATCAATAATTACTGTCTACTGAAACACTAAATGTTGTTAACATGTAACACGAATTTAGCCAGGGCAAATAGACCACTGTAGATCTTCATTTAAGTGTTTGAATATTTGAGCTACCTGGTAGGCGAACCGCAAACGTTTTCAAGCTTTTTTTTAAACCTAACAGTAATCATATACACGAATCCGACAAGCGCTTTGTGTATGACGCCATCTTGTGGCGACGCCATTACTGGTATGTTACTGGTATGTAAACAACCCTCCGTGACAACGCCCCCTCGGTGACAGCCGCAGCCAGGCAGTATCATGGCTAGTTGGGTTGATGATGTTAGACAGTGGCCTCCAGTTACAGATGAAGGTACCAGCGATCTTAGAGATTATTTATGGAAATAGCTTAGAGTAGAGAACGGGGAAATAAAGACAGAATTGGCATTAGGCTAATATTATCTAGTTAACTACTGTAGCTAGCTAACGTTAGCAATTCGTTAGCTAGCTACGTTAGCTAGGCTAGCTAACGAGCAAACCATAAAGATATCTTTCCATTTGGCTACAATAAATTCATGAATGCATATTAAATAAACATATTAAATAAACGAATTCATGTTTTTCTTTTGTGATCATTGTTTATCTAATTTTCACATTTCAAAAGGAGGGGTAAGGCACAGCTAGCGTTGTTGGTTCTCAGAGTCAAGCAAATTACAGTCTCACAGTCAAGCAAATCAAACCGCAGTAACAACAGACATAACTGTTCACATAACATAATTGTTTTAAAGGTATTCAAAAGTATTTTTTTCATCGCCTGGCATCCGATGATCAACAAAATGCCAACTACAGGTCACTCATAGAGGGTCAAAATTACCTGAGCTCCGGATGGGTTGGTCAAATACTGCACACTCTACCAGATGATGAACACATAGTTCTAAAAGGACCTGTCCGATTTTCAGACCATTAACAACAATCATACTGTAGAAATAACTCTGCAAAGGAAGGATGGGAAAGTTGTAGATGTGCACTGTAATTGTATGGCTAACAGAGGGAAGTGTTGCAGTCATACAGCAGGTCTACTTTATAAGCTGAAAGATGCTGTGACCCGAGGCTTCACAGGTACAGCCTGCACTGACCAACTGTGTGCCTGGAATCAATAAACTTGGAGGAATGTGGTACCAGACACAATTGAGAACATTCAAGGGCCAGACCATGCACAGAGGAAAAGTATGAAAGTTACCACCATGGCATTTGAGACTGATGCAGATGTCATTCAACACTTCTCATCCCCTGAGTTGGCTGGCTTAGCCATGATACCTGGGAGCATTTTGCATCATGTACTGACTGCACAGCCACAGAAGAAAGCAACCAATGAACTACCCAAAGAGCATGCACAGTGTGCTGACCATAAATGTAAACTCTGCAATGTAGTGTTTGAAAAATATGTAAAATGTGGGAAAGATCAGAGAGAGAAAATTGAAACAAAATCAAAGGGCCAGGATTGTCAATTTTGGCTAGACCAGAGAAAAGTTAGGATTACCAGCAGTGAGGCATCAGACATGCCCAAAAAAACAGACCCAAGCAACTGGGTGGAAAGAAAACTGAATGCTGTGTTTGTTGGATGCACAGCTACTAGGTATGGTCAATCAGCTGAGCCTTTGGCTAGAAAATGGTTTGAAGGGACCACGGGGCAGACAGTAGAGACCACAGGTCTCATTGTGCATGAGAAGGAAAACTGGCTTGGTGCCAGCCTTGATGGAATGATTGACACAGATACCATCCTTGAGATTAAGTGTCCTACACCAAAGAAGCTTGAGGCACATGATTTTTTGTCTGCAAAAAATTATCGAATCAAACAAATATGATGTAAAATATGTAAATGGAATTTATGTCCTTAGGGAAACTGCGTCAGGATTAGGCTACTATTACCAGGTCCAAGTAGCAATGTATTGTGCAAAAAAAAAAATTTGTAAGTTCCTGGTATGGACCCCAAATGAACAGATTATCCTGGATGTACCATACAACCAAGAGTGGACTGAAGAACACATCTCCCACCTGAAGAAGGTTTACTTTGAGCATCTGCTACCAGCAATAGCTACCAGAATAGCGCATGGAGTAATGACAGTGCGTGGACTCAAGTGAAGTACCTCTTGACTTTAATGAAGGTCAACTGAAACATACATCAAACTCAAGTCAAATCACAAGTCAAAGCATGTTTTAGTAAGAATTTGTACATAGTACATACTGTATGTTATTATATGAAACTGTCTCTTGTTAAATAAGGCCGCAACAAAAAACTATATTGGTAAATGAAAATGAAATGAAATCAGATTTTCAGAGCAATGTGCCTCTAAGATTAAAAAAGAACTGTAGGAGACTGTCTCTGTATGTGTGTCTAGACTCTAGTCCATGTGTGCATTTGTGTGTGTGTGTGTGTGTCTCCAGGGAGACACCCCAAGGCAGCTCTTCACATTGCATAACATAACTTATATGGACCTGTACAGTACACAATCATACTAAAACAAGTAGTTTCCCTCAATGTCCTCTGCCATGTCCCATGAGTATTCATCGCCTTCTTGCTCGTCAATGTCTTCATCCGTTTCAGATGCTTCTCCTCCCTCAGTTTCCTCTCGAATTAACTGAGGTTGCAAGTTACAAAGCCCCGCACAAATAGTTACAATGTCATCAACATGTTGTATCCTACCAGGGATAACATTACTCAAAATGTTAAAACCTTTCAATCGTCTAATAGCACGCTCTACGTGAATTCTGACATTTGCCAAGCGATGTGTCCGTGTAACTTCATGCTCAGGAAGTTCTTTACAGCCACGTGTAAATGCTGGAATTGCCAACGTCACTCCTGGAGGCAAAACATCTGTGATTGTGAATCCACGGTCCGCTAAAACTTGATCACCAGGAATCAGATTGCCAATAAGACCACTGTTCTGTGTGATAAAAGTATCACTGGCCCTCCCACCAAACAATTTGGATACAAACATCACAAACCCATTGGGAACTATGCAATATAGGGCTTTGTATGTGTTATGGTACTTGTAGTTGCTGTATGTTTGTGCTCGTTTCCTTAAGTTCTTTGGCCTTTGTACAAATATCTCTGTACAGTCTATAATGTATGTTGCTTTGGGAAAATGTACACTGAAACTGAGGTCTCATTCTTTCCAGAGTATCTCTAGGCAACCAAGCTATTATCTTTTCCTTCATAAACCTTGCAAGTATTGGTCTCCAGACCGCAAAGATCTCACAGGCTGTGCTCCTGCTTATTCCAAACCGCTTTCCTAGGTCTGTGAACATCAAAGCAAGACGGAGCCTCATCAGAACAAGTAACAATTGGTTATGCACTGCCAACTTAATGGTCCTTGGCTGCGGTAGAAAAGCTGTGAGGGTGCACAAAAGCTGCCAAAAACTGGCGATATGTATGCCTGTGAAAAACCTACTGTCTTTGTCATCCAAGTCATAGGCTGAGACTGATGGTGCAGGATCTGTTTGTGTTTAACTGTCTTTCGTTGACTTGCTCGAACAGTAGTTGTGCTCTGTGATATCTGGCCACTGGACGCCAACGTCACACTTCTGCAGAGGAATGTTTTCCAGATTATTGACATCGACTTCTACATCGGGAGGTTCAGCAGCACATCTGTTGACTTTCAGGGCGTTGACTGTAAGGGGCTTAACACATCTTCTTTTCAGGGGGGCTCGAACAGATGACACAATCCCCTGTGGAAAGACAGAAAAACAAAGAAAAATGTGCTTACATTTTCAAACAGTATTATATGTTGAAAATGGTTAGACGCAGAGAGGTAGTGTCATGATTAGAAAATAATTTTAATCAGAATCTATTCTGCAAAACGTTATCACAGAGGAAATGAAAACAAGGATAAAAGGCAGGAGGCAATAGTTCTTACCAGGATAGCTGGGTAACCGCCTGGTAATCCCACCAATTAGCACCCTCTTCCCTGCAAGATCGCTAGCTACACTACCCCCATCTCACAAATGTTCCTTGCCCTCAGATAGGAATATGGTAAAGAAATCAATTTACAGTATGATGTTCATATCCCATGTGCAATACTGGGTGTGGGTGCTCTTTAGTTGGTCCGCCATCAGGGAAGTGTATTCCACAGACCTTGAATGGTAAATAATAGATAGATAGATACTTTATTGATCCCCAAGGGGAAATTTGTGAGAAAACGTGTTCTTTATTTGAAGGAGAAGACAAACTACTTATTACTTTTAGCTATTTATTTATATGTCAAAAGGACCACTTTTGGCGAAGAAAATCACAGTCAGCAAGCTGTTAATCTGTAACCAACCTTCCAAAAATGGATACATTCAAAATGTCAAACAAAGCATTTTACAGTAAACAAAATGATTGTGATTGGCTATTTGGTTGGGGAAGAGCCACGGTTTAGACTGGTGTAACCTAGGTTAAAATAGCCATAAACAGATACTTGAATAAATAACAGTAAAAATATTTCTGAATAAATATTCTGACATTAGAAATAAAAGTCCATGATTTAGTCTAATAAATAGGATTAAAAATAATTCGTTTCAATATAGATTTTTACAGGAAGTTTTGTCACTTAAACTAGTCAGCCAATCAGAATGGCTGGTTGCAACTTCCTTTTTCATTGAGAATGCTAGTCAGAGACGAAGCAAGTTGAGCGAAAGCTAGTGGAACTAACCAGTGAGCAAAATAACAGCAAAACCGAGTGAAAACGTTTATTTTCTTTGATTTGAAAGTGTTTTATGTTGTATTCTGTCTGCAACGGTAGACTGTGGTTTATTTAGACATTATATAAGAGAGTAAAACCGTGTATTATCCGGAGCCACGCTCCCGCTGGCGAGCCTCCTACATTTTTGAGAAGAACCATCGGATCATCATCACGTTGCATCCACAAGATTCATCTACATTCTGGAGAAGAACAAGGACTCTTTCATCGGATTTGCGGTAGGACTGTGTAAAGCCTTCGTTATTTCGTTGCAAGAGGATTCGTTTGGACTTTAATTTGCGGTAAGCGTGGACTCAATGAAAACTAAGTTCGCACGTGGCATTCGCTGGACTGTTTCGCCTGGTTGCTAGCAAGGTTGAATTCGTTGACCGTTGTATACGGTCTATGATTGAATTGCATTGTTGCCTGAAAAGATTGATTAGCATTTAACTTGATACTTGATAGTTATTCACTATACGTTCATAGCCTTGATGTTAATGTTGAATGGTGAATGTTTTAATTGATGTTTGATGGTATTATTGTTATCCTACTGGTTTCATGCTAATGCCAAACTGATTTTGATTTTGTTCTGAACTCGCTAAACATAGTAGCTCACTGGTTTATATTGCTAAAATAGGAGATTAATACTTGATACTTGATTCTAAATAGGCCTAGTGAAAATATTGATTTAATGAAGATTTAAAAGATCTTAATGATACTTAGATAGAATAATCTTATGGAAAAGTAAGATAGCCATTGAACTTAAAATAGTTAACTATTGAAATTAGAAACCAAATAGAACTTTAAAAGAAACTTTAACCGAGACTTCACTTTAGAAATATTTTCTTGAACTGAGAGACTTTGTTTTTCTTGATATTCCTTAAAGAAGAGGTTTATTATTGACTCATTTGCATTTAGATGCAATTGTTTTCAGTATTCAATGTATGTATGTGTAATGTAAACTGTCTTATGGTACCAATTTTCTACTTCTAACTTTTTCTACAAATGTGTACACTGCAAATTATTTGAATCTTATCAAGATAAAAAAACTTAGATTTAGAAGTGTTAGATAATTTATCTTGTTTTAAGAGTGAATTTCTTATTTTAAGTGTTCAACTTTACACTATAATCTTAAATCAAGCACAACCTTATCCTTTTTGTCTCAAATAGGCATGAAATCTTAAAATGAGGTAAATAACTGTTAAAATAAGATCTTTTACATCTCTCCCCCAAATTCTCATCAAAATAAAGCTTGTTTTAAGATTCAGTAACAAACTCAAGTTGCTTGATTCAAGAGTCACACAAAAAGCATCTGAAAGAAACAGAGTTTATTATTGCTCTACCTTCAAGTATGTTCAGACAATGTCAGGATAAATTATACAGCCTTCACCACAACTCACCATACAGTCAATGGAATTGTTTAATGATCAATGTTTGTTTAACAAAACAGGCCCAGGAAACACAAAACAGGAAACAGGCAAACTTGATCACCCAATGCATTGTTGCTCCAAATTAATGTCTGTGGGCAATAAGATCACAAAGACACAATTCTGGACTAAAATTCAGTGTTTCATAACACTGGTACTCAAAAGCAACATAAGAGGAATCGATCACAGAGAAATCTTATCTTTTTTGATGACCAATGTTTGTTAACAAAACAGGCACAGGAAACACAAAACAGGAAACAGGCAAACTTGATCACCCAATACATCAATGCATCCCTTATCATTCCTCCATTTTAATGTCTACTTCTGTGGGCAATAATATCACAAAGACTATATTTTATTGGCACAAACATATGTTCCTTGAAACTAACTGAAAAATAGGAAATACAGTCAATGAGTTCATGTACAAATTCTGTAGCCTGGGCAACATTGGGAACTGCCACCTCATATGCCAGCAATTCTGGACTCAAATTCAGTGTCTCATAACGCTGGTACTCAAAAGCAACATAAGAGGAATCAATCACAAAAATATCTTTTATCAGTCCGAACACTGGGAAAGCACCATCTACATTTACAATAATCATAGATTTCCCACTAATGTACTTATTGCCATTGAGGATGTACCATTTCACTGAGACAACAGATTGCATGACCTCTACGCCTAGAAAATCTTTGACTTTTCTCTTAACATAATCAATATTTTTGACAGCTGAGACAGGCCCCGATTCTCTTTCACTAGCAAAAATTGGATGCTCAATGCCTATTTCATTTTGACAACATTCAAGGAACTGATTATGGTTTGCAAGCGATTTACAGACATTTTTGAAATTTAACTTAGAAGCCCACTGCTTAAAATAACTGTGCTTAGCTTCAAATCGCATACACATACTTCTAATTAATGGACCAAGAGATATGATTTGGCTTGGTAGATGTAACATGTAATGTTGCTTGGGTATTACATTGGCTTCAGAAAAAAGTTCTTTGAAATGATGCAGATGTTGCTCAATCATGCGTCTGAGCCGTAATACAGTTTCTAAAGAAATAACAGGAGCAAGGACAATTTGAACAATCTCAATTAACTTGAGAATAAATTTGACATACTCGTTGTCCATATCATTCAAAAGAAAAGGTAGGATTTTTAAAAGTATCAACATTTGTCCACATGACTGCTTTAATTTATTGTCATTAGCAGCTAAAGTACTGACACTAATAGGACATGGCTTATCTCGTATGTCTAGAGGTGAGTAAGGAAAATTTAGAATAGCTGAGTTAATCTCATCTAATTCTATCTGTCCTGACAGAATCAGGTTTTTTAATACAAGCTTTATTTCCATTGGTGCAACACCTTCAAAAATGACATGCATTATATCCTGTGGTGTTTGTTTGATCAGATCAAATGCTGGAACATCAACTAGTCTGCTTCTTCTGTTAATCCCATAAGTGGTTTTGAGGGATGCTTTCAATGTTTCTGTGCTTGCCTTATCTATTTCAACACACTGCCTAATGTGCTTTTCCAAAGTTCTTTCAGCAAACCTATTCTCCTCAAAAACACTTTGCATATCCTCAAAGGAGCATTCACAATGTCTACATTTGCTATAAGCAAAACCAACACCTTGTTTAAATCCAGCAATATCATGTTGGGCAAGTGTGTCTCCACATATGGCTATCACAGCACCAAACAACTCAATTTCACCATTTGGGGTGTCAATCCTAACACCATTGTACAGAAGTGTCAGATCTTTTAGGATTCTTTTTAGTATAACATCAACACCCCACTGAGAAATATCGTTTGCCTTGGCAATAGCAAGGAGTCTTATTGCAGCCAACTTCGACCTAAATTTTGGATCTATATTCCCTAAACTATAATAAAACATCAGTAATTTATTTGCAGAGGCATGGGGACCTAAAGGGTTACATATTTCAATTTCATCGGTGTACAATAGTATTTGCAATGCATTTGGCCTTTGAGAATATAATGGATGGGATGTAAAAAGGGTTCCATCAGTAAAATCATACAAGAATCCCTCACTTCTTTGTGGTACAGTGGTTAACATGGTGAAGATTCTGGGATTGGTCAGTAACTGCTTAAGACTTTGAATGAGTGGTACATAGTAAAAACTTTTGCCTCTTAAGGCCATGACCCTTGAAAGACCACGCTTTACCCAACAAATCTTCTGGGACACCACAACTTCCTCTGGGTTGACTGGATTGAATAGTTCCCGGATGGTTTTATTCTGTCCATATGCTGTGGTTGAGAAAGGATCCATGAACGCATCAAACGTAGCCAAAGCCTCACCTTGGAGCTGAGCAGTTGGGTCTGGATTCTCTTCAAACACCCTTCTGATTCTCTCCCTTAGCGTGTCAATGAGAGCAGCTTGGTACTGTTGCACCCCTGAGATGACACTGTTGACAGTTCTCTGGGAAAATATTTAAAATGTAAATTATTTTTTCACCCATATAATTATTGATCACAGGCCCATATTTTACATTAAAATATTGAAATAAATCATTATTTATATATTGTTTATAAATATTGTCTCAAGTAATTATTCACAAATATGATATTAATAGTACCATTAAAGCATTTGCCCATGAAGATAAATTTACCTGTGACAAGTGGCACTGTTCCCGGACACTGATGGCGAATGCCGCTGCAGATCTAGCAATATCAGGTCTGGTTCTGGATGTCACAGCAACAGCTTCTTCCTTTATAAAATGAGTTGTAATTTTTTATTAAAGAGTGAGTAGATGGACACAGTCAAAGTTGCAATTGATTTGAAATGGATTTTTTGAGAGGACGCACGAGAGGGGAAAAACTTAATTTTAATCCCACATTCGCTTCACTGGTCTGGGACCTGAGCAGCTCTATCATCTAAGGTAAGAGGAATACAATGTTTTTTTTTAATGTTTATTCTTGTGTGCAAAGAGCACATAATTAATTTCTCGAATTGTATTGCAAGTATTGTTGCCTGTGTTACCTTGTATAACGTCGTATTATGACGATATCTAATTTAGCATTCAATGGAGACAATAATAGGCAGGCCTATGAAAGTAAAAAGTGTGCATAGGCTACTCAAATCATGCATGATTAACGCGCACACTCGCAGTGTGGAGGCCACCATTTAAATATATCGTTATATGTAGGACAACAATATTAAATTACTTAACACAGCCAGCATCAGCACAAGTCAGCATCACACAGAGAGCAACCTAATTGGCACGATAAGCCCTCAAAGGTCAAAATAAATTGAATTGTGGAAACTTACGGACTCAAGGCGGCCGTCAGCGTCAGGCTGCAGTGACGGTTCAGGTAGAGAGGCATCAGGTGGGACAGCCACAGTGCTGGCCGCTGCAGGAGTGCTACAGCTGGCAAACACCGAAACACCAAATGTTTCCTGTCCCAAAGACCGAGAAGAAGGCGTCGTACTCCATCCGCTTGGTGGGCATCCAGTCCTCAAATACTGAAGGTGCGTCCGTTTAATGTGGCGAAAGAAAGAGTTAAAAACTCTAAAATCCTGTTCACATCCATCAATACCACAGTAAACCCAAAAATCCGGGCTGCGACTGTGACTTTTATTAATGTGGCTAAGGAGTACTTTAAGACTTAAAGCAACAAAGACGAAACATATCATACACCTCCACGCTGCCATGATGCACCGTCGTTGTCGCGGGCTAATGACCCTGAGGTGGATGGGGAGGAGGGCACTCATGAAATCATTTGTTATTATTTTAACAATACATTTCTCTAATTATAAATGTGACTTAATTAATGTTATGATGGTAAATGTTTTGTTTTACTAATATTTTGCTAACAAGTTCATGTTTACATCCGATCATTTCTGCGCATCCTCAGTTCATATCCTCCAATGGTCCCACCTCAATGACGTGGATTGAGATCAAGATCGCGGTTCTCCACTTGAGTAACTGAAAGAGTTGCGTGCGTTACATTTGAAGAAGTGCAAGAACAGCGGCTCAAGGTCAGTAAACTTTATAGAATTGGTAAATATTACTTGCCAAAATCATATTGGTTGTTGTGGCGGTATTACAAAATCTGCCAAGAAGCAGAAGAAGAACATGCTTTGTCCGTATGTCGGTATATGCTTAGCAAGCTAGTTAATTGTTAGCTAATGTGCACTTTTACACGCTACCCGCTAGCTAACGAGCTCTGTTTGCCTATGGGTTTTCCCAGGTAGTTCTACGGTACCGCCTGTTAATGCTTCAGGGAGCTGATGAATCTCGGATGGATACTTTTGACGATGCCACTCTATCGGTGCTGGAGGGTAAGTCATGAATGAAGTTTATATCTGATGTATTGATGCTATTTATAGAGTGTACTTTAGTTTATTAATAACTGAATACCTTATTTGAAATCCCAAATTTTTCTGCTTGCTGGGTTTTTCCTCAACCTTCATTTGCTTAACGAATTTAAAATATGCTTAGGATGAAACATTTTAAGTAAGAGTCAGAATTCTAAAGCAAAATATATGATTGTGAAATAGAAATCCCACATTTTAAAAACACGCGGTCTGCAGTGTCCCGCCGGCGGGAACGTTACCCTTCCCCCAACCCCCCCAACATTGTAAATCATCCGCCATTCATCAGATTGTTATGTAGCATAGTCATTATACCTCATTTGAAAGCTTGGACTCTTGGGAACCAATACATGACAATGTAAAATATGTGGAGTGTTTTTACAATTTCAGGTTAATCTAACTATGTCTCTGGTGCTTCACTACCTTCTAGCTGCAGTGTATAGCCTTACTAAATAAATTGATTGGTTCTGTAGCTTGCTACTGCTTTATCTAAAGATAGATATTTGTCATATATCTCACAGCTGCCAGTGTTGATGAGGAGGCTTTGAAAGGCCTTAGCCGGGATGACCTGAGGGATCTTTTTCCTGGCCCAGAGAATTTCCTCAAAAGAAAGAAACTTTGGAATTTCATCAGTGAAAATGTAAACACAAATTGGAATGAGTAAAAATGAGTAAAGTATGAATTTTAATGGTTCTAATGCATTTTGTTTTCATTCTACACAATCCTAATAGTGTGAAAATACCACGGACCAAGATGCCAACAATTGTGCCATGCCACCATGCCAGCCTCAAACCTCAACCCCCATATCTGCTGAGAAAAAAATGAAAATGCCAGACCCTCCAGAGTATGTGGTGTACACAGATTCAGAGATAGACATGGTGCGTAGTCAATACTTTGCACTGCTCTGCAATGGAAAGGAAAAAAATTACAAAATGTCCAAGGAGCTATGTTGCAGACTTGTAAGGAACACAATAACCAGTATGGTTGCTATCCTGCGTGCTAGTCCCATGGGGAAAGAAGTCAGATACCCGTCAAAATTGGAAATGAGAGCCATGTCACAGAAGATTATAGACTATTACCCAATGTTACGGGATGATGATCCAAACATGCCATATGTAAGTATTATTTTTTATCTAAACCAAAACTGTGGGCAGGTCAGCAACAAGACAAACAACGTATCTAACATTCTTTTACCACAGCTGACCATCTACACCAAAATGTACAAGCGACTCCAAAATATGAGATCCCCACGGAAGAGGCAAGGCTCTGTACCACAAAGAGGAGTGGCAAAGACAGCTCTCTTCAGTGCAGACAACCAAGACATGGAGACGGATTGGACAGACACAAGCAACTCGAGTGATAATACCGTACTTCTTGAGAGCAATGATGACCTCAGCGAGGACAACTCCAGTGCAGGTGTGCAAATTGTGGGCAAAAAATGAAGAGGTGCTGTCATACAACTTCTAATCATGTAATGATACTAATCATGTAATGATACTAATCATGTAATGAAACTATAGTTGTCCGTATTTGTTGAGCCAGAGTTCATGGCTAGGCATGCACTGTGTTTATCTGCCTGTTTTGCTTGTTATCATGCTTTTAATTGTGTTGAGATTTTTTTCATTATTTCCCAAAAAAGCATCCCCAGCACAACGACCCCCCTCTGTGCCAAGGAAGCCAAAGACCAAAACCTCGTTGCTGCCATCCGCATCAGCCTCAGGCTCCTCACTCAGGACTGTGATCGCTTCACCAACCACGCCTGCAAAGGATGATGTTGGTAAGCCCACCTCAGCACACCTCTCAGCCTGTTATCCATGATAATGACTTTCAGAGTGGCAAATCAGAGTCTAAACTGTTGGAGATTCAATTTAAATTTCCTTAGATTGTGGATGTTAATGGAAACACTTTTTTCAGACAACTCTCATTGTTCATATAAACAACATAAAATGATTGTATTTACCTTATTTCAATTAAGTTCATTGATTTGGGTGTTACAAGGGAAGTAGACCGACCTGCATAATAATGCAATAAAGTTTTTTACATTGAAATGTCTGCTCTGTTTTTTGCCATTTCAGTCGGCCAGGACAGTCTGAAGATGCAGGCTAGGCACTACAAAACCTTGAGCAACATGTACAATAAGCCAAATGCAAAACCCAATCAAAGCGATGTTGCTCAAGTTTTAGACCTTGAGTTTAAGGCCAGACGGGCTTTCATTGATGCAGATCTTACAAGGGAAGAAGACCGACCTGCAAAAATCTTTGAGGCATATCCATGCTTTAGAGATGTTCGAAATGTATGTTTTTTGTTTTTTTCACTACTTGCACTTGAATTACTGTCTATCCATCTGTGTTCTAAATGTCCAATGGTTGAATAACTGTGCACAATGCTGTCTTAGGCAATAGATGAGCTGCGGCGCATAGTAGGTGGCACCAACAGCAGATACATCGAGGAAGTGAAAGGAAGATGGGCAGACTTTTGTGCCAAGGTGCAGTTCTATGGTGTGTGGAAGAAAGCCCTGAAACCCCCTTTTCCATTGGATGTCCGTGGAGGTAAGTTGCTGTTCCATATGCAAATGTATTGTGATTTATACCATATTCAGACCATTCAGACCAATCTTTCTATTCTTTAGTGGAGTTCACGCTTGCCCTCTTCAATGCACTCCCATCCCTTTTCCCCTCACCAACTTCACCACCAAAGAAGCTTGGGAATAGCTGTGAGGCACTTCTTCATGTCCTGAAGGTAAGAACATTTTTGTCTTGATTCCTTGCTGTCCTCTTATTTTCTCACATTGTTGTGCATGTTCACATAACAATACACCCTAAGTTCACAATCACAGATATGACCCTACTTTTTGCAAAAAGGGGAAGACATAAGTGCCTCTAGTGTCCCTCAAATGGTGTTCACATAAAGGAATACCAAGAAATGTTTCAAAACCTTTGATTAATTAATCCATTCATTCATCCGAGAAATATTAAAAATATACCACCTTGCATCAGCTTGTATCAATTTTTAATCCGTCCTAAATTCCTACACCTTGATCTGTCAAACAAATGTTTTTTTAACACATGTCCCCCCCTGTCCCATTTTGAAGTAATTCATGATTATTTCTTCCAGTGTGATAATAAATCAATATTTTTCATCAGTGTTTTTAATAATGACTATTTTAAGAGTGCTTGTCATTGGTTGCAACCTGATCATTTAATCTAAAAATGATTTTTATATTGAACATACACCTGACTTTCAATACATGTTTATGTCTTCTCACTCTACACATTGTTCTTTTTATTCTGTTCCAGTCAGGCGAAGACCCTACCCTGTACCTGGAGAAGCGTCCTCTCTCCTCCCCAGTTCTGCTTTCTGATGGATCAACCACCATCGTGGCTGTGGGTAATGCACCTGTGACCACCCTCCCTCAGGAAGATTTCTCAGACGGGATGTTGGTGTTAATGGCTACTACTACACTTTGCACTTAAGATATCCGAAATGTGTTGCAACGCTCCTGTCCGTTATTCAAACAGAGGTAATTGGTGACACAATCCACGATCAAGATGCCACTAGTGCTTACAAAAAAGCAATGGCTGATTGGAAATCTTTCATTGAGAAGTAGCTGAGTATTTTGTCATGTCAGTTCTTATTGTTAGCTGTTGCTGATGTTAAATAAATGTTGTCTTATAAGCAATTCTGGTTGTTATTTCTGCACCATTATTCTAAAAATAAGGACAGGCTTTAGATTTTAAGGTTTAAAGATGCAGTAAGCCTTGTTTCAAGATAAACCAGCTTGCATTAAGACAGCGCTTAGTCATTCTTCACTAATACCGAGTATTTTTTTCTAAATTTAATACATTTATTTTACTAACCTTAAGCTTAATTTGCTAAAAGTAAGAAACCAAAATATGTAATTGCTTATATTTAGTATATTTCACTTATTTTGAGGCTGTAAAAAGTTAAATTTTAAGTAATCTAGTCTTAAAAACAGCATTTAATGCTTATATTTAGTATATTTAACTTATTCTGAGGCTGTAAAAAGTTTAATTTTAAGTAATCTAGACTTAAAACCGGCATTCTATGCTTATATTTAGTATAATTCACTTATTTTGAGGCTTTAAAAAGTCTTAAAACCAGCATTTTCAGCGTATGTTAAGCCTTCCAAATACCTCTTTAGACATGCTTGTTTCTAGATTTAATTATCTTAATTCAAGAAATCTTGTCAAGTGAAATTATCTTGCTGCATGGACAGATAATTTCACTTGTTTTGAGTACATTTTACCTCAAATTTAGTGTTTTTATCTAGTTTTCAGACACCCCTTTTTTGCAGTGTACAGACAAGGATGAAGACTGCTTGTACTATCTAGAATAGGGGTGGGCAATTAATTTTTACAAGGGGCCACATGAGAAACCTGAATTGTGTCAGAGGGCCACACCAACAATAACTTGAACTTAATTCTGCTCAACTTTCTTCCATTGTAAAATGCACTAAATTATATATTTTGAATAGCTGGTACTGATAATCGGAAGAATAAAACTATTCTGTAAATATTTATATTAGGCAATGTGAAATTGTGGTGTATAGGTCAAATAAGAAAACAAAAACAATTATTGAATCAGTGCAATTTATTTTTAACTTGTTAATCTCCACAAACAATGAAAAACAACTTAACAAGTTTATAGAAATACAGCAATACAACAAACAATAACTTGTAATGTTTTCCACCTCATTTTACTAAATTATCTTTTTAACTTGTTAATCTCCACAAACAATGAAAAACAACAAACAACTTAACAAGTTTATAGAAATACAGCAATACAACAAACAATAACTTGTAATGTTTTCCACCTCATTTTACCTCTTCAGTGAGAATAATCCAGTCTGTTCTGGGCTTGAACAAGGGCATTGAAATCTGGCTGAATGTCTGAGGTGGCTATGCGAAGGACAGCTGAGAGGTGGTCATCAGTGATAGAGGATCTGTGTTTGGATTTGTTGAACTTCATCACTGAGAATGTCTGTTCACATTAGGGATGGGCGATACCACACTTTTAGGATTCGATACGATACCGATACTTTTTCTTGCATTTTCATCGATACCGATACCGATACTTAGAGGCAATTTTTGTCAGTAAAAATATTATTACATTTAAGACAAATCACAAGACAATTACAGACCATTTATACAAAATTTATTATGGTCAATGCATAATAAAATAAAAAATAAAATAAATAACATAAATATGAAAAATAAATTAAATATGAACAAAAACATACACTTTCACTTTTCTTATTTCTCAAAAAAAAGAAAAAAGACCAATCTTGGTAGAAAAAGCTAAAAGGAAAAAACCCAAAACAAACAAAAACAACTACTATATCATAACAATGTTATGTTTGGAACCTCTTTGTAGAAGTAAACATGTAACACTTCACTGAAGCAAAAACAAGAGGTCATAAAGATCATAATAAACTAGGATTTCCTTATCCTATAAACCTGCATAAGAAAGACAGTTGTTCCCTGAGAAAATGAACTTGGTCAAATGAACTAGAAAAATGTCTGACACCATCACACCTTTAGTGCACTCGAGATATGTGTCGTCACACTTTACTGAAGTCTCAGATTGCTGTTCAGAAAAAGTATCATATTCACATTTTCTGCTTTAACCCATTTGTGCCGGATGCTGCGCTACGCAGCATTGCATCTACCGCCGGTTGCTGCGTTACGCACATTTGAATTTGCCGCCAGTTGCTGCGCAGCACAGCATTTTTGATTTGTCGTAATTTTCATGAGTGCAGCATATAATCTTAGCATATAGTCTTGTTGATTTTTTAAAACCACGTGAGCACCCAAATGTCGTGTGGTTCGCCGAACGCACTTGTATGTCTGATTGATTTTCCGCGACACGACACGACATTCGGGTGCTCACGTGGTTTTAAAAAATGGCGGTAAATTCAAATGTGCGCAACGCAGCAACCGGCGGTAGATGTTGCGCGGCAGTCGGCACAAATGGGTTAAGACGATTGCGCCTCTGGTTGATTATTTCTCCGGCCTTAGAGAAGAGTCTCTCTGCTGGAACAGACGTTGCAACAGTTCCGAGGTATTTTTTCGCAACTTTGTTCAGCAGTGGAAATGTGGCTTCATTTTTTTCCCACCAAATCAAAGGGTCCTCACTCCTTGGGATCACCTGTTCCTCCATGTATCTTCTCATTTTAATATATGCATCTGTGTTTGCTGTGCGTTTGCTCTGAAAAGCCTCAACCCGACTGTCAAACTCCCACCATAATCCCTTGGATGATGAACACTCAGCAGGTGACCCTTGTGTCATTTGTGTCACAGTTGATGCAGTCGCAGCGGCTTCATGTCTGGTTGACTGTTTCAGCGCAGGCCAGGGCTTGCATCTCTGTGATGATCCTTGATTTAATCATTTCCACATTTGCAGAATCACAGAACACAATGTTTCTGAAGCGAATGTCCAAAAAGGTGTTGGCTGCAAGAGTGTGGTTGTGTTCAATGTTTTGGAACCGTCGCCTGCATTGTGCTGCAAGTTGTGAAGCCAGACTGTTACTCTGCCCAGCAGATGCGGTTGCTTGCAGAGGTATGACTTTGGAAATTGTTACATACCGCTCTGCTGAAACCTCCCTAGTGGCCTCTTCAAAAGGCCTGAGGACATCAATGGCCTGCCTGATGTGGGACCATTCTCCATCACTTAGGCACATGTTGTTTCTCCCAAGAAGACAAAGTGCTGTTGTGATGGCTTGTTGTTGTTCATACAGTCTGTCAATCATGTACAACAGTTCCATCTAGTATCCACTGATTGGATTAGTTTATGCTGTGGCAAGTTCAACTGATTTTGTACTTCTTTTAGTTTGTCAGTCGCTGTGGTGGAAGAACCGAACAATAGCACTGCATTTCTCCAAGCTGGACTCAAGACTTGTGTCAGCCTTAATGGAGTCCTTCACAATGAGGTTGAGCGTGTGAGAGAAACAAGGAATATGTTTCCAACAAGTTTTACGCACAGCAGAGACCATATTGGCTCCATTGTCTGTAACAACTGCATGAACCTTACTGGTGATGCCCCATTCATCAGTTATTTTTGTGAGGAGTTCAGATATATTGTCTGCTGTGTGCTGCACAGCTACATGGATTGTTGCAAGATTGCAAGACTGCATCTGCCAGTCCTTGTCAATAAAATGTCCTGACAGAGTCAAATAAGCTTCAGTGGTTCTTGCAGTCCACATGTCGGTTGTTAAAACCAGACTGCTTGCTGATTGTATGGAGTCCTTTACTGTTTTTTGTGCTTGCTCGTACAGTTTGGGAATTTCACCTGTCATCATGGATTTCCGACTAGGGATCTGGTATCGGGGATCCACCACCTTCATAAAATGCCGGAAACCTTGATCCTCTACGATTGAAATGGGTTGCAAGTCCTTCACAATCATTGTGGCCAGGCTCACTGTGATCTCACGTGCTCTTTGAGACTCATCTGAAAAGGATAAAGTTTTCACGTCACTTTCCAATTCTGAATCGCAAGAAGCTGCAGTTATTTTTTTAAAGTTTGTGATATAATTAATGAAATATGAAATTATGTTTTCCAAATGTAAGAAATCATGTTACAGATTAAAACCAATATCCAAACATCATAGTTTTTAATATTTTCAATGGAAAAAATAAAACTGTCATGCAAAGATGAAAAAATCCCCAAAATTGTATCTCATTTTCTTATCTTGTTTCAATAGCCTACTCTGAGCCAGCAATTTTCAACTTCAGTAAATTCCCCTTTAAGGTGTGGAAATAATTTGGATTTCGGATAATTACTTAAACAAAATATTCAGTAAACATGACTAAAAACCAAGGCCTGTTTTAAGTAGGCTAATCAACAACTGGACAATACTGGATATAATTATCCCCTTCACCTAAAGTGTCTGTTAAAATTAGACTGATCGGAATATTTATAGACTTTATCACTCCACTATCAAAGGTAACTGTCTGTATCTGGATACAGTTGGCTTTTTTGCAGGGTCTTCTGCCGGACTGCGGGTGGCGAAGGAGACTCGACTTTCACAGCAGCCTGTCTTTTTTCAAGCTCACTGTGGCTCTCGGGGTGCGTCGTCTTTAAATGTTTGAATAAATTACTTGTGTTGCTGCTGTGGGAAACTTTTTTATCACACACTTGGCACCTTGCCGTGAGTTTATCGACTGGTGAAAAATAACACCACACCACGCTTCGTTTTTTGTCTGCCATATCTTACGCTTCCTGTTTTTTCCTCCGGCTCCCGCATTCGTGCTGAGCGGGCTCTGGCTGTGTCGTTGTCGGCTGTGTCGCACGTTGACGCTCCTTCGCTCGTCTCCTGTCACGTGACATGGGCCAGCTCAATACGCCGCCAGTACAGGGGTGTCCCGGCACATAGTAATTTAAGTAAGGAATCAAAACAGCTGAAAGTGATGCATACACCCCCAATTATTATTTTTTAGTTTATATCGATATTTTTTTAGGGAAATAAATTCCAAATGAGTAGTGCGTGAGTATCGATCTATCGATACCACAGGATCGATACGCCCATCCCTAGTTCACATACATAGGTAGATCCAAAGAGGACTAGAATCCTCTGAGCATGCCTCCTCAGGTGTGGAAAGTTCTCCTCTTTGAGGGAGGAGTAAAAGTCCAGCAGTGAGACTGACCTGAAGTGCTCTGCCAGAAGTGTGTCAGACTGCAGGTCAATGAGTTCCATCTGAACATCACTTGGTGCATTATCCACACTGCAGTTGAAGGGAGAAGAAACCATGTGCATTTCACTCTCAAGAGTTTTGAAATCTTGAAATCGCCTCAAAAACTCTGCATGCAGTGCTTCTAACATGGTTGAGTACTTGTGGAGGTGATCGGCTGATCTTTTGGCTTCCTTTAGTGTTGGCAAGTGGGTCAGAATGTTGTCCTTCACTTGGCTTGAGATAAGCTGCAACTTTCTCATGAAAGCCTTCACTGCACTGTACATCTCATGCACAAAAAGGCCCTTGCACTGCAGTTTGACATTTAGTTCGTTCATTAGTGCAGTCACATCCACAGCGAATCCGAGGTCTGCCACCCAGTCTTTATCTGAAAGCTCTGGGATGTCATGTCCTTTCTTAACACAGAAATCCTGAATCTGGTCTCTCAGGTCCCAGACACTTTTCAGTACTTTGCCAAGGCTGAGCCACCTGACAGTGCAGTGATAGCTTATGTCACCATGTTCAATCTCATTTTCCTCCAAAAATGCAACAAATTGTCTGTGATTTAATGCTCTCGCTCGGATGAAGTTAACTGTTTTAGTTACAGCATCAACATGGTTCATTTTTAACACTGTCTTACATAACACTTCCTGATGTATAATACAATGCAAAAATGTCCATTTCTGCACAGGGTTCATTTGTCATTTTATCCTGCATTTTCTTTAAAAGTCCAACATTTTTCCCCGTCAGATTTGGACAACCGTCTGTTGTCACACCTGCCAGCTTGTCCCATTTCAGTCCTAACATGTCCAAACATGCATTTACCTCTGTGAACAAGTCATTACCAGTGGTTGTCCCTTTCATTGACTGCATGGCTGCCAACTCCTCCGTGATTTGAAAGTCTGCAGTTATCCCACGTAAGAAGATGAGTAGCTGGGCGGTGTCACGTACATCGCAGCTCTCATCCAAAGCCAGAGAAAAACAGTAGAAGTCGGCCGCTCTGTTCTTCAGCTGAAGCTCCAAGTTTCCAGCGATGTCCTCAACCCGCCTCGTTACAGTGCGTCGGGAGAGTGACACGTTCTCAAATGCGCCCTTTTTCTCCGGGCACATCAGCGCAATAAGCACTCCTTAATAAACTCTCCGTCAGAAAACGCCTTACTTTTTCTGGCGATTTTGTGAGAAATGACATAACTTGTCCTGACGGCTGCATCTCTGGGGGTGTGAAGTTTCGTAAAAAGTCCTTGTTGGGTTTGCAGTTTTGCTAGCAACGCATCAGACTCCCGCGCGCGCTCTTCATCAGACAGATTTCTGTATTTATCCTCATGCTTGGTCGTGTAGTGGCGATTCAAATTATAATCCTTTAACACAGCGACCTGTGTACCACAGATTAAGCACACGGCTTTACCTTTAATTTCTGTAAAGAAATACTTGGCAGTCCATGTCTTGTTGAAAACACGGCATTCGTTATCAACTTTTCTTTTCTTAGCGTGAGCCGACATCTTGAGGGTAACCTGGCTAGCGTCACTTGTCGCTGTTCACCTTCACTCACAGCTCACGCACGCACATACGTCCATACGTAAGTAATACAAACGTAACGCTTTTCAAAATAAAATTTCAAATTTCAAAATAAAAACAAAATAAAACACGACACAGATATTTGTTTAATTTATGTTGTAATTTATTAGGGATGCACCGAAATGAAAATTCTTGGCCGAAACCGAAAACCAAAAATGAGGAAACCAAGGCCGAAAACCGAAACACCGAAAGAAAAGATTGTCAATTATTAGAACCATTGCATTTATGGCTATGACTGTGTACTAACCTCACTAAAATCAATGCATTTCAATTCAAAGAATAAATCAATTACAAAAGTTTTTTATTTATTATTATAAATTATTATTATTTATTTGTTACCATTCATAGTATTGACAGACAGAAAGCGGTCAATTATTATTAACGGTCTGTTATACGAAAATAATTGACCGCCGAACGTTTGGAAGGCCCATTCAAGTGAATGGAACGTTCTAATCTACAGCATTAAGAAGAGCCGTGTAATAAATAATATTATATTATAATAATTATTATTTTCGGGATCTACAGGGAATGTTTCAAAGATCAACCCGTCGATCGCGATCGACGGGTTGGCGACCACTGATCTAAGGCAATAAATTCCATAATTTTTTTGTGTTATGCCTTTTGCCTTGGCACCATCACTGGAAAACTTTCTTGCCTTTTCAAAAACGTCCGCTACAGACGGAGTGGGCGTGCTCGGATTGACTTTTCTTTTCTGCGCCGCATTATTCTCATATTTAGAATGGCAATCGGGATGTTTGGATTTCAGGTGATAAATTAAACCCGACATGGAGAAACTCTTTGCAGATACACCCCCTCTTGAAATTTCAGCATTGCATGTTTTGCAAATCGCTATCCGTGGGTCTTTCTCCGAGATATTGAAATAAGTCCACACCGCAGACATGTTGGCTCTTATCCAGATAACCGTGTGCTGGCTGCGCTTTTTAATTGCGTCATTACAATTGTGTTTCGGCCGTGTTGTTTTGGTGATTTAGGTATTTCGGCCGAAAACCGAAAATGCTCTTTTGGGCCATTTTCGGCCGAAAATATTCGGTGGCCGAATTTTCGGTGCATCCCTATAATTTATGATTGGCCTCACGCGGGCCGGACAGGGACGTACAAAGGGCCGGATGTGGCCCGCGGGCCGTAGTTTGCCCAGGTCTGATCTAGAGCAATTCACCAGCGGTGAACCAAGAGAGCTCGTGAGAAATTGCCAACACATGAGCACACAACGAGGCTACAATGAAGCAAGAAAGCTTTTGACCTATCACTATGGCAATGAGCAGAAAATAGCTGCGGCCTACGTGGACAAGGCTGTCAAATGGCCTCAAATCAGAGCAGAAGATGCCAAGTCACTTCACAGCTTCTCCATCTTTCTCACCGGATGTAACAATGTTATGAAGGACATGGAGTACCTCGAGGATATGAACAGCCCGAGCAACCTTCGGATCGTTTTGTCAAAGTTGCCCTTCAGACTTCGTGAAAGATGGAGAGTCATAGCTTTCGATATAAAAGGAAAGGAAGGAAGAAGAGCAAAGTTCTCTGATCTCGTGACGTACATCAACAGACAAGCTAAGATAGCTTCAGACCCACTGTTCGGTGATGTCAAAGAGTACTCCGAAGCGAAAGAAAAGAGCAAGTCAAGCACTAGATCTGCCAAGGGAGGCGGACCGAGAAGAACTACTGGCTGTGCTACAAGTGTTAAGCCCGATGAATGGGATGCCTCAGAACCAAGAAAGAACAAGCAGACAAGCAACGCGTTTCAAGAGCCATGCCTGTACTGCAACAAAAGACACACCCTGAGCGCATGTAACAAAATAAGAAGTCTGCCAAACAAAGAGAGAATCGAGTTCCTTAAAGGTAAAGGACTTTGTTTCGGGTGTCTGACCCAAGGACACATGGGAAAAGACTGTAAAAGGAGAGCCACGTGTGAAATCTGCAGCAAGAAACACCCAAGCCTGCTTCGCAGCAAAAGGGACGAGAACACCGACCAAGAGAACGCCAAGCCTGAGAAAGGTCAAAGCTCTACCAGCGGACACTCAACTCCACAAGAAGATGTGTCAGCCAAGAGTGAAGTCACGGCAGTCACCGGGGCCGGAGGCAACGACGGTATCCTGTCTATTGTACCCATGCGCATCAAATCCACGAGGAGCAACACGACAATAGAGACGTACGCGTTCATGAAGTTCCGCTACGTTTTGCTCCGAAAGGTGGATGAGACAGCTTGGCATCCATGTTAAGAAGACTCAAGTGCTACTCCGTACTATGGGCCAGGAGAAGCTCATGTCCTGCTACGTGCTCTCAGAGAACAAGTACATAATGATGACTTAAAGATGACTTCATGAACTGAACGTCTTCTCGCGACATTTCTGACTTCTCTTCGCAGGCTTGCTCCGGAAAGTCGTAATTGTATTGCTGCAGCAGCATGCTGTCCCACGCCGCTGACTGAGATTCTGTTGACTGAAGCCCTTTGACTGTAGTGGCTTGACTTGACTTGTGGTGATCGTCATTTTTCTTGAGAGGGCCATTAACTACGGTCGAGTCCATTGCTCATTTCTTCTAGGGAAATCCAGAGTGACGCCGCTTAAACCAGTCACAGTCCCACGCCTCGAGCTCACCGTGGCTACCATTGTGGTGAAAATGGATAAGCTCATGAAGCGAGAGCTTCGGATGGACCTCAAAGAGTCCGTGCTATGGACAGATAGCACCACCGTCCTCCGATACATCGACAACGACGGCAGTCGTTTTAAAACATTGTTGCAAACAGAGTGTCGACAATCAGAGAGAACACAAGGCCAGCACAGTGGAAGTATGTCAACACGGCTTCTAACCCAGCTGACCACACATCAAGAGGATTGAAGGCAGAGCACTTCATGAAGTGTCAGAGCTGGATTGAAGGTCCTGACTTCCTAGCCAAGAATGAGTCTCACTGGCCTGTCCTATCAGAGTTCTCAAGAGAGATAGGTGAAGACGACGCTGAAGTGAAGCGTACGATCAGCGTGAACATCATCAAGACTGTCGACTCAAGCACAGACCCTCTCTTCAAGCTGACTCATCACTACTCCGACTGGCACAGCCTGAAGAAGGCGGTCGCCTGGATGTTGAGGCTGAAGGAGCTGCTTCGAAGTCTGTGCGAAACAAGGAAGACGTTCGAGTCTCAAGCCCAGTCTTCAGAAAGTCAAGATGTGAAAATCAAGACAGTTGAGAACCACATGCAGAAATGGAGATCTACCCTGAAAGGAACCCATCTGACTGTCAAGGACGTCAGAAGAGCAGAAACTGTGATCATTCAGTTCTGCCAAAGTCAAACCTTCCATGAGGAGCTTTGCGCACTGCAGAAAGGTGAAAAGATCAAGAGAAGCAGTTCTATCGTGAAGCTGGATCCCTTCCTCCAAGATGGGGTTCTCCGGGTTGGTGGAAGATTGCACCAGGCAGCCTTGCCAGAACACACAAAGCATCCGGCTATCCTGGCCAAGGATCACCACATCCATGACCCTGATCATCAGGAACGCTCATAAGGAAATCGGACATGGAGGGAGAAACCATACCCTTGCTCGGCTGAGACAAAGGGTCTGGATATGCAAAGGAAATGCAGCGGTGAGAAGTGTGCTTTCAAAGTGTGTGAAATGCCGGAAGAGTCAAGCTGCTGTGAGTGAACAGAAGATGGCGAATCTACCACCTGATCGTCTACTGCCTGACCATCCACCGTTCACTAACGTCGGTGTAGACTATTTTGGCCCCTTCGAAGCAAAGTGTGGACGCGTGCAAGTCAAGCGTTATGGAGTCTTGTTTACTTGCCTTACAGTCAGAGCAGTCCACATAGAAATCGCGCACTCTCTCGACACCGACTTGTGTATAAACGCAGTGAGTTTCATAGCCAGAAGAGGACAAGTGGAGGTTATGAGATCCGATAACGGAACGAATCTGGTAGCTACAGAACACGAGATCCGCCAGGCGATGAAAGAATGGAACCAGTCCCAGATCTCTGAGGCTCTACTGCAAAGAGGAGTCACTTGGATCTTCAACCCGCCTGCCGGGTCGCACCACGGTGGTATCTGGGAGCGACAGATAAGAACAGTCCGGAAGATACTTACCAACCTTCTGAAGCTCCAGTCACTCGACGACAAATGTCTACAAACTGTGATGTGTGAAGTAGAAGCAGTGATCAACAGCAGACCCCTTACCAAGTCATCTGATGTTGTGGATGACCTCGAGCCACTGACGCCGAATCATCTTCTCCTTCTCAAGGGAAAACCAGCACTCCCTCCAGGCGTGTTTCAGAAGGAGGATCTATACTTCAAACGAAGATGGAGGCAAGTGCAGTATATCTCTGACATCTTCTGGAAGCGCTGGTCCAGAGAATACCTGCCCCTCCTACAAGAAAGGCAGAAGTGGCTGGAGAAGAAGAGGAATGTGAAAAAGGGAGACGTCGTACTCATCGTGGATGAGAGGGCTCCAAGAGGGTCCTGGTTAATGGGAAAAGTGGAGAAGACAATCCCCGACGCCAAAGGGTTCGTCCGTCGGGTCCTTGTCAAAACAAAGACCAGCACCTTAGAGAGACCCATAGATAAGTTGTGTCTCCTGCTCGAGATGGAAGAATCTCATGGACAATAAAGGACATTATTATTTAGGACTTTATTATTTTCTATAGTTGCCTATCTTGTGGGCCTCACCTAGATTAGTCTAGGTTGTTTATGTTGGTTTAGACCTAATGAAAGAGTACAGAAAGGGATTAGAATATAGAAAATGACTCTTTAGTTTTAGTTAGGTAATTGTCATCCCCATGATGAGCAATTAGGGGCCGGAAATGTTAGTGCCATTTTCCATATTGTAATTTAGACTCAGATTTAGATATTTTATTATAGTGATTGCTTAATTGTATTTTATAGTTTTGCATTTTAGTTTGGTATATGTTTAGTGTACATGCATTGCATTGCTTAGAATAGCCAGAGATGCATAGGAGTTATGAGTTGCTTTAGAGCGTGCGCTGTAGTACAGAGCTATGACGTAGTGAGCTCGCGCATTGATATAGAGGGAAAACTGTGTGATTTGTATCATTTGTGAGTATTCAGTAAAGACGGAGCGAACACACTGTTTTCTACCGTTGTTCAACACACTAAACATGCGTAGAGACTCGTTCTTTCCGTCTTAGAATGGTTAAGTGAATGAATATGTTGAGAAATACTTACCAATCACAAGAAGGGAACTTTAGCCACTACAGACTGCTTCACCCTCACTACCGCCCTATACTAACCCTAAACCCGAGACCTCTTCTCCCCTGCTACCCCCCCTGTACAAGTTCTCTCCTGCTAATAAAATATATTTAAAAAAAAATGTGCCTACTGGCATTACGACTGCCAATGGCCCCTGGTCTGAGCATTGATTACTTTCTCTTATGATGACTGTTGGATAGATGATTCACTTACTTAACCAAATGTATTGTTGTACGTCGCTTTGGATAAAGGCGTCTGCTAAATGCCATAAATGTAAATGTAGATTGTAACTTCCTGTTGCTGCCTTAAAAGATAGCATCCTTCCCGATATCTGTGTTCTGTGAGCTCGAATGAGCTCCATCTTCCTCCATTAAGACTTTGTTTTTCTAATTGTTTGCAACTTCAAAATGAAAGCACCAATTAAGAGAAGAATGGAAAGTGATTGGATCACAATATTTTCTCATATTTCACTGAAATAAGGACAAACTACCTATAACTATAACAGAAAGTATACACAATTTCGAAAAAGTAATTTTGACACATAATTTTAAAGATGGCTATTATTATTATTTGTATAACTAGACTGCAGAAATAAATTTTGATCATTTCAACTCATCTCTGGTATCAGTCTACTCTGCAGCACTTCTAGAACATGGAGTCTAAAGTGGTGTATTAACAAATGTTGATGGCATTTTACTGGGGCCATACAGCTCAGAGCACCCTATCTGAACTGTATAGGGCGGCTATAATGGACTACCCACACCAATATTCTTTTGTGGTAGTGGTAGTAAGGTGTCAGTGCTGAGTGATGGTGATGGTGAGAGTATTCTATGTCATGTAGAGCTAAATGTAAGTCTAAAATTGTGTGGTTGTGGTGATGGTATTGATGTTGAGGAGGACAAGCGTTTTGCAAAGAAATTATGTGTCAAAATTACTTTTTCGAAATTGTGTATACTTTCTGTTATAGTTATAGGTAGTTTGTCCTTATTTCAGTGAAATATGAGAAAATATTGTGATCCAATCACTTTCCATTCTTCTCTTAATTGGTGCTTTCATTTTGAAGTTGCAAACAATTAGAAAAACAAAGTCTTAATGGAGGAAGATGGAGCTCATTCGAGCTCACAGAACACAGATATCGGGAAGGATGCTATCTTTTAAGGCAGCAACAGGAAGTTACAATCTACATTTACATTTATGGCATTTAGCAGACGCCTTTATCCAAAGCGACGTACAACAATACATTTGGTTAAGTAAGTGAATCATCTATCCAACAGTCATCATAAGAGAAAGTAATCAATGCTCAGACCAGGGGCCATTGGCAGTCGTAATGCCAGTAGGCACATTTAAAAAAAAATATATTTTATTAGCAGGAGAGAACTTGTACAGGGGGGGTAGCAGGGGAGAAGAGGTCTCGGGTTTAGGGTTAGTATAGGGCGGTAGTGAGGGTGAAGCAGTCTGTAGTGGCTAAAGTTCCCTTCTTGTGATTGGTAAGTATTTCTCAACGTATTCATTCACTTAACCATTCTAAGACAGAAAGAACGAGTCTCTACGCGTGTTTAGTGTGTTGAACAACGGTAGAAAACAGTGTGTTCGCTCCGTCTTTACTGAATACTCACAAATGATACAAATCACACAGTTTTCCCTCTATATCAATGCGCGAGCTCACTACGTCATAGCTCTGTACTACAGCGCACGCTCAGGAGTGCCCAACCTTTTTTGACCCAAGATCTACTTTTCAAGTCGCCAACCTCCCGAGATCTACTAGTCCAGTGTCAACATCGCAAACCCACACACATCGTTTCCAGCCTGCAGTAACTAACCTCACAACACTTTTTCTTGTTGTCACACAACCACTAGACATCACATCACAAACCCTCCCTCTCTCAAACACACACACACAGACAAATTCCTCTCACACAGTTGCCAGTTTGCATAGTGTGCTGTAGCACAAACCCGCTCTCTCTCTCACACACACACGCCAATCTGCATGATGAGCAATAGCCATAACTGACCTTAATATGAGCCAAACAGAAAAATAAACCAGATACAAAACAGGTAGATCTCTGTGTTACGACTCCAGATGAAAACTCGTCTACGTCTAGGGGCGGTAGAGGAGTCGCAATAAAAAGGTAGTACATCAGACTTATTGTAGGAATTAAACAACCACAAACCACAATTCAACTATGTACAGTTATTTATTTCCTCAGGGAAAACACAACACAAGACACACGCCAAGGAGAAAAGGGAACTACGAGTGGTGCCAAAGCAAAGAAATCATAAACAAAAGTGATGTCCTAAACTAGTGCAATAGTAAGCTATACTATCAGGGCTATGCTAAAGTGCTATGCTACACTAGACTAGAACATACATGGGGCGGCACCCACTCCTAACCTGGTGAATTGTAACAGAGGTGAGCCTACGTGTTGGAAATGTAAACCCATGGGTCTCTTACCTATTCACCTTACCACTATGGCGTACAATTAACAGACAGACAAATTATGAGAAAAACAATAAGTAAACAATGACGTAATATATAACAAAAGAAAACTAGATTAGAACTAGAACAAGTACGTCGGAGGTTTCGATCAACCAGGCAACAGCGAGTCGACAGCAAACACAAGACTACGGTGAAAATGGGTTGACTCCCGAGGGGAAGTCCAGCGGAGCTTTTAAATGACACGGACAGCCCTCTGATTGGTCAGGAACAGTGATGAGTGATGGGGACGAATGGCCAATTGCTGACGGACACCTGAATGTAGAGTGACAGGGTAAGGGAAAAACAGAAGGAAACACAAAACACAACAAGGATACTCGCACATGTAGGAGTGGGAACGTAACACTCTGAGTTTGAAAAAAGGAAATCACTTCCTACCTTAGTGGGAGACCTGGCACTGGGAGGAGGAGGCTAGCTTCTCGTAGTCAGGAGTGTAGGAGCTGGTTGCAAAGCGTAGGCAGGCTGCAAGGTGGTCATCAGTCATTGTTGATCTGTACTTGGACTTGATGATTTTCATGTGCGAGAAAGCAGACTCGCATAAATAAGTTGATCTAAAAAGAGCTGTCAGGTTCAAGGCACATCTTCTGAGATTGGGATACTTCTCCTCCACCAGTAGTTTCCAGAACACTACATGCTCTCCAGGTTGAGCGGATGTTGATCTGGCTTTGATCTCAATGTCATTTTGCAATGTCAAAATCTCATCCTCAAGAGTGGAGCTTTCCAAGTCGAAAAGTGATTTGACTTTGTCGGCAATGTCACCAACATCAATACTTGCACCAAATGGATAACACATATAGCTGGCTACAGGCTTGATGGATGCAAAGTCAGTAAAACGCCTCTCAAACTCTGACGAAATGCTCTGAACATGCTCCTCATAACGTGCACTGTCAAGCTGTGTCACACCTTTACCTTGACGTTGTAGTTCTGCTTGCATGTGAGGGAAGTTGCGCAGGTTACCACGCTGCAGCCTGCTTGACATCAGCTGTAGCTTGCTTTTAAACGTGTTCACTGAACTCATCATGTTGACTACATCTTTATCCTTACCCTGCAGCTCTAAATTCAATTCATTGAGCTCGCCAGTGAGATCAGTGAGGAAAGATAAATCTAAAAGCCACTGGTGGTCCTCTAGCTTTGTATGGTAATCCACATGTTTTGAAAGCTTCAGGAAGTCCTTGATTTCAGGCAACAGCTCCGTAAATCTGGCCAAAAATTTACCTCTGCTTAACCACCTAACATCCGTGTGAAGCAGCAGGTCTGTGCTCAGCATCATTCTCCTCCAAGTGAGCACGGAAAAGCCTTCTCTGCAGACTCCTGGCCCGAACTCAACACACAATCTTCATTGCAATATCCATCACTTCTTTCATATTTGAAATCTTTCCACACAACGCTTGCTGGTGAATTATACAATGATAATTCAGGATATCTGGGAAAGATTCACTTTCTTTGCACAGTGCAATGAACCCACTGGTGCGGCCCATCATAGCAGGCGCCCCATCAGTTGTGATGGAGATCAGCTTGAAGAGCGGCACTTTTGTCTCGCTAACAAATCCCATGAAAGCATTAAACATATCCTCACCTCAGGTGTGTCCTTTTAATAGCAAAATGGTGAGTAGCTCTTCCTTGGCGCTCATGTCTTCAAAAACCATCCTGATGAAAACACACAATTGTGCCACATCCACCATATCAGTCGACTCGTCAAATTGGAGGGAAAAGCACTCACGCGTCAATATCCTTCCTCAGTTGCTCCTCCATGTCCACAGCCATTCCCTCACATCGCCTTGTAGTCGTACTGCGGGAGAGTTGCACTTCTTTAATGGCCTTCACGATCTCTGTTTTATTTTTAAAGTCGTCAAAAAGGCTATCCGCTGCCTCGAGAAAGGCTTCCTTCACAATATCGCCGTCTTTGAATGGCTTCTTGTGTTTAGCAAGGACGTGACTGACGCGATATGAAGCAATAGTTGCGGCCTTACCCTGGGTCTTCGGTTTGGTGAAGATTGACTGCCGTGCTGCTAGCTGTGCTTTCAAATCCCGCACTTTTGTGGCGCGTAAAGGCGTTTTTGCAGGGAAATCCCTCTCGTAGCTCCCGTGTACCGTTTTAAAATGCCGCTCCAGATTCCCTTTCTTTGCCAACGCCACCGTTGCATTGCAGATCAAACAAACAGGCTTTGAATGAGAATAAACAAAAAAATAATCTTCCTCCCATTCAGGGTGAAAATGGTAGGTCTTGGCTCGTTTTACCTCAGACATGTTAAAGTTTTACCTCAGACACGTAACCGCTCTGATCGCTAGCTGCTAGCTATTGTTGACAGCTGTCAACTTACTATCATGCATGTCACGCGCTACAGTAGGTTAAACGTGACCTACTTTTTTCTTTTTTTTAATACTTTTTTTGTGGACGTGTTTAAGAGACTGATAGGGTGCGCAGGCAAGGAGTCATGATAGGCTGTAGTGTACATTTAATACAAAATATAACACACACACACCCACAAAACAAAACTTATCCAACAACGCATAACTACAACAAAACAAAACATACAGTTACACATAAAAAAAACTTCATTTTTTTCATTTTTTCCTACACCCCTCGCGATCGACTTGGGATCAGTCCGCGGTCTACCAGTAGACCGCGATCGACTGGTTGGGCACTCCTGCTCTAAAGCAACTCATAACTCCTATGCATCTCTGGCTATTTTAAGCAATGCAATGCATGTACACTAAACATATACCAAACTAAAATGCAAAACTATAAAATACAATCTAAATCTGAGTCTAAATTACAATATGGAAAATGGCACTAACACGGTCTTTAGGAGGGACGGTTAAGATGTAGTTGAAGAGATGGGTTTTCAATCTACGGCGGAAGTCCTGACCATTGTGGGAAGCTCATTCCACCAGCGGGGCGCCAGAGCCGTGACCGAGTAGCGCGGCCACTGCATCCACGTAGAGGCGGCGGTGCCAGGCGGGCAGCCGAGGTGGACGAGCGGAGTGATTTTGCAGGGGGTTGGGGGCTAACCATTGCTTGCAAGTAGGGCTAACCATTGCTTGCAATGCTTGGGACAATCTGTCCCAGTCCCAGTTTTTTAGGCATGTCCCGTTCAGAAGGTATCTTCTTTTTCATCTTTTAAGCTTGCTACCTCAATTCAACTTCAACATGTGTAGACTGACTACAGTTTAAGGCAGTGTTTCTCAACAGGGGTGCCGTGGCACCCTTGGGTGCCGTCTGGCATCCTTAGGGGTGCCGCAGAAACGTGGCTGACACTAGGCTAATATAGTGAAATTGAAATAAATGAATGCATCATTTTGGAATCTTTCTTTTAGCTGTATCATACAGTTAAGTAAATCGAGGCACACATCAGAGAAAATAGTTCGGATTAATTTTCTAGTAGCCTACCGATGCTGCAATCAGTGTTTGGAAAGTAGGCTGCATGACGTAGGCAAATACTTTTATTTACAGCGCGCGATATCGGATGAGTTGTCATAGTGTTGTGCAGCGGTTAATTAGCCAGCAGCATGGACATGTTTTTGAAAAGAAAAGCTCCACAGTCTGATATATCTGAATCTGAGCCCTCAACATCGTCATCGTGTGGTCAGTCAGTGAAGGAGGTAGGCACCTCCAGCAAGATGAAGAAACGACAGTATGATGACAATTAACTCACGTTTGGATTCATCTTCACTGGAGAGCTGTCATGTCCTCTCCCCCTGTGCCTGTTATGTGGTATGAAATTGTCCAACCAGGCAATGGTACCCAGCAAGTTGAAAAGACATCTGACAACCAATCACCCATCACATGCCAACCAAAGTAGGGAATACTTTGTTCGTTTGAAAAGCGAACACAGCCGACAGGAGCAGGTGATGTTCAAGTGTGCGAAAGTCTCAAACAATGCACTGGAGGCTAGCTATCTGGTAGCCGAAATAATAGCTAAGGCTAAAAAGCCTCACACCATTGCCAAATCAGTAATAATGCCAGCCTGCACGGCTATTGTAAACAAAATGATAGGCCCACAAGCAGCTAAAGAGATCGCAAAGGTACCACTTTCGAACTCTACCATTGGAAGGCGTGACATGTCGGCAGATATAGAAGACGTGGTCTTAGAGAAAATAAGGCTATGTGGGAAATTCTCTCTGCAAGTTGATGAATCAACAGATGTGAGTGGCCACGCACAACTTTTGGGATTTGTGAGATTTATTGATGGAGGAGAAATTCGTGAGAATTGTTTATTTTGCAAGTGTTTGCCGCACAAAACAACGGGAGAGGAAATATACCGTGTCACAACAGGGTACCTTGAACAGGGAGGTCTAAGTTGGAAAAATTGTATCAGTGTCTGCACCGATGGCGCTGCTGCGATGACCGGCAATGTCAAAGGTTTCATCAGCAGGATCAGAGCGCAAAACCAAAATGTTTGCACAACGCATTGTTTCCTTCACAGGGAGGCACTGGTTGCCAAGACTTTACCGAAATATCTTTCAGATGTACTGGACAGGGCAGTGGACATAGTTAATTTCATAAAGGTGCGACCGTTAAAGTCCCGTCTTTTTTCCATTCTATGCGAGGAAATGGGAGCCGAGCATCAGAGCTTGTTGCTGCACACGGATGTCTGCTGGCTCTCACGCGGAAAGTGCTTGGACCGACTGTACGAGTTAAGAGAAGAAGTCAGAGTGTTTCTAGCGGGAGAGAATTCTGCATATAAAGAGTTCATTGCAGATGCGCAATGGTGCGCAAAACTCGCATACCTGGCCGATATATTTAAGCACATCAATGAACTTAATTCTAAAATGCAAGGTAAAGAGGAAAATCTACTAAGCTCATCAGACAAATTGCGTGGCTTCAAGTGTAAACTCACTCTCTGGCGCTCTTGTGTGAAACAGGGGAGAGTTTAGATGTTTCCCCTGTACAGTGCACATCCAAACAGCAAAAGACTTTCTGGCCTTATCTCTCAGCATCTGCAAACCCTTGACGAGAGATTTAATAAGTATTTTCCAGCTGAGACCTTTGCTGGTTTTGACTGGGTCCGTGAACCTTGGAATTCGTGCGCTTTGGAGAGCGCAGCTGACCTGCCAATGCAGGCACAGGAGCAACTGGCAGAGATGAAAGAAGATCGTACATTAAGGATGAAATTTCAAGATATGACATTGGATACATTTTGGATATCATTGGAAATGGTATACCCGATAGTGTCAAGTAGTGCCGTTGACATACTGTTACCCTTTTCCACGACATATGTGTGTGAACTGAGCTTTTCGAGCTTAACCTGCATAAATAACAAGCGGACGTATGAGCGCGGCTTTGGAATTATTCAAAACAGCGCCCGCTCTAACACGATCAAAGAGAATACGCGGGAGAGGTCCACTGTTTGAGGCGACAAAAGACAGGGTTCCCAGCGGAAAAATGAATAAAAATGAGTTCCTCACAAAACAAAGAACCCAAAACCATTTCAATGGAAACGATCGGACTTTACCGTGGAACGTAGCGGACGTATGAGCGCGGTTTTGGAATTATTCAAAACAGCGCCCGCTCTAACACGATCAAAGAGAATACGCGGGAGAGGTCCACTGTTTGAGGCGAAAAAAGACAGTGTTCCCAGAGGAATAAAAACGAAATAAATATGAAATATCCCAGTGTTCCTAACAAAACAAAGAACCCAAAACCATTTCAATGGAAACATCGGACTTTACCTTGGAACGTAGCGGACGCATGAGCGCGGCTTTGGAATTATTCAAAACAGCGCCCGCTCTAACACGATCAAAGAGAATACGCGGGAGAGGTCCACTGTTTGAGGCGAAAAAAGACAGGGTTCCTAGCGGAAAAATGAATAAAAATGAGTTCCTCACAAAACAAGGAACCCAAAACCATTTCAATGGAAACGATCGGACTTTACCGTGGAACGTAACGGACGTATGAACGCGGCTTTGGAATTATTCAAAACAGCTCCCGCTCTAACACGATCAAAGAGAATACGCGGGAGAGGTTCACTGTTTGAGGGGAAAAAAGACAACGTTCCAAGAGGAATAAAAACGAAATAAAAATGAAATATCCCAGTGTTCCTAACAAAACAAAGAACCCAAAACCATTTCTATGGAAACGATCGGACTTTACCTTGGAACGTAGCGCGGCTTTGGAATTATTCAAAACAGCGTCCGCTCTAACACGATCAAAGAGAATACGCGGGAGAGGTCCACTGTTTGAGGCGAAAAAAGACAGTGTTCCCAGCAAAAAAATGAATAAAAATGTGTTCCTCACAAAAGAAGGAACCCAAAACCATTTAAATGGAAACGATCGGACTTTACCTTGGAACGTAGTGTTGGAATTATTCAAAACAGCGCCCGCTCTAACACGATCAAAGAGAATACGCGGGAGAGGTCCACTGTTTGAGGCGAAAAAAGACAGGGTTCCCAGCAAAAAAATGAATAAAAATGAGTTCCTCACAAAACAAGGAACCCAAAACCATTTAAATGGAAACGATCGGACTTTACCTTGGAAAGTAGCGTTGGAATTATTCAAAACAGCGCCCGCTCTAACACGATCAAAGAGAATACGCGGGAGAGGTCCACTGTTTGAGGTGAAAAAAGACAGGGTTCCCAGAAAAATAAAAATGAAATATCCCAGTGTTCCTAACAAAACAAAGAACCCAAAACCATTTCAATGGAAACATCAGACTTTACCTTGGAACGTAGCGGACGCATGAGCGCGGCTTTGGAATTATTCAAAACAGCTCCCGCTCTAACACGATCAAAGAGAATACGCGGGAGAGGTCCACTGTTTGAGGCGAAAAAAGACAACGTTCCCAGAGGAATAAAAACGAAATAAAAATGAAATATCCCAGTGTTCCTAACAAAACAAAGAACCCAAAACCATTTCAATGGAAACATCGGACTTTGCCTTGGAACATAGCGGACGTATGAGCTCGGCTTTGGAATTATTCAAAACAGCTCCCGCTCTAACACGATCAAAGAGAATACGCGGGAGAGGTCCACTGTTTGAGGCGAAAAAAGACAGGGTTCCCAGCAAAAAAATGAATAAAAATGAGTTCCTCACAAAACAAGGAACCCAAAACCATTTCAATGGAAACGATCGGACTTTACCTTGGAACGTAGCGTTGGAATTATTCAAAACAGCGCCCGCTCTAACACGATCAAAGAGAATACGCGGGAGAGGTCCACTGTTTGAGGCGAAAAAAGACAACGTTCCCAGAGGAATAAAAACGAAATAAATATGAAATATCCCAGTGTTCCTAACAAAACAAAGAACCCAAAACCATTTCTATGGAAACGATCGGACTTTACCTTGGAACGTAGCGCGGCTTTGGAATTATTCAAAACAGCGCCCGCTCTAACACGATCAAAGAGAATACGCGGGAGAGGTCCACTGTTTGAGGCGAAAAAAGACAGGGTTCCTAGCGGAAAAATGAATAAAAATGAGTTCCTCACAAAACAAGGAACCCAAAACCATTTCAATGGAAACGATTGGACTTTACCTTGGAACGTAGCGTTGGAATTATTCAAAACAGCGCCCGCTCTAACACGATCAAAGAGAATACGCGGGAGAGGTCCACTGTTTGAGGCGAAAAAAGACAACGTTCCCAGAGGAATAAAAACGAAATAAATATGAAATATCCCAGTGTTCCTAACAAAACAAAGAACCCAAAACCATTTCAATGTAAACATCGGACTTTACCTTGGAACGTAGCGGACGTATGAGCGCGGCTTTGGAATTATTCAAAACAGCGTCCGCTCTAACAAGATCAAAGATAATACGCGGGAGAAGTCCACTGTTTGAGGCAAAAAATACAACGTTCCCAGAGGAATAAAAACGAAATAAAAATGAAATATCCCAGTGTTCCTAACAAAACAAAGAACCCAAAACCATTTCTATGGAAACGATCGGACTTTACCTTGGAACGTAGCGCGGCTTTGGAATTATTCAAAACAGCGCCCGCTCAAACACGGTCAAAGAGAATACGCGGGAGAGGTCCACTGTTTGAGGCGAAAAAAGACAGGGTTCCTAGCGGAAAAATGAATAAAAATGAGTTCCTCACAAAACAAGGAACCCAAAACCATTTCAATGGAAACGATCGGACTTTACCTTGGAACGTAGCGTTGGAATTATTCAAAACAGCGCCCGCTCTAACACGATCAAAGAGAATACGCGGGAGAGGTCCACTGTTTGAGGCGAAAAAAGACAACGTTCCCAGAGGAATAAAAACGAAATAAATATGAAATATCCCAGTGTTCCTAACAAAACAAAGAACCCAAAACCATTTCAATGTAAACATCGGACTTTACCTTGGAACGTAGCGGACGTATGAGCGCGGCTTTGGAATTATTCAAAACAGCGTCCGCTCTAACAAGATCAAAGATAATACGCGGGAGAAGTCCACTGTTTGAGGCAAAAAATACAACGTTCCCAGAGGAATAAAAACGAAATAAAAATGAAATATCCCAGTGTTCCTAACAAAACAAAGAACCCAAAACCATTTCTATGGAAACGATCGGACTTTACCTTGGAACGTAGCGCGGCTTTGGAATTATTCAAAACAGCGCCCGCTCAAACACGGTCAAAGAGAATACGCGGGAGAGGTCCACTGTTTGAGGCGAAAAAAGACAGGGTTCCTAGCGGAAAAATGAATAAAAATGAGTTCCTCACAAAACAAGGAACCCAAAACCATTTCAATGGAAACGATCGGACTTTACCGTGGAACGTAACGGACGTATGAGCGCGGCTTTGGAATTATTCAAAACAGCGCCCGCTCTAACACGATCAAAGAGAATACGCGGGAGAGGTCCACTGTTTGAGGCGAAAAAAGACAGGGTTCCTAGCGGAAAAATGAATAAAAATGAGTTCCTCACAAAACAAGGAACCCAAAACCATTTCAATGGAAACGATCGGACTTTACCTTGGAACGTAGCGTTGGAATTATTCAAAACAGCGCCCGCTCTAACACGATCAAAGAGAATACGCGGGAGAGGTCCACTGTTTGAGGCGAAAAAAGACAACGTTCCCAGAGGAATAAAAACGAAATAAATATGAAATATCCCAGTGTTCCTAACAAAACAAAGAACCCAAAACCATTTCAATGGAAACATCGGACTTTACCTTGGAACGTAGCAGACGTATGAGCGCGGCTTTGGAATTATTCAAAACAGCGTCCGCTCTAACAAGATCAAAGATAATACGCGGGAGAAGTCCAATGTGTGAGGCAAAAAATACAACGTTCCCAGAGGAATAAAAACGAAATAAAAATGAAATATCCCAGTGTTCCTAACAAAACAAAGAACCCAAAACCATTTCTATGGAAACGATCGGACTTTACCTTGGAACGTAGCGCGGCTTTGGAATTATTCAAAACAGCACCCGCTCAAACACGGTCAAAGAGAATACGCGGGAGAGGTCCACTGTTTGAGGCGAAAAAAGACAGTGTTCCTAGCGGAAAAATGAATAAAAATGAGTTCCTCACAAAACAAGGAACCCAAAACCATTTCAATGGAAACGATCGGACTTTACCGTGGAACGTAACGGACGTATGAGCGCGGCTTTGGAATTATTCAAAACAGCGCCCGCTCTAACACGATCAAAGAGAATAGGCGGGAGAGGTCCACTGTTTGAGGCGAAAAAAGACAGGGTTCCTAGCGGAAAAATGAATAAAAATGAGTTCCTCACAAGAAAAAGGAACCCAAAACCATTTCAATGGAAACGATCGGACTTTACCTTGGAACGTAGCGTTGGAATTATTCAAAACAGCGCCCGCTCTAACACGATCAAAGAGAATACGCGGGAGAGGTCCACTGTTTGAGGCGAAAAAAGACAACGTTCCCAGAGGAATAAAAACGAAATAAATATGAAATATCCCAGTGTTCCTAACAAAACAAAGAACCCAAAACCATTTCAATGGAAACATCGGACTTCACCTTGGAACGTAGCGGACGTATGAGCGCGGCTTTGGAATTATTCAAAACAGCGTCCGCTCTAACAAGATCAATGATAATACGCGGGAGAAGTCCACTGTTTGAGGCAAAAAATACAACGTTCCCAGAGGAATAAAAACGAAATAAAAATGAAATATCCCTGTGTTCCTAACAAAACAAAGAACCCAAAACCATTTCTATGGAAACGATCGGACTTTACCTTGGAACGTAGCGCGGCTTTGGAATTATTCAAAACAGCGCCCGCTCAAACACGGTCAAAGAGAATACGCGGGAGAGGTCCACTGTTTGAGGCGAAAAAAGACAGGGTTCCTAGCGGAAAAATGAATAAAAATGAGTTCCTCACAAAACAAGGAACCCAAAACCATTTCAATGGAAACGATCGGACTTTACCGTGGAACGTAACGGACGTATGAGCGCGGCTTTGGAATTATTCAAAACAGCGCCCGCTCTAACACGATCAAAGAGAATACGCGGGAGAGGTCCACTGTTTGAGGCGAAAAAAGACAGGGTTCCTAGCGGAAAAATGAATAAAAATGAGTTCCTCACAAAACAAGGAACCCAAAACCATTTCAATGGAAACGATCGGACTTTACCTTGGAACGTAGCGTTGGAATTATTCAAAACAGCGCCCGCTCTAACACGATCAAAGAGAATACGCGGGAGAGGTCCACTGTTTGAGGCGAAAAAAGACAACGTTCCCAGAGGAATAAAAACGAAATAAATATGAAATATCCCAGTGTTCCTAACAAAACAAAGAACCCAAAACCATTTCAATGGAAACATCGGACTTTACCTTGGAACGTAGCAGACGTATGAGCGCGGCTTTGGAATTATTAAAAACAGCGTCCGCTCTAACAAGATCAAAGATAATACGCGGGAGAAGTCCACTGTTTGAGGCAAAAAATACAACGTTCCCAGAGGAATAAAAACGAAATAAAAATGAAATATCCCAGTGTTCCTAACAAAACAAAGAACCCAAAACCATTTCTATGGAAACGATCGGACTTTACCTTGGAACGTAGCGCGGCTTTGGAATTATTCACGATCAAAGAGAATACGCGGGAGAGGTCCACTGTTTGAGGCGAAAAAAGACAGGGTTCCTAGCGGAAAAATGAATAAAAATGAGTTCCTCACAAAACAAGGAACCCAAAACCATTTCAATGGAAACGATCGGACTTTACCGTGGAACGTAGCGGACGTATGAGCGCGGATTTGGAATTATTCAAAACAGCGCCGCTCTAACACGATTAAAGAGAATACGCGGGAGAGGTCCACTGTTTGAGGCGAAAAAAGACAACGTTCCCAGAGGAATAAAAACGAAATAAATATGAAATATCCCAGTGTTCCTAACAAAACAAAGAACCCAAAACCATTTCAATGGAAACATCGGACTTTACCTTGGAACGTAGCGGACGCATGAGCGCGGCTTTGGAATTATTCAAAACAGCGCCCGCTCTAACACGATCAAAGAGAATACGCGGGAGAGGTCCACTGTTTGAGGCGAAAAAAGACAGGGTTCCTAGCGGAAAAATGAATAAAAATGAGTTCCTCACAAAACAAGGAACCCAAAACCATTTCAATGGAAACGATCGGACTTTACCTTGGAACGTAGCGTTGGAATTATTCAAAACAGCGCCCGCTCTAACACGATCAAAGAGAATACGCGGGAGAGGTCCACTGTTTGAGGCGAAAAAAGACAACGTTCCCAGAGGAATAAAAACGAAATAAATATGAAATATCCCAGTGTTCCTAACAAAACAAAGAACCCAAAACCATTTCAATGGAAACATCGGACTTTACCTTGGAACGTAGCGGACGTGTGAGCGCGGCTTTGGAATTATTCATACAGCGTCCGCTCTAACAAGATCAAAGATAATACGCGGGAGAAGTCCACTGTTTGAGGCAAAAAATACAACGTTCCCAGAGGAATAAAAACGAAATAAAAATGAAATATCCCAGTGTTCCTAACAAAACAAAGAACCCAAAACCATTTCTATGGAAACGATCGGACTTTACCTTGGAACGTAGCGCGGCTTTGGAATTATTCAAAACAGCGCCCGCTCTAACACGATCAAAGAGAATACGCGGGAGAGGTCCACTGTTTGAGGCGAAAAAAGACAGGGTTCCTAGCGGAAAAATGAATAAAAATGAGTTCCTCACAAAACAAGGAACCCAAAACCATTTCAATGGAAACGATCGGACTTTACCGTGGAACGTAGCGGACGTATGAGCGCGGATTTGGAATTATTCAAAACAGCGCCGCTCTAACACGATTAAAGAGAATACGCGGGAGAGGTCCACTGTTTGAGGCGAAAAAAGACAACGTTCCCAGAGGAATAAAAACGAAATAAATATGAAATATCCCAGTGTTCCTAACAAAACAAAGAACCCAAAACCATTTCAATGGAAACATCGGACTTTACCTTGGAACGTAGCGGACGCATGAGCGCGGCTTTGGAATTATTCAAAACAGTGCCCGCTCTAACACGATCAAAGAGAATACGCGGGAGAGGTCCACTGTTTGAGGCGAAAAAAGACAGGGTTCCTAGCGGAAAAATGAATAAAAATGAGTTCCTCACAAAACAAGGAACCCAAAACCATTTCAATGGAAACGATCGGACTTTACCTTGGAACGTAGCGTTGGAATTATTCAAAACAGCGCCCGCTCAAACACGATCAAAGAGAATACGTGGGAGAGGTCCACTGTTTGAGGCGAAAAAAGACAACGTTCCCAGAGGAATAAAAACGAAATAAATATGAAATATCCCAGTGTTCCTAACAAAACAAAGAACCCAAAACCATTTCAATGGAAACATCGGACTTTACCTTGGAACGTAGCGGACGTATGAGCGCGGCTTTGGAATTATTCAAAACAGCGTCCGCTCTAACAAGATCAAAGATAATACGCGGGAGAAGTCCACTGTTTGAGGCAAAAAATACAACGTTCCCAGAGGAATAAAAACGAAATAAAAATGAAATATCCCAGTGTTCCTAACAAAACAAAGAACCCAAAACCATTTCTATGGAAAAGATCGGACTTTACCTTGGAACGTAGCGCGGCTTTGGAATTATTCAAAACAGCGCCCGCTCTAACACGATCAAAGAGAATACGCGGGAGAGGTCCACTGTTTGAGGCGAAAAAAGACAGGGTTCCTAGCGGAAAAATGAATAAAAATGAGTTCCTCACAAAACAAGGAACCCAAAACCATTTCAATGGAAACGATCGGACTTTACCGTGGAACGTAGCGGACGTATGAGCGCGGATTTGGAATTATTCAAAACAGCGCCGCTCTAACACGATTAAAGAGAATACGCGGGAGAGGTCCACTGTTTGAGGCGAAAAAAGACAACGTTCCCAGAGGAATAAAAACGAAATAAATATGAAATATCCCAGTGTTCCTAACAAAACAAAGAACCCAAAACCATTTCAATGGAAACATCGGACTTTACCTTGGAACGTAGCGGACGCATGAGCGCGGCTTTGGAATTATTCAAAACAGCGCCCGCTCTAACACGATCAAAGAGAATACGCGGGAGAGGTCCACTGTTTGAGGCGAAAAAAGACAGGGTTCCTAGCGGAAAAATGAATAAAAATGAGTTCCTCACAAAACAAGGAACCCAAAACCATTTCAATGGAAACGATCGGACTTTACCTTGGAACGTAGCGTTGTTATTATTCAAAACAGCGCCCGCTCTAACACGATCAAAGAGAATACACGGGAGAGGTCCACTGTTTGAGGCGAAAAAAGACAACGTCCCCAGAGGAATAAAAACGAACTAAATATGAAATATCCCAGTGTTCCTAACAAAACAAAGAACCCAAAACCATTTCAATGGAAACATCGGACTTTACCTTGGAACGTAGCGGACGTATGAGCGCGGCTTTGGAATTATTCAAAACAGCGTCCGTTCTAACAAGATCAAAGATAATACGCGGGAAAAGTCCACTGTTTGAGGCAAAAAATACAACGTTCCCAGAGGAATAAAAACGAAATAAAAATGAAATATCCCAGTGTTCCTAACAAAACAAAGAACCCAAAACCATTTCTATGGAAACGATCGGACTTTACCTTGGAACGTAGCGCGGCTTTGGAATTATTCAAAACAGCGCCCGCTCAAACACGGTCAAAGAGAATACGCGGGAGAGGTCCACTGTTTGAGGCGAAAAAAGACAGGGTTCCTAGCGGAAAAATGAATAAAAATGAGTTCCTCACAAAACAAGGAACCCAAAACCATTTCAATGGAAACGATCGGACTTTACCGTGGAACGTAACGGACGTATGAGCGCGGCTTTGGAATTATTCAAAACAGCGCCCGCTCTAACACGATCAAAGAGAATACGCGGGAGAGGTCCACTGTTTGAGGCGAAAAAAGACAGAGTTCCTAGCGGAAAAATGAATAAAAATGAGTTCCTCACAAAACAAGGAACCCAAAACCATTTCAATGGAAACGATCGGACTTTACCTTGGAACGTAGCGTTGGAATTATTCAAAACAGCGCCCGCTCTAACACGATCAAAGAGAATACGCGGGAGAGGTCCACTGTTTGAGGCGAAAAAAGACAACGTTCCCAGAGGAATAAAAACGAAATAAATATGAAATATCCCAGTGTTCCTAACAAAACAAAGAACCCAAAACCATTTCAATGGAAACATCGGACTTTACCTTGGAACGTAGCGGACGTATGAGCGCGGCTTTGGAATTATTCAAAACAGCGTCCGCTCTAACAAGATCAAAGATAATACGCGGGAGAAGTCCACTGTTTGAGGCAAAAAATACAACGTTCCCAGAGGAATAAAAACGAAATAAAAATGAAATATCCCAGTGTTCCTAACAAAACAAAGAACCCAAAACCATTTCTATGGAAACGATCGGACTTTACCTTGGAACGTAGTGCGGCTTTGGAATTATTCAAAACAGCGCCCGCTCTAACACGATCAAAGAGAATACGCGGGAGAGGTCCACTGTTTGAGGCGAAAAAAGACAGGGTTCCTAGAGGAAAAATGAATAAAAATGAGTTCCTCACAAAACAAGGAACCCAAAACCATTTCAATGGAAACGATCGGACTTTACCGTGGAACGTAGCGGACGTATGAGCGCGGATTTGGAATTATTCAAAACAGCGCCGCTCTAACACGATTAAAGAGAATACGCGGGAGAGGTCCACTGTTTGAGGCGAAAAAAGACAACGTTCCCAGAGGAATAAAAACGAAATAAATATGAAATATCCCAGTGTTCCTAACAAAACAAAGAACCCAAAACCATTTCAATGGAAACATCGGACTTTACCTTGGAACGTAGCGGACGCATGAGCGCGGCTTTGGAATTATTCAAAACAGCGCCCGCTCTAACACGATCAAAGAGAATACGCGGGAGAGGTCCACTGTTTGAGGCGAAAAAAGACAGGGTTCCTAGCGGAAAAATGAATAAAAATGAGTTCCTCACAAAACAAGGAACCCAAAACCATTTCAATGGAAACGATCGGACTTTACCTTGGAACGTAGCGTTGTTATTATTCAAAACAGCGCCCGCTCTAACACGATCAAAGAGAATACGCGGGAGAGGTCCACTGTTTGAGGCGAAAAAAGACAACGTTCCCAGAGGAATAAAAACGAACTAAATATGAAATATCCCAGTGTTCCTAACAAAACAAAGAACCCAAAACCATTTCAATAGAAACATCGGACTTTACCTTGGAACGTAGCGGACGTATGAGCGCGGCTTTGGAATTATTCAAAACAGCGTCCGTTCTAACAAGATCAAAGATAATACGCGGGAAAAGTCCACTGTTTGAGGCAAAAAATACAACGTTCCCAGAGGAATAAAAACGAAATAAAAATGAAATATCCCAGTGTTCCTAACAAAACAAAGAACCCAAAACCATTTCTATGGAAACGATCGGACTTTACCTTGGAACGTAGCGCGGCTTTGGAATTATTCAAAACAGCGCCCGCTCAAACACGGTCAAAGAGAATACGCGGGAGAGGTCCACTGTTTGAGGCGAAAAAAGACAGGGTTCCTAGCGGAAAAATGAATAAAAATGAGTTCCTCACAAAACAAGGAACCCAAAACCATTTCAATGGAAACGATCGGACTTTACCGTGGAACGTAACGGACGTATGAGCGCGGCTTTGGAATTATTCAAAACAGCGCCCGCTCTAACACGATCAAAGAGAATACGCGGGAGAGGTCCACTGTTTGAGGCGAAAAAAGACAGGGTTCCTAGCGGAAAAATGAATAAAAATGAGTTCCTCACAAAACAAGGAACCCAAAACCATTTCAATGGAAACGATCGGACTTTACCTTGGTACGTAGCGTTGGAATTATTCAAAACAGCGCCCGCTCTAACACGATCAAAGAGAATACGCGGGAGAGGTCCACTGTTTGAGGCGAAAAAAGACAGGGTTCCTAGAGGAAAAATGAATAAAAATGAGTTCCTCACAAAACAAGGAACCCAAAACCATTTCAATGGAAACGATCGGACTTTACCGTGGAACGTAGCGGACGTATGAGCGCGGATTTGGAATTATTCAAAACAGCGCCGCTCTAACACGATTAAAGAGAATACGCGGGAGAGGTCCACTGTTTGAGGCGAAAAAAGACAACGTTCCCAGAGGAATAAAAACGAAATAAATATGAAATATCCCAGTGTTCCTAACAAAACAAAGAACCCAAAACCATTTCAATGGAAACATCGGACTTTACCTTGGAACGTAGCGGACGCATGAGCGCGGCTTTGGAATTATTCAAAACAGCGCCCGCTCTAACACGATCAAAGAGAATACGCGGGAGAGGTCCACTGTTTGAGGCGAAAAAAGACAGGGTTCCTAGCGGAAAAATGAATAAAAATGAGTTCCTCACAAAACAAGGAACCCAAAACCATTTCAATGGAAACGATCGGACTTTACCTTGGAACGTAGCGTTGGAATTATTCAAAACAGCGCCTGCTCTAACACGATCAAAGAGAATACGCGGGAGAGGTCCACTGTTTGAGGCGAAAAAAGACAGGGTTCCTAGCGGAAAATGAATAAAAATTAGTTCCTCACAAAACAAGGAACCCAAAACCATTTCAATGGAAACATCGGACTTTACCTTGGAACGTAGCGGACGCATGAGCGCGGCTTTGGAATTATTCAAAACAGCTCCCGCTCTAACACGATCAAAGAGAATACGCGGGAGAGGTCCACTGTTTGAGGCGAAAAAAGACAACGTTCCCAGAGGAATAAAAACGAAATAAATATGAAATATCCCAGTGTTCCTAACAAAACAAAGAACCCAAAACCATTTCAATGGAAACATCGGACTTTACCTTGGAACGTAGCGGACGCATGAGCGCGGCTTTGGAATTATTCAAAACAGTGCCCGCTCTAACACGATCAAAGAGAATACGCGGGAGAGGTCCACTGTTTGAGGCGAAAAAAGACAGGGTTCCTAGCGGAAAAATGAATAAAAATGAGTTCCTCACAAAACAAGGAACCCAAAACCATTTCAATGGAAACGATCGGACTTTACCTTGGAACGTAGCGTTGGAATTATTCAAAACAGCGCCCGCTCAAACACGATCAAAGAGAATACGTGGGAGAGGTCCACTGTTTGAGGCGAAAAAAGACAACGTTCCCAGAGGAATAAAAACGAAATAAATATGAAATATCCCAGTGTTCCTAACAAAACAAAGAACCCAAAACCATTTCAATGGAAACATCGGACTTTACCTTGGAACGTAGCGGACGTATGAGCGCGGCTTTGGAATTATTCAAAACAGCGTCCGCTCTAACAAGATCAAAGATAATACGCGGGAGAAGTCCACTGTTTGAGGCAAAAAATACAACGTTCCCAGAGGAATAAAAACGAAATAAAAATGAAATATCCCAGTGTTCCTAACAAAACAAAGAACCCAAAACCATTTCTATGGAAAAGATCGGACTTTACCTTGGAACGTAGCGCGGCTTTGGAATTATTCAAAACAGCGCCCGCTCTAACACGATCAAAGAGAATACGCGGGAGAGGTCCACTGTTTGAGGCGAAAAAAGACAGGGTTCCTAGCGGAAAAATGAATAAAAATGAGTTCCTCACAAAACAAGGAACCCAAAACCATTTCAATGGAAACGATCGGACTTTACCGTGGAACGTAGCGGACGTATGAGCGCGGATTTGGAATTATTCAAAACAGCGCCGCTCTAACACGATTAAAGAGAATACGCGGGAGAGGTCCACTGTTTGAGGCGAAAAAAGACAACGTTCCCAGAGGAATAAAAACGAAATAAATATGAAATATCCCAGTGTTCCTAACAAAACAAAGAACCCAAAACCATTTCAATGGAAACATCGGACTTTACCTTGGAACGTAGCGGACGCATGAGCGCGGCTTTGGAATTATTCAAAACAGCGCCCGCTCTAACACGATCAAAGAGAATACGCGGGAGAGGTCCACTGTTTGAGGCGAAAAAAGACAGGGTTCCTAGCGGAAAAATGAATAAAAATGAGTTCCTCACAAAACAAGGAACCCAAAACCATTTCAATGGAAACGATCGGACTTTACCTTGGAACGTAGCGTTGTTATTATTCAAAACAGCGCCCGCTCTAACACGATCAAAGAGAATACACGGGAGAGGTCCACTGTTTGAGGCGAAAAAAGACAACGTCCCCAGAGGAATAAAAACGAACTAAATATGAAATATCCCAGTGTTCCTAACAAAACAAAGAACCCAAAACCATTTCAATGGAAACATCGGACTTTACCTTGGAACGTAGCGGACGTATGAGCGCGGCTTTGGAATTATTCAAAACAGCGTCCGTTCTAACAAGATCAAAGATAATACGCGGGAAAAGTCCACTGTTTGAGGCAAAAAATACAACGTTCCCAGAGGAATAAAAACGAAATAAAAATGAAATATCCCAGTGTTCCTAACAAAACAAAGAACCCAAAACCATTTCTATGGAAACGATCGGACTTTACCTTGGAACGTAGCGCGGCTTTGGAATTATTCAAAACAGCGCCCGCTCAAACACGGTCAAAGAGAATACGCGGGAGAGGTCCACTGTTTGAGGCGAAAAAAGACAGGGTTCCTAGCGGAAAAATGAATAAAAATGAGTTCCTCACAAAACAAGGAACCCAAAACCATTTCAATGGAAACGATCGGACTTTACCGTGGAACGTAACGGACGTATGAGCGCGGCTTTGGAATTATTCAAAACAGCGCCCGCTCTAACACGATCAAAGAGAATACGCGGGAGAGGTCCACTGTTTGAGGCGAAAAAAGACAGAGTTCCTAGCGGAAAAATGAATAAAAATGAGTTCCTCACAAAACAAGGAACCCAAAACCATTTCAATGGAAACGATCGGACTTTACCTTGGAACGTAGCGTTGGAATTATTCAAAACAGCGCCCGCTCTAACACGATCAAAGAGAATACGCGGGAGAGGTCCACTGTTTGAGGCGAAAAAAGACAACGTTCCCAGAGGAATAAAAACGAAATAAATATGAAATATCCCAGTGTTCCTAACAAAACAAAGAACCCAAAACCATTTCAATGGAAACATCGGACTTTACCTTGGAACGTAGCGGACGTATGAGCGCGGCTTTGGAATTATTCAAAACAGCGTCCGCTCTAACAAGATCAAAGATAATACGCGGGAGAAGTCCACTGTTTGAGGCAAAAAATACAACGTTCCCAGAGGAATAAAAACGAAATAAAAATGAAATATCCCAGTGTTCCTAACAAAACAAAGAACCCAAAACCATTTCTATGGAAACGATCGGACTTTACCTTGGAACGTAGTGCGGCTTTGGAATTATTCAAAACAGCGCCCGCTCTAACACGATCAAAGAGAATACGCGGGAGAGGTCCACTGTTTGAGGCGAAAAAAGACAGGGTTCCTAGAGGAAAAATGAATAAAAATGAGTTCCTCACAAAACAAGGAACCCAAAACCATTTCAATGGAAACGATCGGACTTTACCGTGGAACGTAGCGGACGTATGAGCGCGGATTTGGAATTATTCAAAACAGCGCCGCTCTAACACGATTAAAGAGAATACGCGGGAGAGGTCCACTGTTTGAGGCGAAAAAAGACAACGTTCCCAGAGGAATAAAAACGAAATAAATATGAAATATCCCAGTGTTCCTAACAAAACAAAGAACCCAAAACCATTTCAATGGAAACATCGGACTTTACCTTGGAACGTAGCGGACGCATGAGCGCGGCTTTGGAATTATTCAAAACAGCGCCCGCTCTAACACGATCAAAGAGAATACGCGGGAGAGGTCCACTGTTTGAGGCGAAAAAAGACAGGGTTCCTAGCGGAAAAATGAATAAAAATGAGTTCCTCACAAAACAAGGAACCCAAAACCATTTCAATGGAAACGATCGGACTTTACCTTGGAACGTAGCGTTGTTATTATTCAAAACAGCGCCCGCTCTAACACGATCAAAGAGAATACGCGGGAGAGGTCCACTGTTTGAGGCGAAAAAAGACAACGTTCCCAGAGGAATAAAAACGAACTAAATATGAAATATCCCAGTGTTCCTAACAAAACAAAGAACCCAAAACCATTTCAATAGAAACATCGGACTTTACCTTGGAACGTAGCGGACGTATGAGCGCGGCTTTGGAATTATTCAAAACAGCGTCCGTTCTAACAAGATCAAAGATAATACGCGGGAAAAGTCCACTGTTTGAGGCAAAAAATACAACGTTCCCAGAGGAATAAAAACGAAATAAAAATGAAATATCCCAGTGTTCCTAACAAAACAAAGAACCCAAAACCATTTCTATGGAAACGATCGGACTTTACCTTGGAACGTAGCGCGGCTTTGGAATTATTCAAAACAGCGCCCGCTCAAACACGGTCAAAGAGAATACGCGGGAGAGGTCCACTGTTTGAGGCGAAAAAAGACAGGGTTCCTAGCGGAAAAATGAATAAAAATGAGTTCCTCACAAAACAAGGAACCCAAAACCATTTCAATGGAAACGATCGGACTTTACCGTGGAACGTAACGGACGTATGAGCGCGGCTTTGGAATTATTCAAAACAGCGCCCGCTCTAACACGATCAAAGAGAATACGCGGGAGAGGTCCACTGTTTGAGGCGAAAAAAGACAGGGTTCCTAGCGGAAAAATGAATAAAAATGAGTTCCTCACAAAACAAGGAACCCAAAACCATTTCAATGGAAACGATCGGACTTTACCTTGGTACGTAGCGTTGGAATTATTCAAAACAGCGCCCGCTCTAACACGATCAAAGAGAATACGCGGGAGAGGTCCACTGTTTGAGGCGAAAAAAGACAGGGTTCCTAGAGGAAAAATGAATAAAAATGAGTTCCTCACAAAACAAGGAACCCAAAACCATTTCAATGGAAACGATCGGACTTTACCGTGGAACGTAGCGGACGTATGAGCGCGGATTTGGAATTATTCAAAACAGCGCCGCTCTAACACGATTAAAGAGAATACGCGGGAGAGGTCCACTGTTTGAGGCGAAAAAAGACAACGTTCCCAGAGGAATAAAAACGAAATAAATATGAAATATCCCAGTGTTCCTAACAAAACAAAGAACCCAAAACCATTTCAATGGAAACATCGGACTTTACCTTGGAACGTAGCGGACGCATGAGCGCGGCTTTGGAATTATTCAAAACAGCGCCCGCTCTAACACGATCAAAGAGAATACGCGGGAGAGGTCCACTGTTTGAGGCGAAAAAAGACAGGGTTCCTAGCGGAAAAATGAATAAAAATGAGTTCCTCACAAAACAAGGAACCCAAAACCATTTCAATGGAAACGATCGGACTTTACCTTGGAACGTAGCGTTGGAATTATTCAAAACAGCGCCTGCTCTAACACGATCAAAGAGAATACGCGGGAGAGGTCCACTGTTTGAGGCGAAAAAAGACAGGGTTCCTAGCGGAAAATGAATAAAAATTAGTTCCTCACAAAACAAGGAACCCAAAACCATTTCAATGGAAACATCGGACTTTACCTTGGAACGTAGCGGACGCATGAGCGCGGCTTTGGAATTATTCAAAACAGCTCCCGCTCTAACACGATCAAAGAGAATACGCGGGAGAGGTCCACTGTTTGAGGCGAAAAAAGACAACGTTCCCAGAGGTTTAAAAACGAAATAAATATGAAATATCCCAGTGTTCCTAACATAACAAAGAACCCAAAACCATTTCAATGGAAACGATCGGACTTTACCTTGGAACGTAGCGGACGCATGAGCGCGGCTTTGGAATTATTCAAAACAGCGCCCGCTCTAACACGATCAAAGAGAATACGCGGGAGAGGTCCACTGTTTGAGGCGAAAAAAGACAGGGTTCCCAGCGGAAAAATGAATAAAAATGAGTTCCTCACAAAACAAAGAACCCAAAAACATTTCAATGGAAACGATCAGACTTTACCTTGGAACGTAGCGGACGTATGAGCGCGGCTTTGGAATTATTCAAAACAGCGCCCGCTCTAACACGATCAAAGATAATACGCGGGAGAAGTCCACTGTTTGAGGCAAAAAATACAACGTTCCCAGAGGAATAAAAACGAAATAAAAATGAAATATCCCAGTGTTCCTAACAAAACAAAGAACCCAAAACCATTTCTATGGAAACGATCGGACTTTACCTTGGAACGTAGCGCGGCTTTGGAATTATTCAAAACAGCGCCCGCTCTAACACGATCAAAGAGAATACGCGGGAGAGGTCCACTGTTTGAGGCGAAAAAAGACAGGGTTCCTAGCGGAAAAATGAATAAAAATGAGTTCCTCACAAAACAAGGAACCCAAAACCATTTAAATGGAAACGATCGGACTTTACCTTGGAAAGTAGCGTTGGAATTATTCAAAACAGCGCCCGCTCTAACACGATCAAAGAGAATACGCGGGAGAGGTCCACTGTTTGAGGTGAAAAAAGACAGGGTTCCCAGAAAAATAAAAATGAAATATCCCAGTGTTCCTAACAAAACAAAGAACCCAAAACCATTTCAATGGAAACATCGGACTTTACCTTGGAACGTAGCGGACGCATGAGCGCGGCTTTGGAATTATTCAAAACAGCTCCCGCTCTAACACGATCAAAGAGAATACGCGGGAGAGGTCCACTGTTTGAGGCGAAAAAAGACAACGTTCCCAGAGGAATAAAAACGAAATAAATATGAAATATCCCAGTGTTCCTAACAAAACAAAGAACCCAAAACCATTTCAATGGAAACATCGGACTTTAACTTGGAACGTAGCGGACGCATGAGCGCGGCTTTGGAATTATTCAAAACAGCGCCCGCTCTAACACGATCAAAGAGAATACGCGGGAGAGGTCCACTGTTTGAGGCGAAAAAAGACAGGGTTCCTAGCGGAAAAATGAATAAAAATGAGTTCCTCACAAAACAAGGAACCCAAAACCATTTCAATGGAAACGATCGGACTTTACCTTGGAACGTAGCGTTGGAATTATTCAAAACAGCGCCTGCTCTAACACGATCAAAGAGAATACGCGGGAGAGGTCCACTGTTTGAGGCGAAAAAAGACAGGGTTCCTAGCAGAAAATGAATAAAAATTAGTTCCTCACAAAACAAGGAACCCAAAACCATTTCAATGGAAACATCGGACTTTACCTTGGAACGTAGCGGACGCATGAGCGCGGCTTTGGAATTATTCAAAACAGCTCCCGCTCTAACACGATCAAAGAGAATACGCGGGAGAGGTCCACTGTTTGAGGCGAAAAAAGACAACGTTCCCAGAGGAATAAAAACGAAATAAATATGAAATATCCCAGTGTTCCTAACAAAACAAAGAACCCAAAACCATTTCAATGGAAACATCGGACTTTACCTTGGAACGTAGCAGACGCATGAGCGCGGCTTTGGAATTATTCAAAACAGCGCCCGCTCTAACACGATCAAAGAGAATACGCGGGAGAGGTCCACTGTTTGAGGCGAAAAAAGACAGGGTTCCCAGCGGAAAAATGAATAAAAATGAGTTCCTCACAAAACAAAGAACCCAAAAACATTTCAATGGAAACGATCAGACTTTACCTTGGAACGTAGCGGACGTATGAGCGCGGCTTTGGAATTATTCAAAACAGCGCCCGCTCTAACACGATCAAAGATAATACGCGGGAGAAGTCCACTGTTTGAGGCAAAAAATACAACGTTCCCAGAGGAATAAAAACGAAATAAAAATGAAATATCCCAGTGTTCCTAACAAAACAAAGAACCCAAAACCATTTCTATGGAAACGATCGGACTTTACCTTGGAACGTAGCGCGGCTTTGGAATTATTCAAAACAGCGCCCGCTCTAACACGATCAAAGAGAATACGCGGGAGAGGTCCACTGTTTGAGGCGAAAAAAGACAGGGTTCCTAGCGGAAAAATGAATAAAAATGAGTTCCTCACAAAACAAGGAACCCAAAACCATTTAAATGGAAACGATCGGACTTTACCTTGGAAAGTAGCGTTGGAATTATTCAAAACAGCGCCCGCTCTAACACGATCAAAGAGAATACGCGGGAGAGGTCCACTGTTTGAGGTGAAAAAAGACAGGGTTCCCAGAAAAATAAAAATGAAATATCCCAGTGTTCCTAACAAAACAAAGAACCCAAAACCATTTCAATGGAAACATCGGACTTTACCTTGGAACGTAGCGGACGCATGAGCGCGGCTTTGGAATTATTCAAAACAGCGCCCGCTCTAACACGATCAAAGAGAATACGCGGGAGAGGTCCACTGTTTGAGGCGAAAAAAGACAGGGTTCCCAGCGGAAAAATGAATAAAAATGAGTTCCTCACAAAACAAAGAACCCAAAAACATTTCAATGGAAACGATCAGACTTTACCTTGGAACGTAGCGGACGTATGAGCGCGGCTTTGGAATTATTCAAAACAGCGCCCGCTCTAACACGATCAAAGATAATACGCGGGAGAAGTCCACTGTTTGAGGCAAAAAATACAACGTTCCCAGAGGAATAAAAACGAAATAAAAATGAAATATCCCAGTGTTCCTAACAAAACAAAGAACCCAAAACCATTTCTATGGAAACGATCGGACTTTACCTTGGAACGTAGCGCGGCTTTGGAATTATTCAAAACAGCGCCCGCTCTAACACGATCAAAGAGAATACGCGGGAGAGGTCCACTGTTTGAGGCGAAAAAAGACAGGGTTCCTAGCGGAAAAATGAATAAAAATGAGTTCCTCACAAAACAAGGAACCCAAAACCATTTAAATGGAAACGATCGGACTTTACCTTGGAAAGTAGCGTCGGAATTATTCAAAACAGCGCCCGCTCTAACACGATCAAAGAGAATACGCGGGAGAGGTCCACTGTTTGAGGTGAAAAAAGACAGGGTTCCCAGAAAAATAAAAATGAAATATCCCAGTGTTCCTAACAAAACAAAGAACCCAAAACCATTTCAATGGAAACATCGGACTTTACCTTGGAACGTAGCGGACGCATGAGCGCGGCTTTGGAATTATTCAAAACAGCTCCCGCTCTAACACGATCAAAGAGAATACGCGGGAGAGGTCCACTGTTTGAGGCGAAAAAAGACAACGTTCCCAGAGGAATAAAAACGAAATAAATATGAAATATCCCAGTGTTCCTAACAAAACAAAGAACCCAAAACCATTTCAATGGAAACATCGGACTTTACCTTGGAACGTAGCGGACGCATGAGCGCGGCTTTGGAATTATTCAAAACAGCGCCCGCTCTAACACGATCAAAGAGAATACGCGGGAGAGGTCCACTGTTTGAGGCGAAAAAAGACAGGGTTCCTAGCGGAAAAATGAATAAAAATGAGTTCCTCACAAAACAAGGAACCCAAAACCATTTCAATGGAAACGATCGGACTTTACCTTGGAACGTAGCGTTGGAATTATTCAAAACAGCGCCTGCTCTAACACGATCAAAGAGAATACGCGGGAGAGGTCCACTGTTTGAGGCGAAAAAAGACAGGGTTCCTAGCGGAAAATGAATAAAAATTAGTTCCTCACAAAACAAGGAACCCAAAACCATTTCAATGGAAACATCGGACTTTACCTTGGAACGTAGCGGACGCATGAGCGCGGCTTTGGAATTATTCAAAACAGCTCCCGCTCTAACACGATCAAAGAGAATACGCGGGAGAGGTCCACTGTTTGAGGCGAAAAAAGACAACGTTCCCAGAGGAATAAAAACGAAATAAATATGAAATATCCCAGTGTTCCTAACAAAACAAAGAACCCAAAACCATTTCAATGGAAACATCGGACTTTACCTTGGAACGTAGCGGACGCATGAGCGCGGCTTTGGAATTATTCAAAACAGCGCCCGCTCTAACACGATCAAAGAGAATACGCGGGAGAGGTCCACTGTTTGAGGCGAAAAAAGACAGGGTTCCCAGCGGAAAAATGAATAAAAATGAGTTTCTCACAAAACAAAGAACCCAAAAACATTTCAATGGAAACGATCGGACTTTACCGTGGAACGTAGCGGACGTATGAGCGCGGTTTTGGAATTATTCAAAACAGCGCCCGCTCTAACACGATCAAAGAGAATACGCGGGAGAGGTCCACTGTTTGAGGCGAAAAAAGACAGGGTTCCCAGAGGAATAAAAACGAAATAAAAATGAAATATCCCAGTGTTCCTAACAAAACAAAGAACTCAAAACCATTTCAATGGAAACATCGGACTTTACCTTGGAACGTAGCGGACGCATGAGCGCGGCTTTGGAATTATTCAAAACAGCGCCCGCTCTAACACGATCAAAGAGAATACGCGGGAGAGGTCCACTGTTTGAGGCGAAAAAAGACAGGGTTCCTAGCGGAAAAATGAATAAAAATGAGTTCTTCACAAAACAAGGAACCCAAAACCATTTCAATGGAAACGATCGGACTTTACCGTGGAACGTAACGGACGTATGAACGCGGCTTTGGAATTATTCAAAACAGCTCCCGCTCTAACACGATCAAAGAGAATACGCGGGAGAGGTTCACTGTTTGAGGGGAAAAAAGACAACGTTCCCAGAGGAATAAAAACTAAATAAAAATGAAATATCCCAGTGTTCCTAACAAAACAAAGAACCCAAAACAATCTCTATGGAAACGATCGGACTTTACCTTGGAACGTAGCGCGGCTTTGGAATTATTCAAAACAGCGCCCGCTCTAACACGGTCAAAGAGAATACGCGGGAGAGGTCCACTGTTTGAGGCGAAAAAAGACAGGGTTCCTCGCGGAAAAATGAATAAAAATGAGTTCCTCACAAAACAAGGAACCCAAAACCATTTCAATGGAAACGATCGGACTTTACGGTGGAACGTAACGGACGTATGAGCGCGGCTTTGGAATTATTCAAAACAGCGCCCGCTCTAACACGATCAAAGAGAATACGCGGGAGAGGTCCACTGTTTGAGGTGAAAAAAGACAGGGTTCCCAGAGAAATAAAAATGAAATATCCCAGTGTTCCTAACAAAACAAAGAACCCAAAACCATTTCAATGGAAACATCGGACTTTACCTTGGAACGTAGCGGACGCATGAGCGCGGCTTTGGAATTATTCAAAACAGCTCCCGCTCTAACACGATCAAAGAGAATACGCGGGAGAGGTCCACTGTTTGAGGCGAAAAAAGACAACGTTCCCAGAGGAATAAAAACGAAATAAAAATGAAATATCCCAGTGTTCCTAACAAAACAAAGAACCCAAAACCATTTCAATGGAAACATCGGACTTTGCCTTGGAACATAGCGGACGTATGAGCTCGGCTTTGGAATTATTCAAAACAGCTCCCGCTCTAACACGATCAAAGAGAATACGCGGGAGAGGTCCACTGTTTGAGGCGAAAAAAGACAGGGTTCCCAGCAAAAAAATGAATAAAAATGAGTTCCTCACAAAACAAGGAACCCAAAACCATTTCAATGGAAACGATCGGACTTTACCTTGGAACGTAGCGTTGGAATTATTCAAAACAGCGCCCGCTCTAACACGGTCAAAGAGAATACGCGGGAGAGGTCCACTGTTTGAGGCGAAAAAAGACAGGGTTCCTCGCGGAAAAATGAATAAAAATGAGTTCCTCACAAAACAAGGAACCCAAAACCATTTCAATGGAAACGATCGGACTTTACCGTGGAACGTAACGGACGTATGAGCGCGGCTTTGGAATTATTCAAAACAGCGCCCGCTCTAACACGATCAAAGAGAATACGCGGGAGAGGTCCACTGTTTGAGGTGAAAAAAGACAGGGTTCCCAGAGAAATAAAAATGAAATATCCCAGTGTTCCTAACAAAACAAAGAACCCAAAACCATTTCAATGGAAACATCGGACTTTACCTTGGAACGTAGCGGATGCATGAGCGCGGCTTTGGAATTATTCAAAACAGCTCCCGCTCTAACACGATCAAAGAGAATAAGCGGGAGAGGTCCACTGTTTGAGGCGAAAAAAGACAGGGTTCCCAGCAAAAAAATGAATAAAAATGAGTTCCTCACAAAACAAGGAACCCATAACCATTTCAATGGAAACGATCGGACTTTACCGTGGAACGTAACGGACGTATGAGCGCGGCTTTGGAATTATTCAAAACAGCGCCCGCTCTAACACGATCAAAGAGAATACGCGGGAGAGGTCCACTGTTTGAGGCGAAAAAAGACAGGGTTCCTAGCGGAAAAATGAATAAAAATGAGTTCCTCACAAGACAAGGAACCCAAAACCATTTCAATGGAAACGATCGGACTTTACCTTGGAACGTAGCGTTGGAATTATTCAAAACAGCGCCCGCTCTAACACGATCAAAGATAATACGCGGGAGAAGTCCACTGTTTGAGGGAAAAAATACAACGTTCCCAGAGGAATAAAAACGAAATAAAAATGAAATATCCCAGTGTTCCTAACAAAACAAAGAACCCAAAACCATTTCAATGGAAACATCGGACTTTGCCTTGGAACGTAGCGGACGTATGAGCGCGACTTTGGAATTATTCAAAACAGCGCCCGCTCTAACACGATCAAAGAGAATACGCGGGAGAGGTCCACTGTTTGAGGCGAAAAAAGACAGGGTTCCTAGCGGAAAAATGAATAAAAATGAGTTCCTCACAAAACAAGGAACCCAAAACCATTTCAATGGAAACGATCGGACTTTACCGTGGAACGTAGCGGACGTATGAGCGCGGATTTGGAATTATTCAAAACAGCGCCGCTATAACACGATAAAGAGAATACGCGGGAGAGGTCCACTGTTTGAGGCGAAAAAAGACAACGTTCCCAGAGGAATAAAAACGAAATAAATATGAAATATCCCAGTGTTCCTAACAAAACAAAGAACCCAAAACCATTTCAATGGAAACATCGGACATTACCTTGGAACGTAGCGGACGCATGAGCGCGGCTTTGGAATTATTCAAAACAGCGCCCGCTCTAACACGATCAAAGAGAATACGCGGGAGAGGTCCACTGTTTGAGGCGAAAAAAGACAGGGTTCCTAGCGGAAAAATGAATAAAAATGAGTTCCTCACAAAACAAGGAACCCAAAACCATTTCAATGGAAACGATCAGACTTTACCTTGGAACGTATCGGACGTATGAGCGCGGCTTTGGAATTATTCAAAACAGCGCCCTCTCTAACACGATCAAAGATAATACGCGGGAAAAGTCCACTGTTTGAGGCAAAAAATACAACGTTCCCAGAGGAATAAAAACGAAATAAAAATGAAATATCCCAGTGTTCCTAACAAAACAAAGAACCCAAAACCATTTCTATGGAAACGATCGGACTTTACCTTGGAACGTAGCGCGGCTTTGGAATTATTCAAAACAGCGTCCGCTCTAACATGATCAAAGAGAATACGCGGGAGAGGTCCACTGTTTGAGGCGAAAAAAGACAGGGTTCCCAGCAAAAAAATGAATAAAAATGAGTTCCTCACAAAACAAGGAACCCAAAACCATTTAAATGGAAACGATCGGACTTTACCTTGGAAAGTAGTGTTGGAATTATTCAAAACAGCGCCCGCTCTAACACGATCAAAGAGAATACGCGGGAGAGGTCCACTGTTTGAGGCGAAAAAAGACAGGGTTCCCAGCAAAAAAATGAATAAAAATGAGTTCCTCACAAAACAAGGAACCCAAAACCATTTAAATGGAAACGATCGGACTTTACCTTGGAAAGTAGCGTTGGAATTATTCAAAACAGCGCCCGCTCTAACACGATCAAAGAGAATACGCAGGAGAGGTCCACTGTTTGAGATGAAAAAAGACAGGGTTCCCAGAAAAATAAAAATGAAATATCCCAGTGTTCCTAACAAAACAAAGAACCCAAAACCATCTCTATGGAAACGATCGGACTTTACCTTGGAACGTAGCGCGGCTTTGGAATTATTCAAAACAGCGCCCGCTCTAACACGGTCAAAGAGAATACGCGGGAGAGGTCCACTGTTTGAGGCGAAAAAAGACAGGGTTCCTCGCGGAAAAATGAATAAAAATGAGTTCCTCACAAAACAAGGAACCCAAAACCATTTCAATGGAAACGATCGGACTTTACCGTGGAACGTAACGGACGTATGAGCGCGGCTTTGGAATTATTCAAAACAGCGCCCGCTCTAACACGATCAAAGAGAATACGCGGGAGAGGTCCACTGTTTGAGGTGAAAAAAGACAGGGTTCCCAGAGAAATAAAAATGAAATATCCCAGTGTTCCTAACAAAACAAAGAACCCAAAACCATTTCAATGGAAACATCGGACTTTACCTTGGAACGTAGCGGACGCATGAGCGCGGCTTTGGAATTATTCAAAACAGCTCCCGCTCTAACACGATCAAAGAGAATACGCGGGAGAGGTCCACTGTTTGAGGCGAAAAAAGACAACGTTCCCAGAGGAATAAAAACGAAATAAAAATGAAATATCCCAGTGTTCCTAACAAAACAAAGAACCCAAAACCATTTCAATGGAAACATCGGACTTTGCCTTGGAACATAGCGGACGTATGAGCTCGGCTTTGGAATTATTCAAAACAGCTCCCGCTCTAACACGATCAAAGAGAATACGCGGGAGAGGTCCACTGTTTGAGGCGAAAAAAGACAGGGTTCCCAGCAAAAAAATGAATAAAAATGAGTTCCTCACAAAACAAGGAACCCAAAACCATTTCAATGGAAACGATCGGACTTTACCTTGGAACGTAGCGTTGGAATTATTCAAAACAGCGCCCGCTCTAACACGGTCAAAGAGAATACGCGGGAGAGGTCCACTGTTTGAGGCGAAAAAAGACAGGGTTCCTCGCGGAAAAATGAATAAAAATGAGTTCCTCACAAAACAAGGAACCCAAAACCATTTCAATGGAAACGATCGGACTTTACCGTGGAACGTAACGGACGTATGAGCGCGGCTTTGGAATTATTCAAAACAGCGCCCGCTCTAACACGATCAAAGAGAATACGCGGGAGAGGTCCACTGTTTGAGGTGAAAAAAGACAGGGTTCCCAGAGAAATAAAAATGAAATATCCCAGTGTTCCTAACAAAACAAAGAACCCAAAACCATTTCAATGGAAACATCGGACTTTACCTTGGAACGTAGCGGATGCATGAGCGCGGCTTTGGAATTATTCAAAACAGCTCCCGCTCTAACACGATCAAAGAGAATACGCGGGAGAGGTCCACTGTTTGAGGCGAAAAAAGACAGGGTTCCCAGCAAAAAAATGAATAAAAATGAGTTCCTCACAAAACAAGGAACCCAAAACCATTTCAATGGAAACGATCGGACTTTACCGTGGAACGTAACGGACGTATGAGCGCGGCTTTGGAATTATTCAAAACAGCGCCCGCTCTAACACGATCAAAGAGAATACGCGGGAGAGGTCCACTGTTTGAGGCGAAAAAAGACAGGGTTCCTAGCGGAAAAATGAATAAAAATGAGTTCCTCACAAGACAAGGAACCCAAAACCATTTCAATGGAAACGATCGGACTTTACCTTGGAACGTAGCGTTGGAATTATTCAAAACAGCGCCCGCTCTAACACGATCAAAGATAATACGCGGGAGAAGTCCACTGTTTGAGGGAAAAAATACAACGTTCCCAGAGGAATAAAAACGAAATAAAAATGAAATATCCCAGTGTTCCTAACAAAACAAAGAACCCAAAACCATTTCAATGGAAACATCGGACTTTGCCTTGGAACGTAGCGGACGTATGAGCGCGACTTTGGAATTATTCAAAACAGCGCCCGCTCTAACATGATCAAAGAGAATACGCGGGAGAGGTCCACTGTTTGAGGCGAAAAAAGACAGGGTTCCCAGAGAAATAAAAATGAAATATCCCAGTGTTCCTAACAAAACAAAGAACCCAAAACCATTTCAATGGAAACATCGGACTTTACCTTGGAACGTAGCGGACGCATGAGCGCGGCTTTGGAATTATTCAAAACAGCTCCCGCTCTAACACGATCAAAGAGAATACGCGGGAGAGGTCCACTGTTTGAGGCGAAAAAAGACAACGTTCCCAGAGGAATAAAAACGAAATAAAAATGAAATATCCCAGTGTTCCTAACAAAACAAAGAACCCAAAACCATTTCAATGGAAACATCGGACTTTGCCTTGGAACATAGCGGACGTATGAGCTCGGCTTTGGAATTATTCAAAACAGCTCCCGCTCTAACACGATCAAAGAGAATACGCGGGAGAGGTCCACTGTTTGAGGCGAAAAAAGACAGGGTTCCCAGCAAAAAAATGAATAAAAATGAGTTCCTCACAAAACAAGGAACCCAAAACCATTTCAATGGAAACGATCGGACTTTACCTTGGAACGTAGCGTTGGAATTATTCAAAACAGCGCCCGCTCTAACACGGTCAAAGAGAATACGCGGGAGAGGTCCACTGTTTGAGGCGAAAAAAGACAGGGTTCCTCGCGGAAAAATGAATAAAAATGAGTTCCTCACAAAACAAGGAACCCAAAACCATTTCAATGGAAACGATCGGACTTTACCGTGGAACGTAACGGACGTATGAGCGCGGCTTTGGAATTATTCAAAACAGCGCCCGCTCTAACACGGTCAAAGAGAATACGCGGGAGAGGTCCACTGTTTGAGGCGAAAAAAGACAGGGTTCCTCGCGGAAAAATGAATAAAAATGAGTTCCTCACAAAACAAGGAACCCAAAACCATTTCAATGGAAACGATCGGACTTTACCGTGGAACGTAACGGACGTATGAGCGCGGCTTTGGAATTATTCAAAACAGCGCCCGCTCTAACACGATCAAAGAGAATACGCGGGAGAGGTCCACTGTTTGAGGCGAAAAAAGACAGGGTTCCTAGCGGAAAAATGAATAAAAATGAGTTCCTCACAAGACAAGGAACCCAAAACCATTTCAATGGAAACGATCGGACTTTACCTTGGAACGTAGCGTTGGAATTATTCAAAACAGCGCCCGCTCTAACACGATCAAAGATAATACGCGGGAGAAGTCCACTGTTTGAGGGAAAAAATACAACGTTCCCAGAGGAATAAAAACGAAATAAAAATGAAATATCCCAGTGTTCCTAACAAAACAAAGAACCCAAAACCATTTCAATGGAAACATCGGACTTTGCCTTGGAACGTAGCGGACGTATGAGCGCGACTTTGGAATTATTCAAAACAGCGCCCTCTCTAACACGATAAAAGATAATACGCGGGAAAAGTCCACTGTTTGAGGCAAAAAATACAACGTTCCCAGAGGAATAAAAACGAAATAAAAATGAAATATCCCAGTGTTCCTAACAAAACAAAGAACCCAAAACCATTTCTATGGAAACGATCGGACTTTACCTTGGAACGTAGCGCGGCTTTGGAATTATTCAAAACAGCGTCCGCTCTAACATGATCAAAGAGAATACGCGGGAGAGGTCCACTGTTTGAGGCGAAAAAAGACAGGGTTCCCAGCAAAAAAATGAATAAAAATGAGTTCCTCACAAAACAAGGAACCCAAAACCATTTAAATGGAAACGATCGGACTTTACCTTGGAAAGTAGTGTTGGAATTATTCAAAACAGCGCCCGCTCTAACACGATCAAAGAGAATACGCGGGAGAGGTCCACTGTTTGAGGCGAAAAAAGACAGGGTTCCCAGCAAAAAAATGAATAAAAATGAGTTCCTCACAAAACAAAGAACCCAAAAACATTTCAATGGAAACGATCAGACTTTACCTTGGAACGTAGCGGACGTATGAGCGCGGCTTTGGAATTATTCAAAACAGCGCCCGCTCTAACACGATCAAAGATAATACGCGGGAGAAGTCCACTGTTTGAGGCAAAAAATACAACGTTCCCAGAGGAATAAAAACGAAATAAAAATGAAATATCCCAGTGTTCCTAACAAAACAAAGAACCCAAAACCATTTCTATGGAAACGATCGGACTTTACCTTGGAACGTAGCGCGGCTTTGGAATTATTCAAAACAGCGCCCGCTCTAACACGATCAAAGAGAATACGCGGGAGAGGTCCACTGTTTGAGGCGAAAAAAGACAGGGTTCCTAGCGGAAAAATGAATAAAAATGAGTTCCTCACAAAACAAGGAACCCAAAACCATTTAAATGGAAACGATCGGACTTTACCTTGGAAAGTAGCGTTGGAATTATTCAAAACAGCGCCCGCTCTAACACGATCAAAGAGAATACGCGGGAGAGGTCCACTGTTTGAGGTGAAAAAAGACAGGGTTCCCAGAAAAATAAAAATGAAATATCCCAGTGTTCCTAACAAAACAAAGAACCCAAAACCATTTCAATGGAAACATCGGACTTTACCTTGGAACGTAGCGGACGCATGAGCGCGGCTTTGGAATTATTCAAAACAGCGCCCGCTCTAACACGATCAAAGAGAATACGCGGGAGAGGTCCACTGTTTGAGGCGAAAAAAGACAGGGTTCCCAGCGGAAAAATGAATAAAAATGAGTTCCTCACAAAACAAAGAACCCAAAAACATTTCAATGGAAACGATCAGACTTTACCTTGGAACGTAGCGGACGTATGAGCGCGGCTTTGGAATTATTCAAAACAGCGCCCGCTCTAACACGATCAAAGATAATACGCGGGAGAAGTCCACTGTTTGAGGCAAAAAATACAACGTTCCCAGAGGAATAAAAACGAAATAAAAATGAAATATCCCAGTGTTCCTAACAAAACAAAGAACCCAAAACCATTTCTATGGAAACGATCGGACTTTACCTTGGAACGTAGCGCGGCTTTGGAATTATTCAAAACAGCGCCCGCTCTAACACGATCAAAGAGAATACGCGGGAGAGGTCCACTGTTTGAGGCGAAAAAAGACAGGGTTCCTAGCGGAAAAATGAATAAAAATGAGTTCCTCACAAAACAAGGAACCCAAAACCATTTAAATGGAAACGATCGGACTTTACCTTGGAAAGTAGCGTCGGAATTATTCAAAACAGCGCCCGCTCTAACACGATCAAAGAGAATACGCGGGAGAGGTCCACTGTTTGAGGTGAAAAAAGACAGGGTTCCCAGAAAAATAAAAATGAAATATCCCAGTGTTCCTAACAAAACAAAGAACCCAAAACCATTTCAATGGAAACATCGGACTTTACCTTGGAACGTAGCGGACGCATGAGCGCGGCTTTGGAATTATTCAAAACAGCTCCCGCTCTAACACGATCAAAGAGAATACGCGGGAGAGGTCCACTGTTTGAGGCGAAAAAAGACAACGTTCCCAGAGGAATAAAAACGAAATAAATATGAAATATCCCAGTGTTCCTAACAAAACAAAGAACCCAAAACCATTTCAATGGAAACATCGGACTTTACCTTGGAACGTAGCGGACGCATGAGCGCGGCTTTGGAATTATTCAAAACAGCGCCCGCTCTAACACGATCAAAGAGAATACGCGGGAGAGGTCCACTGTTTGAGGCGAAAAAAGACAGGGTTCCTAGCGGAAAAATGAATAAAAATGAGTTCCTCACAAAACAAGGAACCCAAAACCATTTCAATGGAAACGATCGGACTTTACCTTGGAACGTAGCGTTGGAATTATTCAAAACAGCGCCTGCTCTAACACGATCAAAGAGAATACGCGGGAGAGGTCCACTGTTTGAGGCGAAAAAAGACAGGGTTCCTAGCGGAAAATGAATAAAAATTAGTTCCTCACAAAACAAGGAACCCAAAACCATTTCAATGGAAACATCGGACTTTACCTTGGAACGTAGCGGACGCATGAGCGCGGCTTTGGAATTATTCAAAACAGCTCCCGCTCTAACACGATCAAAGAGAATACGCGGGAGAGGTCCACTGTTTGAGGCGAAAAAAGACAACGTTCCCAGAGGAATAAAAACGAAATAAATATGAAATATCCCAGTGTTCCTAACAAAACAAAGAACCCAAAACCATTTCAATGGAAACATCGGACTTTACCTTGGAACGTAGCGGACGCATGAGCGCGGCTTTGGAATTATTCAAAACAGCGCCCGCTCTAACACGATCAAAGAGAATACGCGGGAGAGGTCCACTGTTTGAGGCGAAAAAAGACAGGGTTCCCAGCGGAAAAATGAATAAAAATGAGTTTCTCACAAAACAAAGAACCCAAAAACATTTCAATGGAAACGATCGGACTTTACCGTGGAACGTAGCGGACGTATGAGCGCGGTTTTGGAATTATTCAAAACAGCGCCCGCTCTAACACGATCAAAGAGAATACGCGGGAGAGGTCCACTGTTTGAGGCGAAAAAAGACAGGGTTCCCAGAGGAATAAAAACGAAATAAAAATGAAATATCCCAGTGTTCCTAACAAAACAAAGAACTCAAAACCATTTCAATGGAAACATCGGACTTTACCTTGGAACGTAGCGGACGCATGAGCGCGGCTTTGGAATTATTCAAAACAGCGCCCGCTCTAACACGATCAAAGAGAATACGCGGGAGAGGTCCACTGTTTGAGGCGAAAAAAGACAGGGTTCCTAGCGGAAAAATGAATAAAAATGAGTTCTTCACAAAACAAGGAACCCAAAACCATTTCAATGGAAACGATCGGACTTTACCGTGGAACGTAACGGACGTATGAACGCGGCTTTGGAATTATTCAAAACAGCTCCCGCTCTAACACGATCAAAGAGAATACGCGGGAGAGGTTCACTGTTTGAGGGGAAAAAAGACAACGTTCCCAGAGGAATAAAAACTAAATAAAAATGAAATATCCCAGTGTTCCTAACAAAACAAAGAACCCAAAACAATCTCTATGGAAACGATCGGACTTTACCTTGGAACGTAGCGCGGCTTTGGAATTATTCAAAACAGCGCCCGCTCTAACACGGTCAAAGAGAATACGCGGGAGAGGTCCACTGTTTGAGGCGAAAAAAGACAGGGTTCCTCGCGGAAAAATGAATAAAAATGAGTTCCTCACAAAACAAGGAACCCAAAACCATTTCAATGGAAACGATCGGACTTTACGGTGGAACGTAACGGACGTATGAGCGCGGCTTTGGAATTATTCAAAACAGCGCCCGCTCTAACACGATCAAAGAGAATACGCGGGAGAGGTCCACTGTTTGAGGTGAAAAAAGACAGGGTTCCCAGAGAAATAAAAATGAAATATCCCAGTGTTCCTAACAAAACAAAGAACCCAAAACCATTTCAATGGAAACATCGGACTTTACCTTGGAACGTAGCGGACGCATGAGCGCGGCTTTGGAATTATTCAAAACAGCTCCCGCTCTAACACGATCAAAGAGAATACGCGGGAGAGGTCCACTGTTTGAGGCGAAAAAAGACAACGTTCCCAGAGGAATAAAAACGAAATAAAAATGAAATATCCCAGTGTTCCTAACAAAACAAAGAACCCAAAACCATTTCAATGGAAACATCGGACTTTGCCTTGGAACATAGCGGACGTATGAGCTCGGCTTTGGAATTATTCAAAACAGCTCCCGCTCTAACACGATCAAAGAGAATACGCGGGAGAGGTCCACTGTTTGAGGCGAAAAAAGACAGGGTTCCCAGCAAAAAAATGAATAAAAATGAGTTCCTCACAAAACAAGGAACCCAAAACCATTTCAATGGAAACGATCGGACTTTACCTTGGAACGTAGCGTTGGAATTATTCAAAACAGCGCCCGCTCTAACACGGTCAAAGAGAATACGCGGGAGAGGTCCACTGTTTGAGGCGAAAAAAGACAGGGTTCCTCGCGGAAAAATGAATAAAAATGAGTTCCTCACAAAACAAGGAACCCAAAACCATTTCAATGGAAACGATCGGACTTTACCGTGGAACGTAACGGACGTATGAGCGCGGCTTTGGAATTATTCAAAACAGCGCCCGCTCTAACACGATCAAAGAGAATACGCGGGAGAGGTCCACTGTTTGAGGTGAAAAAAGACAGGGTTCCCAGAGAAATAAAAATGAAATATCCCAGTGTTCCTAACAAAACAAAGAACCCAAAACCATTTCAATGGAAACATCGGACTTTACCTTGGAACGTAGCGGATGCATGAGCGCGGCTTTGGAATTATTCAAAACAGCTCCCGCTCTAACACGATCAAAGAGAATACGCGGGAGAGGTCCACTGTTTGAGGCGAAAAAAGACAGGGTTCCCAGCAAAAAAATGAATAAAAATGAGTTCCTCACAAAACAAGGAACCCAAAACCATTTCAATGGAAACGATCGGACTTTACCGTGGAACGTAACGGACGTATGAGCGCGGCTTTGGAATTATTCAAAACAGCGCCCGCTCTAACACGATCAAAGAGAATACGCGGGAGAGGTCCACTGTTTGAGGCGAAAAAAGACAGGGTTCCTAGCGGAAAAATGAATAAAAATGAGTTCCTCACAAGACAAGGAACCCAAAACCATTTCAATGGAAACGATCGGACTTTACCTTGGAACGTAGCGTTGGAATTATTCAAAACAGCGCCCGCTCTAACACGATCAAAGATAATACGCGGGAGAAGTCCACTGTTTGAGGGAAAAAATACAACGTTCCCAGAGGAATAAAAACGAAATAAAAATGAAATATCCCAGTGTTCCTAACAAAACAAAGAACCCAAAACCATTTCAATGGAAACATCGGACTTTGCCTTGGAACGTAGCGGACGTATGAGCGCGACTTTGGAATTATTCAAAACAGCGCCCGCTCTAACACGATCAAAGAGAATACGCGGGAGAGGTCCACTGTTTGAGGCGAAAAAAGACAGGGTTCCTAGCGGAAAAATGAATAAAAATGAGTTCCTCACAAAACAAGGAACCCAAAACCATTTCAATGGAAACGATCGGACTTTACCGTGGAACGTAGCGGACGTATGAGCGCGGATTTGGAATTATTCAAAACAGCGCCGCTATAACACGATAAAGAGAATACGCGGGAGAGGTCCACTGTTTGAGGCGAAAAAAGACAACGTTCCCAGAGGAATAAAAACGAAATAAATATGAAATATCCCAGTGTTCCTAACAAAACAAAGAACCCAAAACCATTTCAATGGAAACATCGGACTTTACCTTGGAACGTAGCGGACGCATGAGCGCGGCTTTGGAATTATTCAAAACAGCGCCCGCTCTAACACGATCAAAGAGAATACGCGGGAGAGGTCCACTGTTTGAGGCGAAAAAAGACAGGGTTCCTAGCGGAAAAATGAATAAAAATGAGTTCCTCACAAAACAAGGAACCCAAAACCATTTCAATGGAAACGATCAGACTTTACCTTGGAACGTATCGGACGTATGAGCGCGGCTTTGGAATTATTCAAAACAGCGCCCTCTCTAACACGATCAAAGATAATACGCGGGAAAAGTCCACTGTTTGAGGCAAAAAATACAACGTTCCCAGAGGAATAAAAACGAAATAAAAATGAAATATCCCAGTGTTCCTAACAAAACAAAGAACCCAAAACCATTTCTATGGAAACGATCGGACTTTACCTTGGAACGTAGCGCGGCTTTGGAATTATTCAAAACAGCGTCCGCTCTAACATGATCAAAGAGAATACGCGGGAGAGGTCCACTGTTTGAGGCGAAAAAAGACAGGGTTCCCAGCAAAAAAATGAATAAAAATGAGTTCCTCACAAAACAAGGAACCCAAAACCATTTAAATGGAAACGATCGGACTTTACCTTGGAAAGTAGTGTTGGAATTATTCAAAACAGCGCCCGCTCTAACACGATCAAAGAGAATACGCGGGAGAGGTCCACTGTTTGAGGCGAAAAAAGACAGGGTTCCCAGCAAAAAAATGAATAAAAATGAGTTCCTCACAAAACAAGGAACCCAAAACCATTTAAATGGAAACGATCGGACTTTACCTTGGAAAGTAGCGTTGGAATTATTCAAAACAGCGCCCGCTCTAACACGATCAAAGAGAATACGCAGGAGAGGTCCACTGTTTGAGATGAAAAAAGACAGGGTTCCCAGAAAAATAAAAATGAAATATCCCAGTGTTCCTAACAAAACAAAGAACCCAAAACCATCTCTATGGAAACGATCGGACTTTACCTTGGAACGTAGCGCGGCTTTGGAATTATTCAAAACAGCGCCCGCTCTAACACGGTCAAAGAGAATACGCGGGAGAGGTCCACTGTTTGAGGCGAAAAAAGACAGGGTTCCTCGCGGAAAAATGAATAAAAATGAGTTCCTCACAAAACAAGGAACCCAAAACCATTTCAATGGAAACGATCGGACTTTACCGTGGAACGTAACGGACGTATGAGCGCGGCTTTGGAATTATTCAAAACAGCGCCCGCTCTAACACGATCAAAGAGAATACGCGGGAGAGGTCCACTGTTTGAGGTGAAAAAAGACAGGGTTCCCAGAGAAATAAAAATGAAATATCCCAGTGTTCCTAACAAAACAAAGAACCCAAAACCATTTCAATGGAAACATCGGACTTTACCTTGGAACGTAGCGGACGCATGAGCGCGGCTTTGGAATTATTCAAAACAGCTCCCGCTCTAACACGATCAAAGAGAATACGCGGGAGAGGTCCACTGTTTGAGGCGAAAAAAGACAACGTTCCCAGAGGAATAAAAACGAAATAAAAATGAAATATCCCAGTGTTCCTAACAAAACAAAGAACCCAAAACCATTTCAATGGAAACATCGGACTTTGCCTTGGAACATAGCGGACGTATGAGCTCGGCTTTGGAATTATTCAAAACAGCTCCCGCTCTAACACGATCAAAGAGAATACGCGGGAGAGGTCCACTGTTTGAGGCGAAAAAAGACAGGGTTCCCAGCAAAAAAATGAATAAAAATGAGTTCCTCACAAAACAAGGAACCCAAAACCATTTCAATGGAAACGATCGGACTTTACCTTGGAACGTAGCGTTGGAATTATTCAAAACAGCGCCCGCTCTAACACGGTCAAAGAGAATACGCGGGAGAGGTCCACTGTTTGAGGCGAAAAAAGACAGGGTTCCTCGCGGAAAAATGAATAAAAATGAGTTCCTCACAAAACAAGGAACCCAAAACCATTTCAATGGAAACGATCGGACTTTACCGTGGAACGTAACGGACGTATGAGCGCGGCTTTGGAATTATTCAAAACAGCGCCCGCTCTAACACGATCAAAGAGAATACGCGGGAGAGGTCCACTGTTTGAGGTGAAAAAAGACAGGGTTCCCAGAGAAATAAAAATGAAATATCCCAGTGTTCCTAACAAAACAAAGAACCCAAAACCATTTCAATGGAAACATCGGACTTTACCTTGGAACGTAGCGGATGCATGAGCGCGGCTTTGGAATTATTCAAAACAGCTCCCGCTCTAACACGATCAAAGAGAATACGCGGGAGAGGTCCACTGTTTGAGGCGAAAAAAGACAGGGTTCCCAGCAAAAAAATGAATAAAAATGAGTTCCTCACAAAACAAGGAACCCAAAACCATTTCAATGGAAACGATCGGACTTTACCGTGGAACGTAACGGACGTATGAGCGCGGCTTTGGAATTATTCAAAACAGCGCCCGCTCTAACACGATCAAAGAGAATACGCGGGAGAGGTCCACTGTTTGAGGCGAAAAAAGACAGGGTTCCTAGCGGAAAAATGAATAAAAATGAGTTCCTCACAAGACAAGGAACCCAAAACCATTTCAATGGAAACGATCGGACTTTACCTTGGAACGTAGCGTTGGAATTATTCAAAACAGCGCCCGCTCTAACACGATCAAAGATAATACGCGGGAGAAGTCCACTGTTTGAGGGAAAAAATACAACGTTCCCAGAGGAATAAAAACGAAATAAAAATGAAATATCCCAGTGTTCCTAACAAAACAAAGAACCCAAAACCATTTCAATGGAAACATCGGACTTTGCCTTGGAACGTAGCGGACGTATGAGCGCGACTTTGGAATTATTCAAAACAGCGCCCGCTCTAACATGATCAAAGAGAATACGCGGGAGAGGTCCACTGTTTGAGGCGAAAAAAGACAGGGTTCCCAGAGAAATAAAAATGAAATATCCCAGTGTTCCTAACAAAACAAAGAACCCAAAACCATTTCAATGGAAACATCGGACTTTACCTTGGAACGTAGCGGACGCATGAGCGCGGCTTTGGAATTATTCAAAACAGCTCCCGCTCTAACACGATCAAAGAGAATACGCGGGAGAGGTCCACTGTTTGAGGCGAAAAAAGACAACGTTCCCAGAGGAATAAAAACGAAATAAAAATGAAATATCCCAGTGTTCCTAACAAAACAAAGAACCCAAAACCATTTCAATGGAAACATCGGACTTTGCCTTGGAACATAGCGGACGTATGAGCTCGGCTTTGGAATTATTCAAAACAGCTCCCGCTCTAACACGATCAAAGAGAATACGCGGGAGAGGTCCACTGTTTGAGGCGAAAAAAGACAGGGTTCCCAGCAAAAAAATGAATAAAAATGAGTTCCTCACAAAACAAGGAACCCAAAACCATTTCAATGGAAACGATCGGACTTTACCTTGGAACGTAGCGTTGGAATTATTCAAAACAGCGCCCGCTCTAACACGGTCAAAGAGAATACGCGGGAGAGGTCCACTGTTTGAGGCGAAAAAAGACAGGGTTCCTCGCGGAAAAATGAATAAAAATGAGTTCCTCACAAAACAAGGAACCCAAAACCATTTCAATGGAAACGATCGGACTTTACCGTGGAACGTAACGGACGTATGAGCGCGGCTTTGGAATTATTCAAAACAGCGCCCGCTCTAACACGGTCAAAGAGAATACGCGGGAGAGGTCCACTGTTTGAGGCGAAAAAAGACAGGGTTCCTCGCGGAAAAATGAATAAAAATGAGTTCCTCACAAAACAAGGAACCCAAAACCATTTCAATGGAAACGATCGGACTTTACCGTGGAACGTAACGGACGTATGAGCGCGGCTTTGGAATTATTCAAAACAGCGCCCGCTCTAACACGATCAAAGAGAATACGCGGGAGAGGTCCACTGTTTGAGGCGAAAAAAGACAGGGTTCCTAGCGGAAAAATGAATAAAAATGAGTTCCTCACAAGACAAGGAACCCAAAACCATTTCAATGGAAACGATCGGACTTTACCTTGGAACGTAGCGTTGGAATTATTCAAAACAGCGCCCGCTCTAACACGATCAAAGATAATACGCGGGAGAAGTCCACTGTTTGAGGGAAAAAATACAACGTTCCCAGAGGAATAAAAACGAAATAAAAATGAAATATCCCAGTGTTCCTAACAAAACAAAGAACCCAAAACCATTTCAATGGAAACATCGGACTTTGCCTTGGAACGTAGCGGACGTATGAGCGCGACTTTGGAATTATTCAAAACAGCGCCCGCTCTAACACGATCAAAGAGAATACGCGGGAGAGGTCCACTGTTTGAGGCGAAAAAAGACAACGTTCCCAGAGGAATAAAAACGAAATAAATATGAAATATCCCAGTGTTCCTAACAAAACAAAGAATCCAAAACCATTTCTATGGAAACGATCGGACTTTACCTTGGAACGTAGCGCGGCTTTGGAATTATTCAAAACAGCGCCCGCTCTAACACGATCAAAGAGAATACGCGGGAGAGGTCCACTGTTTGAGGTGAAAAAAGACAGGGTTCCCAGAGAAATAAAAATGAAATATCCCAGTGTTCCTAACAAAACAAAGAACCCAAAACCATTTCAATGGAAACATCGGACTTTACCTTGGAACGTAGCGGATGCATGAGCGCGGCTTTGGAATTATTCAAAACAGCTCCCGCTCTAACACGATCAAAGAGAATACGCGGGAGAGGTCCACTGTTTGAGGCGAAAAAAGACAGGGTTCCCAGCAAAAAAATGAATAAAAATGAGTTCCTCACAAAACAAGGAACCCAAAACCATTTCAATGGAAACGATCGGACTTTACCGTGGAACGTAACGGACGTATGAGCGCGGCTTTGGAATTATTCAAAACAGCGCCCGCTCTAACACGATCAAAGAGAATACGCGGGAGAGGTCCACTGTTTGAGGCGAAAAAAGACAGGGTTCCTAGCGGAAAAATGAATAAAAATGAGTTCCTCACAAGACAAGGAACCCAAAACCATTTCAATGGAAACGATCGGACTTTACCTTGGAACGTAGCGTTGGAATTATTCAAAACAGCGCCCGCTCTAACACGATCAAAGATAATACGCGGGAGAAGTCCACTGTTTGAGGGAAAAAATACAACGTTCCCAGAGGAATAAAAACGAAATAAAAATGAAATATCCCAGTGTTCCTAACAAAACAAAGAACCCAAAACCATTTCAATGGAAACATCGGACTTTGCCTTGGAACGTAGCGGACGTATGAGCGCGACTTTGGAATTATTCAAAACAGCGCCCGCTCTAACATGATCAAAGAGAATACGCGGGAGAGGTCCACTGTTTGAGGCGAAAAAAGACAGGGTTCCCAGAGAAATAAAAATGAAATATCCCAGTGTTCCTAACAAAACAAAGAACCCAAAACCATTTCAATGGAAACATCGGACTTTACCTTGGAACGTAGCGGACGCATGAGCGCGGCTTTGGAATTATTCAAAACAGCTCCCGCTCTAACACGATCAAAGAGAATACGCGGGAGAGGTCCACTGTTTGAGGCGAAAAAAGACAACGTTCCCAGAGGAATAAAAACGAAATAAAAATGAAATATCCCAGTGTTCCTAACAAAACAAAGAACCCAAAACCATTTCAATGGAAACATCGGACTTTGCCTTGGAACATAGCGGACGTATGAGCTCGGCTTTGGAATTATTCAAAACAGCTCCCGCTCTAACACGATCAAAGAGAATACGCGGGAGAGGTCCACTGTTTGAGGCGAAAAAAGACAGGGTTCCCAGCAAAAAAATGAATAAAAATGAGTTCCTCACAAAACAAGGAACCCAAAACCATTTCAATGGAAACGATCGGACTTTACCTTGGAACGTAGCGTTGGAATTATTCAAAACAGCGCCCGCTCTAACACGGTCAAAGAGAATACGCGGGAGAGGTCCACTGTTTGAGGCGAAAAAAGACAGGGTTCCTCGCGGAAAAATGAATAAAAATGAGTTCCTCACAAAACAAGGAACCCAAAACCATTTCAATGGAAACGATCGGACTTTACCGTGGAACGTAACGGACGTATGAGCGCGGCTTTGGAATTATTCAAAACAGCGCCCGCTCTAACACGGTCAAAGAGAATACGCGGGAGAGGTCCACTGTTTGAGGCGAAAAAAGACAGGGTTCCTCGCGGAAAAATGAATAAAAATGAGTTCCTCACAAAACAAGGAACCCAAAACCATTTCAATGGAAACGATCGGACTTTACCGTGGAACGTAACGGACGTATGAGCGCGGCTTTGGAATTATTCAAAACAGCGCCCGCTCTAACACGATCAAAGAGAATACGCGGGAGAGGTCCACTGTTTGAGGCGAAAAAAGACAGGGTTCCTAGCGGAAAAATGAATAAAAATGAGTTCCTCACAAGACAAGGAACCCAAAACCATTTCAATGGAAACGATCGGACTTTACCTTGGAACGTAGCGTTGGAATTATTCAAAACAGCGCCCGCTCTAACACGATCAAAGATAATACGCGGGAGAAGTCCACTGTTTGAGGGAAAAAATACAACGTTCCCAGAGGAATAAAAACGAAATAAAAATGAAATATCCCAGTGTTCCTAACAAAACAAAGAACCCAAAACCATTTCAATGGAAACATCGGACTTTGCCTTGGAACGTAGCGGACGTATGAGCGCGACTTTGGAATTATTCAAAACAGCGCCCGCTCTAACACGATCAAAGAGAATACGCGGGAGAGGTCCACTGTTTGAGGCGAAAAAAGACAACGTTCCCAGAGGAATAAAAACGAAATAAATATGAAATATCCCAGTGTTCCTAACAAAACAAAGAATCCAAAACCATTTCTATGGAAACGATCGGACTTTACCTTGGAACGTAGCGCGGCTTTGGAATTATTCAAAACAGCGCCCGCTCTAACACGATCAAAGAGAATACGCGGGAGAGGTCCACTGTTTGAGGTGAAAAAAGACAGGGTTCCCAGAGAAATAAAAATGAAATATCCCAGTGTTCCTAACAAAACAAAGAACCCAAAACCATTTCAATGGAAACATCGGACTTTACCTTGGAACGAACGGACGCATGAGCGCGGCTTTGGAATTATTCAAAACAGCTCCCGCTCTAACACGATTAAAGAGAATACGCGGGAGAGGTCCACTGTTTGAGGCGAAAAAAGACAACGTTCCCAGAGGAATAAAAACGAAATAAATATGAAATATCCCAGTGTTCCTAACAAAACAAAGAACCCAAAACCATTTCAATGGAAACATCGGACTTTGCCTTGGAACATAGCGGACGTATGAGCTCGGCTTTGGAATTATTCAAAACAGCTCCCGCTCTAACACGATCAAAGAGAATACGCGGGAGAGGTCCACTGTTTGAGGCGAAAAAAGACAGGGTTCCCAGCAAAAAAATGAATAAAAATGAGTTCCTCACAAAACAAGGAACCCAAAACCATTTCAATGGAAACGATCGGACTTTACCTTGGAACGTAGCGTTGGAATTATTCAAAACAGCGCCCGCTCTAACACGGTCAAAGAGAATACGCGGGAGAGGTCCACTGTTTGAGGCGAAAAAAGACAGGGTTCCTCGCGGAAAAATGAATAAAAATGAGTTCCTCACAAAACAAGGAACCCAAAACCATTTCAATGGAAACGATCGGACTTTACCGTGGAACGTAACGGACGTATGAGCGCGGCTTTGGAATTATTCAAAACAGCGCCCGCTCTAACACGGTCAAAGAGAATACGCGGGAGAGGTCCACTGTTTGAGGCGAAAAAAGACAGGGTTCCTCGCGGAAAAATGAATAAAAATGAGTTCCTCACAAAACAAGGAACCCAAAACCATTTCAATGGAAACGATCGGACTTTACCGTGGAACGTAACGGACGTATGAGCGCGGCTTTGGAATTATTCAAAACAGCGCCCGCTCTAACACGATCAAAGAGAATACGCGGGAGAGGTCCACTGTTTGAGGCGAAAAAAGACAGGGTTCCTAGCGGAAAAATGAATAAAAATGAGTTCCTCACAAGACAAGGAACCCAAAACCATTTCAATGGAAACGATCGGACTTTACCTTGGAACGTAGCGTTGGAATTATTCAAAACAGCGCCCGCTCTAACACGATCAAAGATAATACGCGGGAGAAGTCCACTGTTTGAGGGAAAAAATACAACGTTCCCAGAGGAATAAAAACGAAATAAAAATGAAATATCCCAGTGTTCCTAACAAAACAAAGAACCCAAAACCATTTCAATGGAAACATCGGACTTTGCCTTGGAACGTAGCGGACGTATGAGCGCGACTTTGGAATTATTCAAAACAGCGCCCGCTCTAACACGATCAAAGAGAATACGCGGGAGAGGTCCACTGTTTGAGGCGAAAAAAGACAACGTTCCCAGAGGAATAAAAACGAAATAAATATGAAATATCCCAGTGTTCCTAACAAAACAAAGAATCCAAAACCATTTCTATGGAAACGATCGGACTTTACCTTGGAACGTAGCGCGGCTTTGGAATTATTCAAAACAGCGCCCGCTCTAACACGATCAAAGAGAATACGCGGGAGAGGTCCACTGTTTGAGGTGAAAAAAGACAGGGTTCCCAGAGAAATAAAAATGAAATATCCCAGTGTTCCTAACAAAACAAAGAACCCAAAACCATTTCAATGGAAACATCGGACTTTACCTTGGAACGAACGGACGCATGAGCGCGGCTTTGGAATTATTCAAAACAGCTCCCGCTCTAACACGATTAAAGAGAATACGCGGGAGAGGTCCACTGTTTGAGGCGAAAAAAGACAACGTTCCCAGAGGAATAAAAACGAAATAAATATGAAATATCCCAGTGTTCCTAACAAAACAAAGAACCCAAAACCATTTCAATGGAAACATCGGACTTTGCCTTGGAACATAGCGGACGTATGAGCTCGGCTTTGGAATTATTCAAAACAGCTCCCGCTCTAACACGATCAAAGAGAATACGCGGGAGAGGTCCACTGTTTGAGGCGAAAAAAGACAGGGTTCCCAGCAAAAAAATGAATAAAAATGAGTTCCTCACAAAACAAGGAACCCAAAACCATTTCAATGGAAACGATCGGACTTTACCTTGGAACGTAGCGTTGGAATTATTCAAAACAGCGCCCGCTCTAACACGGTCAAAGAGAATACGCGGGAGAGGTCCACTGTTTGAGGCGAAAAAAGACAGGGTTCCTCGCGGAAAAATGAATAAAAATGAGTTCCTCACAAAACAAGGAACCCAAAACCATTTCAATGGAAACGATCGGACTTTACCGTGGAACGTAACGGACGTATGAGCGCGGCTTTGGAATTATTCAAAACAGCGCCCGCTCTAACACGGTCAAAGAGAATACGCGGGAGAGGTCCACTGTTTGAGGCGAAAAAAGACAGGGTTCCTCGCGGAAAAATGAATAAAAATGAGTTCCTCACAAAACAAGGAACCCAAAACCATTTCAATGGAAACGATCGGACTTTACCGTGGAACGTAACGGACGTATGAGCGCGGCTTTGGAATTATTCAAAACAGCGCCCGCTCTAACACGATCAAAGAGAATACGCGGGAGAGGTCCACTGTTTGAGGCGAAAAAAGACAGGGTTCCTAGCGGAAAAATGAATAAAAATGAGTTCCTCACAAGACAAGGAACCCAAAACCATTTCAATGGAAACGATCGGACTTTACCTTGGAACGTAGCGTTGGAATTATTCAAAACAGCGCCCGCTCTAACACGATCAAAGATAATACGCGGGAGAAGTCCACTGTTTGAGGGAAAAAATACAACGTTCCCAGAGGAATAAAAACGAAATAAAAATGAAATATCCCAGTGTTCCTAACAAAACAAAGAACCCAAAACCATTTCAATGGAAACATCGGACTTTGCCTTGGAACGTAGCGGACGTATGAGCGCGACTTTGGAATTATTCAAAACAGCGCCCGCTCTAACACGATCAAAGAGAATACGCGGGAGAGGTCCACTGTTTGAGGCGAAAAAAGACAACGTTCCCAGAGGAATAAAAACGAAATAAATATGAAATATCCCAGTGTTCCTAACAAAACAAAGAATCCAAAACCATTTCTATGGAAACGATCGGACTTTACCTTGGAACGTAGCGCGGCTTTGGAATTATTCAAAACAGCGCCCGCTCTAACACGATCAAAGAGAATACGCGGGAGAGGTCCACTGTTTGAGGTGAAAAAAGACAGGGTTCCCAGAGAAATAAAAATGAAATATCCCAGTGTTCCTAACAAAACAAAGAACCCAAAACCATTTCAATGGAAACATCGGACTTTACCTTGGAACGAACGGACGCATGAGCGCGGCTTTGGAATTATTCAAAACAGCTCCCGCTCTAACACGATTAAAGAGAATACGCGGGAGAGGTCCACTGTTTGAGGCGAAAAAAGACAACGTTCCCAGAGGAATAAAAACGAAATAAATATGAAATATCCCAGTGTTCCTAACAAAACAAAGAACCCAAAACCATTTCAATGGAAACATCGGACTTTACCTTGGAACGTAGCGGACGCATGAGCGCGGCTTTGGAATTATTCAAAACAGCGCCCGCTCTAACACGATCAAAGAGAATACGCGGGAGAGGTCCACTGTTTGAGGCGAAAAAAGACAGGGTTCCTAGCGGAAAAATGAATAAAAATGAGTTCCTCACAAAACAAGGAACCCAAAACCATTTCAATGGAAACGATCGGACTTTACCTTGGAACGTAGCGGACGTATGAGCGCGGCGTTGGAATTATTCAAAACAGCGCCCGCTCTAACACGATCAAAGATAATACGCGGTAGAAGTCCACTGTTTGAGGCAAAAAATACAACGTTCCCAGAGGAATAAAAACGAAATAAATATGAAATATCCCAGTGTTCCAAACAAAACAAAGAACCCAAAACCATTTCTATGGAAACGATCGGACTTTACCTTGGAACGTAGCGCGGCTTTGGAATTATTCAAAACAGCGTCCGCTCTAACACGTTCAAAGAGAATACGCGGGAGAGGTCCACTGTTTGAGGCGAAAAAAGACAGGGTTCACAGCGGAAAAATGAATAAAAATGAGTTCCTCACAAAACAAGGAACCCAAAACCATTTCAATGGAAACGATCGGACTTTACCTTGGAACGTAGCGTTGGAATTATTCAAAACAGCGCCTGCTCTAACACGATCAAAGAGAATACGCGGGAGAGGTCCACTGTTTGAGGTGAAAAAAGACAGGGTTCCCAGAGAAATAAAAATGAAATATCCCAGTGTTCCTAACAAAACAAAGAACCCAAAACCATTTCAATGGAAACATCGGACTTAACCTTGGAACGTAGCGGACGTATGAGCGCGGCTTTGGAATTATTCAAAACAGCGTCCGCTCTAACACGATCAAAGATAATACGCGGGAGAAGTCCACTGTTTGAGGCAAAAAATACAACGTTCCCAGAGGAATAAAAACCAAATAAAAATGAAATATCCCAGTGTTCCTAACAAAACAAAGAACCCAAAACCATTTCAATGGAACCGATCGGACTTTACCGTGGAACGTAGCGGACGTATACAGAGAGCGCCTGAGAGCTGTGGACCAGGAGCTACGTGTGTGTCTGTCATCCATTCCTGCGAGAATAGTGTGTGTGTGTATGCGTGCGTGTAAGAGTAGTAGGCTACATGTGTCATGCATTTGTTGTTCGTCAGAGACAGTGTGTGTATTCTAATGATAATCAACATTAAAAAAAAAAAATATATATATATATATATAAATTGGGGTGCCTTGAGATTTTTCATTCATGCAAAGGCTGCCGCAACTGAAAAAAGGTTGAGAAACACTGGTTTAAGGCACCCTCTTTTCACTGCAATGGGAATTGCAATGACAACTCAGACCGTGTTGAATCCTCTCTCCCTCCCCTCGCTCAATGCAGACTACTTCTAACTGAAACAATGAATCTGTCAATCATTTTCTAGTTTGCATCCACTAAATGTCTTAGTTAGATGACCTTAAAACTATCAAAGCTTTTTGTGGAAGTTTGGAAATGTACACATAAACATTAACACAGAAATGAGCCAGCCAGCGGAGCCACTTGAAACGATAATCTTCACATGAGTGCTTTACCAGCAGCTGTGCATTCATACTGTGACAGAAAACTCATGTCATGCATACCCCACCCCCCCCCTCCCCAAAAGAAGTAAATTCAGGCAGAAGGGCAGGGTCTTGGCAGGTGCTGTCACAGACAGCCAATGCATCATAAGTAATGATTCTGCATGGTTTTTTAATGACATTTTCAAGGGGAAAATCATACATTGCACCTTTAAGGCATCTACATTTTTCAATGTGGCAGTGTTGTACCAGATGGTATATGACAATGAAAAGTCAAACAGAATTTTTCATTTTCATTTTCATTGTGACAAAAACAATGCATACACATTTAGGAAAAGGAATTGCAAACACAATATTGAATAATTATTTGCCACTTTGAATTATAGATTTAATTATGGCAGGTATGCTTCCATATAAGCTAGCCTACATATAGAACATTGTCAATGCATGCTCAATGCATGTACTGAATTGTGCCATGGTACAAATATCAAACATACATTTGAATGATAAAAGCTCAATGCATTGATTCTTGTCATCTCGTAATCCATAATTTATGGTGTTTGGCTAAGAGATATGATTCTTGACAAGGAGCATATCAAATGCATACTTCAAATACACACATCTAATGTTAAAAGCTCAATGCATATAATGTCAAGGTGTGACTTCCAGTCAAGGTGTGCGTTTCATTGTGATGTTCATCCTTTCACCATCTGCACGTTTTCAGATCAGTACAAATGGAGGGAGCGGTTTTTATTTATTGAACATAAACAACATCACAGTACAGAAGTCAACAAAACATTTTACTATTACAATTACTGATTGTACATAAAGGGGGTTGTTACATATTTTTGGTTCTTGGTCTTGACTTTGAGTTCTCAATATAAAATACATGATTGTTTTAATATATAAAAGGTTGTTTTAATATTTGAAAATGTGGTTTCTGGAGAGAGAGCTTGCAGGTATATGATAAGAAGAGGGAGGTGCTGTAGGGACCATGAGATATCTGCCAGTGGTGACTCGCTGCAATGAAAATACACCACCACCAGATAGCAGTGTTTGCTTGCACATAAGTGTCATGTCCACACTGCATTGACAATAAAAGCATGCAGGCTTATCATATATATTATCACGTGAGAGCGATCCATAGCCATGGAACACATACACAAATGCTTTGTAAAATTGTAAACTGTTTGCTGTTAGTGGTGAATATCCTGCAAGCTAGTGGAATACATATGCAAACTGGGGGTTGGGGCTAGCTGTGTATCAGACTAAGTCATCAGTTTGACTTTTCTGTTTAAATTCACCCGATTCATTTTGGCAATGGTAATGACATTGGCTGTGATGAGAGGCATGATTAAGCATGCAGCTCCACTTCAGTCCAGCAACTTTCATATGCTGGATATTCATGCAAAGTGTTCCTCTCTATGCTTTTGGAGAGGTGAAAAAGCCTTGTTGACAGTTTTGGTGTTATATACAAGGAAATTAAGATACCTGTGGTTAAATATTAGGAGTATAGTCCTGGAATATAAATGATTTTTTTTAGCTGTAGGCAAGATAGATCAAAACCAGCCATATGCTACACTGGTTTAAGTAGCGTAGAACCTGCAGTAGGTTTAATCACAAAATGATAGCATTAATGGCAGTAAATCAAGACATTAGCTTTCATCTAGAACACTCAAAATGCTGTTTTTCACATCAAGTAATATAGCTTTGATACAAACGTGAGCAGAATGCTTGGGTATGATGTTAACGTATGATGTAAGAAAATCATAATGCATGTGTGTGTATGGTGTATATGTGTGTGTGTGTGTTTCAAGGTGGCTTGATTTGACAAGAGTTGGAGCATGATGGAGAGTGGGGTTTCATTGGCCCATTATGCTTCTCTGATGGCAGGCTGGAGTGACGGGTTGTGGGCTGCTCAGATCTCACTTGAGCTGACTGACTGCTTATATTGCGTAAATGAAAACACTAAGCCCACCCCTAATTATTCTATCCATTTCTTCATCAGGATGTGATGAAGGGTGTCTCTTCTTTGGAAGCTTGGTGTGATATTAGGGTAGTGATGTTAGGGTATTATATCACTGAATCCACCAAAGTGAGGAAAGCAACCTGTATACCTGCTGTATGAAAGTGCTGTAAACGAAAATGTAAAAAAAAAAAGAATAGTAGAACACACAAACATCAGGGGTTTGATCAGCCGAATTTATTTGTATGACTTTTTTCAACAATTATTGGGTTAGTAAAACATCACCTGACAATAATAAAACCACAAAACTGCATAAAAGAACAATGTAAAGAGAGTCAAATTGTGCTTGACTCAGTAGGAATCAAGAGAGAACAGAATAGTTACCCACCACATTAACATTCTTCAATAAACCTTCATGTCCAATGCCCCATGACTTTAACCACACAAGTACTTTAAAGAGCAATGGCCTTGTTTCTCTAGGAAATTACATTTTCCCCCTTTACCTAACAATTCTGAAAATATGGACTTCTTCTGATGTCATGAAACAATATCTTATATTACATGTCTTGCTGAAATAAGGACAAATTACAGAAAGTTTTGCTTAATTTAAATGTTTTAAATTAAGCATATTAAAAAGGCTAGACTATATTTAGATCAGAAGGGTGAGAGACAAGAAGTTGTCTCTCACAAGCAGGGCATTTGATTTTACCTTAAACTCCAAAATCAGACTTATTTTTTTTATTTTCTATGCTTTGGCAATACTGTTTACCTCGTAACTATTGTATTCCAATTGGGATTACATTCCTATTTTGGAACCAAATATAGTATGTAACAATATTATGCAGACTATCAGCTGCCTGAATTCAGTGCTCTCATTACATTACATCAGTTGAAATTACTGGCATAAAACATATTAATGACTAAAATGCATGATCCCTACAGCTGCTTTGATAACTATTTGACACATTGCACTACACTGCCAAGGTCAAATAAAATAGTATTCAAGGCAGCTTCTTTTTTTGTGCAAATGTAATTTCAACAAAACATTATTTAACAATGATGAAGCACTGGTACACAGTGATATCTTAGTATTCAAGTGCAGCACTGGTAATCTCTTTTTTTGTCTTAAACCTTTTAAATATAACATATGACAAAGATACTGTACATAGTAGATGCCACATTATGAAATAACATTATTGGCATTTAAATAGATAATCATAACCTTTAAATTAAAAAAAGTGCATGTGTACTTTTATATAAATAGCACACCAATCAAAAATAATAATACTTATCTAAAATCACAATTTTACAAGCCTTCATATGCTGGAATCAGTTGAAAAGTTTGGTGTTATTTATAATTGTGTTGGCTTTGCTGTGCCACAATTACCAGTCAAGTTTTGCAGGTGACAGGGCAAGGCTTGTAAAGCTAGTGGTGGATGGACTCAGTGGTGTTTGTAGTGATACATGCCATTTAGGAAGGCGAGAGTGGGTGGACACTTCCTAAATGGAAGTCATGTGTGATGATATTCTGACAATCAAAAATCATTTGTACCGTACTTGGAAACTCAATGGAAGCACAATGGGTTTCATTAAAAACATGAAGGGAAGAAGTAGGCTTTAGTGGTGTGTGGTTGACACTCTCAGGAGAAGGTGATTCACTGAGCTTGGCTTTGGTATCCATTCCTGATACCTGCTTCTGCAGAGACGACTATTCTCTAATAACAGTAATCAATCTCCTCGTTGGCCAGAACTATAGCTGTTCTGCAGGGGATGTAAACCTAGGAGAGGGGGAGAAGGAAGAGAGGGGTCAGGAGGGGTAGAGAGACAAGAGAGCATAAGACTGATGGTGTTAAAGAGAGAACATGATTTTTTTTAAAAGACAACCTGCCATTTAAACAGTCTTTAACAATCCTGAGATGGACATGCACTGTAGGTCCCTTGGGCTTGCATCAGCAAGTCCAACTCTTAATATTCCAATTACTTATTTTACTTATTATTATTATTATTATTATTAGTGGGCTTGCTTCAGCAAAACGTGCAGAGACCTCTAACTTGCGTTGCTAACATTTATATTTTTCAAACTCATTATACTTTTTAAACTATTCAAACTTACACCTTTCAAGTGATTCCAACTGTATCCAGTTATCAACCCTAAAAAAATGTCTCTGATTCCTATTAAACTTTGTAAACGATTAAGCTTTTCCTAACTCCAAAAAGTCTCATCCGCTTAACATGGTGACATTTTGATTTACGTTCAACATTCTGTGAGCTCCTTTATTACTGCAACTGCCATGGAACTTTCAGAACTTTCACTCCACAGTTAACCATTTTTAACTTTTCCCACGACCAAAATACGACCAAGCTCACAAAGTTCCTTCTGAAACTGTTTTCTAGTTATGATTTTTTGATGATGTTTTGATACCTATCAAACTTTTTAAACATTACAAACTTGAAAGTGCACTTTTTAACATGGAGGTCTATGGAAACCAACAGATGCAATTTTAACATCTTACACCTTTGAAGCTATTAACACCATTTCAACTGTAAAATGTGCCAGAAACTCCAAATGATCAACTCTGATAATTAGGAATGCTGATTAAACCTTTTAAACTATTAAGCTTTTTGTAACTCTTGAAAACTCTTATCCAACTTAAAGAACTTCCATTCAGATTTTTCATACAATTTACAATCTTTTTTTTTAGCTTTACTGGAATTTGCATGAAATCCAGCCTCCGAACAAAAGACAACCTTCATTACATCCTGATGAAGACATGGATAGAATAATTAGGGGTGAGCTTTGTGTTTTAATTTAAGCATAATGGGCCAATGAAACCTCACTCTCCATCATGCTCTAACTCTGCCAAACCGAACCACCTTGAAACACACACCGACCCACCCACCCACACACACAGGCATTATGATTTTTTTTCCTTGTTCCATGTTATTATAAGAAGACTAATGAAATAAAGTATTATGTTTTCAGCCTAGGGTTGAAGTTTGAAATAGTGACAGCAATGCAAAGCTTTGGTGATTCAAGCCTGCCTGCCTGAGTCCATATTTGCTCAAGAGAGGAGGGTCACACCTGCCTGTCTCCTCCCCGCCCACACCCACTGGCCTTATATGTGTGACAGGGATAAAAAAGAGCAGACGCTCTGAGCTATCCCGTCAGGCTCATTGACATTACCGTAAGTGAGATCTAATCAGTGTGTGTAATTCACAAACACCCCAGAAAGGAACCGACTCAGCTGGTGCACCACCAGCCATGGTGAGGCAGGAGACTGGGAAGGATGGGACAGTTTGGAAAGAACAGCCTGCAGGCAACAATGCAGCAGGTAGAACGGCATCACACAATGTAATTACGGAGAGGCCAGGGCCTACAGGGTCACGAGAGGAAAAATCAACAGTGCATTCCACAGTTTCCATTGTTTATTTGATATGGGGATGTTGCAACAAATCAGAGACCATACTGTTGCTGATGCACACCGGGTTGAAGGAGACAATACATGGGACATGTCTGTTGATGAACTACAACCATTAATTTGTCTCCTATACTTCCGCAGAGCCTTCACAAGGTCCATGGAATTGGAGAGCTTTTGGAAAGCTGACCACGGGCAAATGCCTATCATCCCAGAGACTATGCCACGGAACCGCTTTGTAAAATGATACGATTAATATATATGCCATTTAGCTGACGCTTTTATCCAAAGCGACTTACATTGCAGTGAGTGCATACATTTTTCAGTATATATGGTCCCAGCAGGAATCGAACCCACAACCTAAGCTTTGTTTGCGCCATGCTCTACCAACTGAGCCAGAGGGATTTTTCCGCTTTGATGCCACGAGACCCCTGCACCAGGAGACGGGCAAATTCGCCCCGATTACAGATATTTGGAACACTTTTGTGTGTAACTCGATTGCTTGTCTTGACATAAAATTTGGGTTAGCAGCTGACGTGGACACCAAATACATGCTGAATGGATTTCCATACCTGGGGAAAGATGCATCTTGGCCAACGGGACAGCGAATGTCTGAGAATGTAGTGATGAAACTAATGGAGCCTTTCCAGGGCAAAGGGAGAAATGTGACCATGGACAACTTCTTCACATCAATTTTCCGGGCAAACAAGTTGATGCAAGGAACACTAGTCTGGAACCAGAGCCATGAATAGGGTGAGATGGGAGCTTCCACCTTCCGTGAAGAACTTTGCAGCATGGGGACATGCTACTCTCAACATTGGTGATGACTTCCCATTGGGACCATATATACTGGAAAATGTATGCACTCACTGCAATGTAAGTCTGCTCGGTAACGTAAATATCTAACCAGCCAATCACATGGCAGCAACTCAATGCATTTAGGCATGTAGACATGGGCAAGACGACCTGCTGAAGTTCAAACCGAGCATCAGAATGGGGAAGAAAGGTGATTTAAGTTACTTTGAACGTGGCATGGTTGTTGGTGCCAGACAGGCTGGTCTGAGTATTTCAGAAACTGCTGATCTACCGGGATTTTCACACACAACCATCTCTAGGGTTTCTAGAGATTCTACTTTGAAGAATCTAGAATATAAAACATATTCTGGTTTGTTTGACATTTTCTGTTTACTACATAATTCCATATGTGTTCATAATTTTGATGTCTTCAATATTAATCTACAATGTAGAAAAGAATACAAATAAAGAAAAACCATTGAATGAGACGGTGTGTCCAAACTTTTGACTGGTACTGTATATATATATATAGTACCAGTGGCAAAGAGACCCTCACAGTGTACAAATGTATGCCAAGAAAGAACGTTTACATTCTCAGCACCATGCATCCCACGGTGGCCATCAGCAGTGACCCGAAAAGAAAACCAGACACCAACGACAATTGCGCAAAGGGATGCACCTGCCAATTATCTATACTGTAGGCTATATGCACTGTGCGCATCCATTGTACTGAACACGTTTCAGTACACATTTTCTACTTCAGGAAAACTTCTACTTCTTGACACTCTCTCTCTCTCTCTCTCTCTCTCTCTATATATATATATATATATATATATATATATATTCATCTATCAAACTATTTATAGTCCAAACCATCTTTTAACGTTATTAACTACCAAAATAAGACCTTGCCAGCCCACAAAGTTTCTTTAGGAACTTCCTTTTCTAGTTCTGTGATAAGATCATATTTTCATTCATTTCTACAGAGAAGGTCGCATGGCTAACATTGGAGAGAAAAAGGACAACCATAGACTATTCTGAAAATAACTTTAATTCAAATAATGACTGATTTTCATAAAGACATATTGTGTATATTCTAGGTAGTTCAGGGCCTCTCACATTCAACACCCATACTGAACCTAAAGGCCGATTCATGCTTCATTGACAACAACGCAACCAGGGGTCTGCGTAGGTTTGCGAAAATCGCGCAACTGTTACAGAGGAGGTTACATAGGGTGTCGCGCACCCCTCTCGACGAGCGAATGGCCGCGTAGATGTTGCACGCCACTGATTGTTTGGTTAGTGAATGAAGGCGGAGCTGAAGTAGTTCAGTAGTGGAAGAAGATTCGGGACAAGTTTGTGCTTACTAAAAGACAGCTGGAGAAAACAAAACTGCGGCTGGGAATCAAACAAAGCCCACCTTCTTCATTATGCTCTCCTGGCTAGAAGTATTCATAAAGCACAGTGAGACCAAGATAAACTATCCTGAGGTAAATACAGGCAGCCTTTGTTTACTAGCTAGCTAGTTAGCTTTGTTACAGGAGTGCCCAACCAGTCGATCGCGGTCTACTGGTAGACCGCGGACTGGTCCCAAGTCGATCGCGAGGGGTGTAGGAAAAAATGAAAAAAAGTTTTTTTTATGTGTAACTGTATGTTTTGTTTTGTTGTAGTTATGCGTCGTTGGATATGTTTTGTTTTGTGGGTGTGTGTGTGTTATATTTTATATTAAATGTACACTACGGCACAATTGTGTGTTTTCATCAGGATGGTTTTTGAAGACATGAGCGCCAAGGAAGAGCTACTCACCATTTTGCCATTAAAAGGACACACCAGAGGTGAGGATATGTTTAATGCTTTCATGGGATTTGTTAGCGAGACAAAACTGCCGCTCTTCAAGCTGATCTCCATCACAACTGATGGGGCGCCTGCTATGATGGGCCGCACCAGTGGGTTCATTGCACTGTGCAAAGAAAGTGAATCTTTCCCAGATATCCTGAATTATCATTGTATAATTCACCAGCAAGCGTTGTGTGGAAAGATTTCAAATATGAAAGAAGTGATGGATATTGCAATGAAGATTGTGTGTTCAGTTCGGGCCAGGAGTCTGCAGAGAAGGCTTTTCCGTGCTCACTTGGAGGAGAATGATGCTGAGCACACAGACCTGCTGCTTCACACGGATGTTAGGTGGTTAAGCAGAGGTACATTTTTGGCCAGATTTACGGAGCTGTTGCCTGAAATCAAGGACTTCCTGAAGCTTTCAAAACGTGGATTACCATACAAAGCTAGAGGACCACCAGTGGCTTTTAGATTTATCTTTCCTCACTGATCTCATTGGCGAGCTCAATGAATTGAATTTAGAGCTGCAGGGTAAAGATAAAGATGTAGTCAACATGATGAGTTCAGTGAACACGTTTAAAAGCAAGCTACAGCTGATGTCAAGCAGGCTGCAGCGTGGTAACCTGCGCAACTTCCCTCACATGCAAGCAGAACTACAACGTCAAGATAAAGGTGTGACACAGCTTGACAGTGCACGTTATGAGGAGCATGTTCAGAGCATCTCGTCAGAGTTTGAGAGGCGTTTTACTGACTTTGCATCCATCGAGCCTGTAGCCAGCTATATGTGTTATCCATTTGGTGCAAGTATTGATGTTGGTGACATTGCCGACAAAGTCAAATCACTTTTCGACTTGGAAAGCTCCGCTCTTGAGGATGAGATTTTGACATTGCAAAATGACATTGAGATTAGGGATGGGCATGATTAATCGACGATCGATTAATTGATCATTAGAATTTCGTCGATGACATTATTTTTTTAGTCGATGAAACTAGGCTTCGCGTCGTGCCAAACAACTCCCCTTACCTGTTGTAAAATCAGCGAAACCCTCGGCCTCTTGGGGCTTATTGCTTAATTTTACCACACGGGGGCAATATTTGAAAAAAACGCCACAGGCCTACTCAGTTACCTGCGAGTTTCCGTGTATTTCAAAAGTAATCATGAAGAGGTCACGGCGAAGTGTGGTGTGGGACCATTTTGTTTTAAAAAAAATTGTTTAAAAAAAGGTACCTGTGCATCACGGCAACGTCGGTCCCCTCAGAGCGGGTGTTTTCGGCGGCTGGACTAACGGTCACCAGGCTGCAGTCGCGTCTGACCCCAGAGCATGTTAACATGCTCATCTTTCTCAACAAAAATCAGTAGACTGGTGCTGAAGTTGTATGTGAGTTACTGGTTATTTTTTATGAAGCTTTGTTAATAAGCCTAATTCATTGTTGGGTAGGCTAATCTCCCTCTTTCTCGACTTGGTGCGTTTTTTGATAGTTTTGAGTTACATTTGGCAAAACCTGTCCGACCTAAGTATTATATATTTTTTTCAATATAAGTTATTGTTTAACATGATTTTGTTTTGAAATATTATTATTATTTTGGAAAAAAAACGAGGGTCAGTTGTGTTTATAAGCACCGGCTTAGCTGCAGGCTCCGCTGCTAGAGCACAGCAGCGCATATCTTCAATTGAACGGATCCGGTTTAACTGCCACAAGAGTTCATCTTGTAATAAAGATCTCAATGAGGAAAACACGCTGTGTTTTTGTATTTTCATTGCATTTTGAATATAGCCTATAAATAGTGAATTTTAATATAAAAATATTAATGATTAATCGAAAATCGATCGTTAATTCTCCCGACGATCGACTAAGACAATTTAGTCGAATGCCCATCCCTAATTGAGATCAAAGCCAGATCAACATCCACTCAACCTGGAGAGCATGTAGTGTTCTGGAAACTACTGGTGGAGAAGTATCCCAATCTCAGAAGATGTGCCTTGAACCTGACAGCTCTTTTTGGATCAACTTATTTGTGCGAGTCTGCTTTCTCGCACATGAAAATCATCAAGTCCAAGTACAGATCAACAATGACTGATGACCACCTTGCAGCCTGCCTACGCCTTGCAACCAGCTCCTACACTCCTGACTACGAGAAGCTAGCCTCCTCCTCCCAGTGCCAGGTCTCCCACTAAGGTAGGAAGTGATTTCCTTTTTTCAAACTCAGAGTGTTACGTTCCCACTCCTACATGTGCGTGTATCCTTGTTGTGTTTTGTTTTTCCCTTACCCTGTCACTCTACATTCAGGTGCCCGTCAGCAATTGGCCATTCATCCCCATCACTCATCACTGTTCCTGACCAATCAGAGGGCTGTCCGTGTCCTTTAAAAGCTCCGCTGGACTTCCCCTCGGGAGTCAACCCATTTTCACCGTAGTCTTGTGTTTGCTGTCGACTCACTGTTGCCTGGTTGATCGAAACCTCCGACGTACTTGTTTACATCTAGTTTTCTTTTGTTATATTTACGTCATTGTTTACTTATTGTTTTTCTCATAATTTGTCTGTCTGTTAATTGTATGTCATAGGGGTAAGGTGAATAGGTAAGAGACCCATGGGTTTACATTTCCAACACGTAGGCTCACCTCTGTTACAATTCACCAGGTTAGGAGTGGGTGCCGCCCCATGTATGTTCTAGTCTAGCGTAGCATAGCACTTTAGCATAGCCCTGATAGTATAGCTTACTATTGCACTAGTTTAGGACATCACTTTTGTTTATGATTTCTTTGCTTTGGCACCGCTCGTAGTTCCCTTTTCTCCTTGGCGTGTGTCTTGTGTTGTGTTTTCCCTGAGGAAATAAATAACTGTACATAGTTGAATTGTGGTTTGTGGTTGTTTAATTCTTACAATAAGTCTGATGTACTACCTTTTTGTTGCGACTCCTCTACCGCCCCTAGACGTAGACGAGTTTTCATCTGGAGTCGTAACACAGAGATCTACCTGTTTTGTATCTGGTTTATTTTTCTGTTTGGTTCATATTAAGGTCAGATATGGCTATTGCTCATCATGCAGATTGGTGTGTGTGTGTGAGAGAGAGAGCAGGTTTGTGCTACAGCACACTATGCAAACTGGCAACTGTGTGAGAGGAATTTGTCTGTGTGTGTGTGTTTGAGAGAGGGAGGGTTTGTGATGTGATGTCTAGTGGTTGTGTGACAACAAGAAAAAGTGTTGTGAGGTTAGTTACTGCAGGCTGGAAACAATGTGTGTGGGTTTGCGATGTTGACACTGGACTGGTAGATCTCGGGAGGTTGGCGACTTGAAAAGTAGATCTTGGGTCAAAAAAGGTTGGGCACCCCAAAGCCTTTGTTTGTTAACTAGCCACTAGCCTACAGTACAGTCTGACTTCTGCTACTGTACTTTGACTGCAGCTGTTCTCAACCATTAATTATGTAATCGGTAATATGAAAGCCACCAGAAGTGTGAACAGAAGTGTAATGACACCACTGCGCACAGGCTGTGCGTAGGCTACACAAATGTACGAAATACAGAGTGCTTATGACAAGTGTTGTGCAGCGTGAACCGCATACTAGTCGCACAATTGACGCAGAAACATGTAGAGGCCTTAAGAAACCATCTTCCGCTATTGTAGTGGAATGGAAAGGTACCTTGCTGAACATTCTGGTAGTCAAGATGGCTGATTAGCAAATGCAATACTTAATTAATACCTATACAAATAACGTGACTAGCCTGGTAAAACATAATGCAGCAATTGTGGTCTAGGTCAGTGTTTCTCAACCTTTTTTCAGTCGCGGCACCCTTTGCATGAATAAAAAATCTCAAGGCACCCCAATATATATATATTATTTTTTTAAATGTTGATTATCATTAGAATACACACACTGTCTCTGACAAACAACAAATGCATGACGCATGTAGCCTACTACTCTTACACGCACGCATACACACACACACACACACACACACACACACACACACACACACACAGGGGGGCGTAAATGTGACTTACTCTCAGTGAGAGATTTGGGCCTGAGATTTGGGCCTGGGAGGATGCACACAACCGCTCTATTCTCGCAGGAATGGATGACAGACAGACACGTAGCTCCTGGTCCACAGCTCTCAGGCGCTCTCTGTACTTATTCTTGATGCAGGTTAAGCTCGAAAAGCTCAGTTCACACATATGTCGTGGAAAAGGGTAACAGTATGTCAACGGCACTACTTGACACTATCGGGTATTCCTTTTCCAATGATATCCAAAATGTATCCAATGTCATATCTTGAAATTTCATCCTTAATGTACGATCTTCTTTCATCTCTGCCAGTTGCTCCTGTGCCTGCATTGGCAGGTCTGCTGCGTTCTCCAAAGCGCACGAATTCCAAGGGTCACGGACCCAGTCAAAACCAGCAAAGGTCTCAGCTGGAAAATACGTATTACATCTCTCGTCAAGGGTTTGCAGATGCTGAGAGATAAGGCCAGAAAGTTTTTTGCTGTTTGGATGTGCACTGTACAGGGGAAACATCTCAACTCTCCCGTTTCACACAAGAGAGCCAGAGAGTGAGTTTAGACTTGAAGCCACGCAATTTGTCTGATGAGCTTAGTAGATTTTCCTCTTTACCTTGCATTTTAGAATTAAGTTCATTGAGGTGCTTAAATATATCGGCCAGGTATGTGAGTTTCGCGCACCATTGCGCATCTGCAATGAACTCTTTATATGCAGAATTCTCTCCCGCTAGAAACACTCTGACTTCTTCTCTTAACTCGTACAGTCGGTCCAAGCACTTTCCGCGTGAGAGCGGACATCCGTGTGCAGCAACAAGCTCTGATGCTCGGCTCCCATTTCCTCGCATAGAATGGAAAAAAGACGGGACTTTAACGGTCGCGCCTTTATGAAATTAACTATGTCCACTGCCCTGTCCAGTACATCCGAAAGATATTTCGGTGAAGTCTTGGCAACCAGTGCCTCCCTGTGAAGGAAACAATGCGTTGTGCGAACATTTTGGTTTTGCGCTCTGATCCTGCTGATGAAACCTTTGACATTGCCGGTCATCGCAGCAGCGCCATCGGTGCAGACACTGATACAATTTTTCCAACTTAGACCTCCCTGTTCAAGGTACTCTGTTGTGACACGGTATATTTCCTCTCCCGTTGTTTTGTGCGGCAAACACTTGCAAAATAAAAAATTCTCACGAATTTCTCCTCCATCAATAAATCTCACAAATCCCAAAAGTTGTGCGTGGCCACTCACGTCTGTTGATTCATCAACTTGCAGAGAGAATTTCCCACACAGCCTTATTTTCTCTAAGACCACGTCTTCTATGTCTGCCGACATGTCATTTATATACGCCTTCCAATGGTAGAATTCTAAAGTGGTACCTTTGCGATCTCTTTAGCTGCTTGTGGGCCTATCATTTTGTTTACAATAGCCGTGCAGGCTGGCATTATTACTGATTCGGCAATGGTGTGAGGCTTTTTAGCCTTAGCTATTATTTCGGCTACCAGGTAGCTAGCCTCCAGTGCATTGTTTGAGACTTTCGCACACTTGAACATCACCTGCTCCTGTCGGCTGTGTTCGCTTTTCAAACGAACAAAGTATTCAGACTGTGGAGCTTTTCTTTTCAAAAACTTGTCCATGCTGCTGGCTAATTAACCGCTGCACAACGCTATGACAACTCATCCGATATCGCGCGCTGTAAATAAAAGTATTTGCCTACGTCATGCAGCCTACTTTCCAAACACTGATTGCAGCGTCGGTAGGCTACTAGAAAATTAATCCGAACTATTTTCTCTGATGTGTGCCTCGATTTACTTAACTGTATGATACAGCTAAAAGAAAGATTCCAAAATGATGCATTCATTTATTTCAATTTCACTATATTAGCCTAGTGTCAGCCACGTTTCTGCGGCATCCCTAAGGATGCCAGACCCCTGTTGAGAAACACTGGTCTAGGTAATACTAATGTACAAATGTGACTCTCAAACTCTGAAGCCTGCAAGCAGTCTAAAAGTAAAATCTGAGGAGAAATCACTAAGAATTCACTATACAGCTGAAAACATTACTCTACTGTTATTCTACTGTCTGACTTTTCGATACAACGCATTATAACAAAGAGCTAGCTCTTGGTAATTGGCTTAATCTGTTTTACATCCTTATTTCCACAGCACACCCACTATTAGATGGTCCAACACCCAAATTAGTGGAAACCTACTATTTCATCATTATCTGCAGAGCCATTTTGCCCCAATAGCATTTAATTCTGAATGTTTTCTGCAATAAAATCAACATCTATAAAGAATATTTACAATGCTACTTACTGTAGTTACATATTGGCCATGTAGCCAACACGTGTAATTCTGTGTAGGTAGTTTTGCCAATGGCCATAAGCTGTGCTGAGAATTGAATCCCTAGATGTCCATGTTTCCTGTGATGCCTTTGATATAAACATATTTAAATATGCTTGTTGGCTCCGTGGTTTTGTATAAATGCACTTTCAATTCTAACTGAGCTCAAACAGGGCCAGATTTACTCCAGTGAAAACTGAATCTGTTTCAGTATATATTTCCAGAAGGAATGAACATAACAGTATGCTATAGTCTGTCTATTCATTCTTGCCAATTTCTTGCCTTATTCGAAACTTCCTTTCATGAAGCACTGCCTTGCTCAAAGGGCTTTATTTGATTCCTATTTGATTTATGGTGTTGGAGTGGATTATAGAGTTAACTGATACAGTTCTAAGCACTATCTGAGGCGCTATGTTCAGTTTTTACAAATCAAAGAACAAACGATCAAACAAACAAACGATACAAATTTAGGGTATGTTAAACAGTAGGCACAGTACAGTAATAACTTATGCAATCATTTAAGTTGTATAAATGATATATCCTAACAGAAAACGCAAAATTGAAACTGTGAGCAGAGCTGTAACCAATTCAGTCACCCACTGAACTGCCCAAGCAATCCCTCTGCATCAGTGAAGCTGCGCTTACTGGAGATGTTTTTGTTTGGCAACAGCTGGCACCAAGGGAGCTGAGCAGCTCAGCACTGAAACACTGACACAGACGTTGGTGACTAATTAAATAGTCACAGTGGGAGAGTCTCCACGCAGGAGCACTGCAGAGAAATGCAGGGGCATAATTAATCATTGCACCTGTTTAGACAAAAGCTGCCACTATGTGTGACCTGGGATATGTGAACAGCTTTTATTTCCACCAAATGAATAACATTAGAGACAAATTCAAAATCAATCTGTGAACAAAGAGCAGCAGATATTCCCGACTGTTAGCAATGCAATCAGGGGCAGACGTTCTAATTAACATCTCATTACTCACAAACATGAAGATAGTCATAGTCATAGACACATACACAAACACATGCATTTTATCTAGACAATGCTTGCGGTGTATTCAGAGCAATGCTGGGGTACAGTAGGTGTAAAACCTTCTCTGCCACAAACATAATGGTAATATACTACATGAATACACAAACATAATTACATTAATCCATACTATAAAAAAGTTACCTGGTGCAAAGGAGTCTATCCAGTATGTGCTCTAAAAAACATGTCAGGCATTCCTTGGAAGAGCTCCATGTATGCCTACTCCAGGCCCTTGCTGCTCTCCAATTAGTCATTTTGAGGTGTTTAACACAAAATCACCTGCAGACACTCAAGAGGCAAGATCTAAGTAAACAATGTATGAGAATACCTTTGCGAATCGCCCCCTCTGTTCAGCAGATCTCAGCACCACAGAACAGAAATTGAGAGATGCAGTGTACTTCGCCTGCAGAACTTAAGCATAAGTATAACAAGAAAAAAAGTTTGGGAGAGTTTTATTTGCTCCTCATGTCTTAAGAAGATGCTTGTATCAGCTCAGCTCCTTCTCTTTGATTCTCTCTCTATAAGTTTCTAAGAGTTTGGGTTATTTGGGGACTTTAAGAGGAGAGACAAGCCTTCAGGCATGTTATTCAATTTGATCAATGTTCAGACAATAATAAAAGTTTCATGAGGTGGTTCACACGATTCCAACATGAACCAGATTCTATTCTTCTACAGTGAAGCTTCTGTCTCCTGGCTCCAACTGCAAGGGAGAGTACTGCCTAACTACGCCCTCACAGACCCTCAGACGTGCTTCTGTCTGGGTTAGATACTTAAGCAACAATGCCCTCGAGGCTGTGATTTATCGTCAATATTGTCACAGGTAGGGGGAGTTGTTAAACTCCTAACAAGTGACAATATTGATGATAAATCACAGCCTCGAGGACATTATTGCTTTTATACAACAGTTAGAACAAATCTGAAAATTGTATTTATTTTGTGATAGATTGTGGTGGTTTTTGCCCTGCGCTGAGTAATATAGTTCCAAATCTACAAACATTGTCAAAGGAATGTAATACACAAATCTACTGCAGTTTACCGTAGGAAGATCATAATAAATGATTTTTGTGGCAGGGCAAAGGGGCAGGGTTATTGTCCCATTTTGCCCACTCATTTAACCGTGACATTATTGTTATTAAATCACAGCTTTGAACGCCTCTCGGCCAATCACAATGCTTGTTTTATTCAACCCGTTGCATAAAGGACATTACAGTTTATTAGTCCAAACATAATCTCAAAACGCATAATCTCATCTCTGAATTGAGATTCTGGGGGCGCAGGAAGGAAACAGGGGGGACAGGAAGTTGTCAGTGATGTTTTTACTGTAGCTCTACCTGAACCACTCACAATGCACCTCCTGTTCCGCCTCAGTTTATAACCCGACCTGCATGCATTGCAACGAAAATGAAAACCTGGAGTTAGCTGAAGATGTTTTTGATACCATCATTTCGCAGGTGAGCTGTGTGCATTCAATTACTTGTTTGAAAGAAAATTCCAGTTGAAATCCCTGCTTCCATTTCAAGCACCTCATTAACTCCAATAACCTATTCTCAATTATTAGGAACACAACTCCTTGCGTCCTCTCCTCCGTCCTCCACTTGTGTCCTACTGAAAACATATTGGAGGAGTAGATCTAGGTTCCCCCCCTTACATATTCTCCTCTAATGCTTTTTGAGGACGAAGCGAGTGAAGGACAGAGGAGAGAACGTGTGGATTCATGTTCATCTAATTGGCTCCAATAACCAATATCTTCCTGTGTTAAGACTTCTGGGTTTGTTTTTTGCTGTTTTCATGACGTAAGAGGTGAATGGAAAATGATGGGATCACAATATTTTCTCTTTTTTTTGCAGAAATAAAGACTAATTACAAACATACCAAGTATGTCCAATTTCGGATTTTTTTTTTTGATCTTTACAATTTACACATTAGTGTGATTACATGTTATTTTACGCATGCCTATTATATATTTTTTGCACATGCCTCAATATTTGTACCAGTTTACTCTGTAACTCTTCTAGAATGTAGATCAGGTGAGTTTGAGTGGTGTCTTACCAAATGTTGATGGCATTTTACTAGTATCATACAGCTCAGAGTGCCCTATCTGAACTGCATAGAGTACCTAGTATTAGTCTCGTTCAAAGTCAAAGTGGCTTTAATGTCAAGACATACAAAGGAATCGAGAGGACGTTTCTCACTCTCCCACGGTGAGACAGATAAAGTGCCCAGGTACAACAGATAAGACAAGACATACTAAAAGTAAAACATTCAATAAAAATAATTTAAACAGTGCAAAAAGAACAATCAGTAAAGACAGTAAATAGCAGCCAAATACTGTGTATTCTGTGTACAAATAATAGTGCAATAGTAGATTATAACAATAGAATAGTAGATTGTCCAGAGTCCGTAGTGTTTTTTTTTTTGGGGGGGGGGGCTGAAGGGTTGGGGGGATTTCAGCTTCCTGACAGCCTGGAGGATGTGGCTGGGGGGAGTGAGGGGAGAGAATTTAGCTTTCTGACAGCTTGGGGTATGAAGCTTTTCATGAGTGGTGGTGTGGGCACGGAGGCTCCTCTACCTTCTTCCAGAAGGCAGGAGGCTGAACAGACTGTGTGCGGGGTGGCTTGCGTCACTCACAATCGAGGTAGCTTTTCGGGTGAGGCGGGTGGAGTAAATGTCTTGCAGGGAAGGGAGTGGGGCACCAATGATCTTACCAGCTGTGTTCACTATGCGTTGCAGTGCTTTCCTGCTGTGTTCGGTGCAGCTACCGCCCCACACAGTGATGCAGCTGGACAGGATGCTTTCAATGGTGCCTCGGTAGAATGCTGTCAGGATTGGTGTGGGAGCTTTCGCTCGCTTCAGCTTGCGGAGGAAGTAGAGGCGCTGCTGGGCTGTCTTCGCCAGTGATGCAGTGTTGGTGGTCCAGGAGAGGTCCTCGCTGATGTGCACCCCCAGGAATTTGGTGCTGCTCACTCTCTCCACAGCAGCACCATCGATGGTCAGTGGTGGGTGTTCGGTGTGGCCTCTCCGGAAGTCGACCACAACCTCCTTAGTTTTGCTGACATTCAGCAGGAGGTTGTTGTCTCTGCACCACGTGGTCAGAAGGTTGACCTCCTTCCTGTAGTGGGTCTCGTCGTTCTTGGAGATGAGACCCACCAGAGTTGTGTCGTCCGCAAACTTCACCATGTGATTGGTGCTGTAGGTTGGTGTGCAGTCGTGAGTCAGCAGGGTGAAGAGCAGGGGACTGAGCACACAGCCTTGGGGGGCCCCTGTGCTGAGTGTGATGCTGCTCGAGGTGTTGTTGCCGACTCGTACTGCTTGTGGTCTCTCACTGAGGAAGTCCAGCAGCCAGTTGCAGAGGGAGGTGTTGAGCCCCAGCTGGTCCAGTTTACAGATCAGTTGTTGTGGGATTATGGTGTTAAATGCTGAGCTAAAGTCTATGAAAAGCATTCTCACATATGAGTCTGCTTTTTCCAGGTGGGTGAGGGCTGGGTGGAGAGCAGAGCAGATTGTGTCCTCTGTGGAACGTTTTGCTCGGTATGCAAACTGAAAGGGGTCCAGGGTGGGGGGGAGGATGGACTTGATGTGAGACATGACTAGCCGTTCAAAGCACTTCATGATGATGGGGGTCAGTGCTACAGGGCGATAGTCGTTGAAGCAGCATGGAGCGGATTTCTTTGGCACAGGTATGATGATGGAGGTCTTGAAATGTGATGGGACAGCAGCTTGACTCAAAGAAGTGTTAAAGATGTCCGTGAAGACATCCTTAAGCTCCTCTGCGCAGTCCCTCAGCACACAGCCTGGAATGTTGTCTGGGCCTGTTGCTTTGCGGGGGTTGATGGTAGAGAGTGCCCTCTTCACACTGGCAGCAGACAGGCACAGGACCTGATCGCGGGGGGGGGGGGGGGAGTTTTCTGTGGGCTTGTGTTGTTTGTTGCTTCAAACCGTGCAAAGAAGCTGTTGAGGTTGTTGAGCAGAGAGATGTTGTTGTCGCAGGTCTGTGGCGCGGGCTTGTAGTCCGTTATGGTCTGAATGCCCTGCCACAGGCTCCGCGTGTCTCTGCTGTCCTTGAAGTGGCAGGTAATCTTGTTTGTGTAGTCCAGTTTTGCTTTCCTGATGCCACGGGACAGGCTGGCTCTCGCTGTTCTCAGACCATTTTCATCCCCGGCTCTGAAGGCTTTGTCTCTGGCCCTCAGCAGCCGATGGACAGCCCCTGTCAGCCATGGCTTCTGTTTAGCCCGAGTGATGATGGTCTTTATGTGGGTCACATCATCAGAGCACTTACGGATGTAAGAGAGGACAGTGTCTGTAAGCTCCTCATTGTCCGTATGGTTGTTCTGTGTGGCTGCTTGCTTGAACATGCCCCAGTCAGTTGTTGCAAGACAGGCCTTGAGAGCAGACTTGGACCCCTCCGGCCACACAGTTATCTCTTTCCGGACCGGTTTTCCGACTTTCACTCTGGGCCTATATGCTGGTATTAGCATAACAGTGATGTGATCAGAGAGTCCGATGTGGGGGAGGGGGGAGGCCTTGTATGCTCCTTTGTGTGAAGTGTAGACCAAGTCCAAGGTGTTTTCCCCTCTTGTTTGGAAAGTGACATGCTGATGGAGTTTTGGTAGGACAGTCTTAAGATCAGCATGATTAAAATCTCCAGCGAGGATGGTAAATCCATCTGGGTGTGCTGTCTGTTGTTCACTGATGGCCTGATACAGTTCACAAAGTGCCGTATTACTGTCACTGTTGCTGGAGGTTGGAGGGATGTATACCGCGGCTAGCAAGACCGCAGTAAACTCTCTCGTTAGATAGAAAGGACGGCACCTTATGATCATAAACTCCGCCAGTGGTGAACAGTGTTTGCATACTACCACAGCGACCCGGCACCACGCATCACGAATGTAAACACAAACCCCGCCGCCACGCTGTTTACCTCCGTTGAAGAGGGCTCTGTCCGCTCGATAGCATGTTAGCTGCTCAAGTTGTACAGCGGAGTCGGGGATGTTGTCGTTAAGCCATGTTTCAGTGAAAACAAGTACACAGCAGTTATTCACTGTCCGATTCGCTGACCTCAGCAGTCGCATGTCATCCATTTTGTTGTCCAAGGATCGTACATTAGCCAGGATGATGGATGGTATGGCTGGGCGAGTTGGACTAGCCGCTAGCCTAGCCCGGATACCTCCGCGCTTGCCCCTCTTCTGCTTCCTCGCGCACCGCTTCCGACCTCTCCTTTCCGGGGGAGTAGTGGCAGTCGAGTCGAGTCAAGTCGAGTAATCGCAGGCCGGCGAAGTAATCCGAGCTCTTTGAGTGTCTCTGTTGTGGTGTCCAAAACGTTGTAAATCTTGCTCTCGCAGATGTCTAGCAGAGCCTGTCGACTGTACTTGTTTTCTGACGCAGACAGACGAGACGAACACGACAAACTTTCGGGCAAACACTTATTAAACAAACAAAACACCGCATTCTCTGGAGCGTGAGTGGTCGCTGCGTGTACACACGCCGTGTTCCACCCAAATGCGTGAATGGTCGGGTGGACCAACACGTCAAACTTGGCCTTCATTTAGCCAATAGAAAGAGTGTGGAAAACGGACGGTGCATAGCCATTGGCTTTACTTTGCATCAAATATGTCCTACAGCACTTCCCCCCAGTGCTTGCACACCACACATTTCTGATTCAGAGCTACACCTTGCAGCTGTGTGATTCACTAAAATCTAATAATAACAAATACTTACCCACTAAGGCAAGGTTTGAGTTGTTGTTATTCCTGTTGTTGTCCTATAGCCTGGGGATGAGGTTCGGACTGTACAGAAATATCTTTTGATAATTTCAACTCATCTCTTGTACCAGTCTACTTGGCCACACTTTTTAGAATGTAGATCAGGTTTCAACTGAGTTTCAAAGCGGGTCATACAAAATGCTGATGCTTTTTTACTGTGGCCATACAGCTCAATGTGCCCTATTTGGACTGCATAGACATATACAGTGCCCTCCATAAGTATTGGAAAGAGGAAGCATTTTGTCTTCTTTTAGCTCTCTACCCCAACAGTTTAGATTTGAAATCAATAATTACTATGAGGTTAAAGGATATATTGTCAGCTTTAATTCAATGTTTTATTTTTTCAGATTGATTTCACCATTTTGAAATTGCAACCCTTTTTATACATAGTCCCCCTATTTCAGGGAACCAAATGTATTTGTGCAGGCATAAGATAGCTGTCAATGTCTAGTATTGATTCTAGGCTTTGCATTTGCTTTTGGAGTCTGCTATTGGTGCAGATCAGAAACTTAGCACAAATCAATCAGAAACATAGCGCAAACCCTTTTGTTGTTTGTGATGTGAGCTGCTGTAACGCCTACCTAATTTCAATAGAACACTTTAGCATTAGAACTGTTAAATCTGCATTTGCGGAGCAAATTACGTCTGTGGATTTGAAGAGAATTGAAATTAAACAAACTAAAAGTGTCTAAAATGTAATTTAATTAAGGGTATTGTTGTGCAGGAATATTGACGTGGGAATTGTATTTTTAGAATTTACCAAAAAATGTAATACAAGGAATTCAATTGATTCTGAATTACAAAAGAGGATCTGGAATTTGAATTGAATTGATGGAATTTCCCGAGAAACCCTGAGGTCCAGCAGCTTGACCACATGTGAGAAGTGGAAAATATATATATTTTTGTCTCTTAGCGGTAAAAAAAAAAAAAAAAAGTCACACTACAGTCACAAAAGCTGAAATGTTTCAAAAATAATAAAAATCAATTTCATATATGGTAACTGTTGTGCTGATGACTAATGAGGTAGAATCAATACAAAATGAATGTAATAAAATTATGACAATGTGGATAGAAGGAAATGTATGTCCTCAGTTTCTGCTTCACTTTTTATTAGTGCATAGTTAAAAGTGATGAGCCTTAGATGTTCATGTGCAGTATTGTGAAGGAAATAGGCATCTTTTGATCATTTGCCACTACTCAGTATTTAATTTAAATTTTTCTTAATTTCTTTTGTGAGAGAGAAAGGGGAAGCAGCCCTTGTGATGAATGCAAAGTTAATTAAAATTATCTAAAGCATCTAATTATTAATCAGTGCTGCAACAACTTTTCTTTATTGTCATCATGGCAGTACTGAGTCCACCAACTGCAACCTACTGTAGCTACAGTAACTCTCTCTCACCTTGACAGACAGAAGGGGGGCTATGTGAGAATGCTGTTTATAGACTACAGCTCAGCGTTCAATACCATAGTCCCCACCAGACTGGCTGATAAGATGATTGGTCTAGGACTGAACATTCCCCTGTGTGCCTGGATCCTGGACTTTCTGACGGCCAGGCCACAGGTGGTCAGGGTGGGTAGACACACCTCCAGCTCACTCACACTGAGCACAGGGTCCCCCCAGGGCTGTGTCCTTAGTCCCCTCCTCTACTCCCTGTACACCCATGACTGTGTGGCTAAGTCCAGCGAAAACTCCATCATTAAGTTTGCGGACGACACGGTCGTGGTGGGGCTGATCTCAGACAACAATGAGAAAGGCTACCTGGACGAGGTGGCGGACCTGTCACTCTGGTGTCAGGAGAACAGCCTCATCCTGAATGTCTCCAAGACAAAGGAGCTGATTGTGGACTTCGGGAGAGCACAACAACTAAGGGCCTACACACCGCTGGACATCGGTGGGACTGCTGTGGACAGGGTTTTAAATACCTGGGAGTCCACATCTCAGAAGACCTGACCTGGACTACCCACATCAGTTCTCTGGTGGGAAAGGCAAGGCAGCGCCTGTTCCATCTCAGGCAGCTGAGGAAATTCAGAGTCTCCCGGAGGATCCTTCAGTCCTTCTACTCTGGAGCTGTGGAGAGCATCCTGGCTGGCAACATCACCGTCTGGTACGGTAACAGCATGGCCCAGGACAGGCGAGCTCTGCAAAGGGTGGTACGCCTGGCAGAAAAAACCATGGGAGCTCCAACCCCCCCTCTCCATGTCCTGTACACCAGGAGGTGTAGGACCAGAGCCTACAGGATTATGAAGGACCCTCACCACCCGAAACATGGACTGTTCCAGCCGCTGCGGTCAGGACAACGCCTCCGCTGTCATGCAGCAAGAACAGAGAGGCTAAGGCTGAGTTTCTTCCCCCACGCCATCAGAATCATCAACGATGACCCCACCAGTGCCCCCCTCAAGTCACTCACACACGCACTGTCATCATAACACATATGCACACACATAATCATCCATCTGCTATTTATATTGCTTACTGCTTATACTGTTCATATTGTTTATACTGTTTATACTGTTCCATACTGTATATTTTTTAGTACTTCTATTTTTATTTTATTCTATTTTTAAACCTATTGTATTGTTGCACTACTCTGTGGCACTGTCACTTTTGCATTTCACTGTATACTTGTATGCACGTGACAAATAAAGAATCTTGAATCTTGAATCTTGAAGAACCTACTGTACACCGCACATAAACCAAAAAAGAAACATGTTACAGTATGATAGAAGGATGCCAAAATAAAGCAAATATTATGATTTACTAGTGAGGAAAACTATGCTTTAAGTAAAAAGTGATAGTTTGTCAAAAGCTGCAAAAGAGGCATAACTTAACCTACTGTATGCACTAACAAGGTTTTCCATCACACAGCTTTGATACCTGCTTTAGGGCTGTATGTTGGTCTAATATACTTCAAACAGCATGTACTCGGCAGGTTGCTTAGGATTCAAAGCTTCTCTCAAACAGCCTAATTCATACTCTTAGTTTGTTTTCTCCCAAGATAGTTTTTCTGCATGACAATATACAAGATCATTTTATTGTTACACAACCTAGGTTGGTGGAATTTGTTTTCAGAACACTATGGTGGGCAGCTTTACAGTACATTCACTGACATACAAAGCTATTAAATTAATAGAAGACATACAACTAAATACAGTCCAATGCACTGTAGACCAGAGCACTCGGTCCATGTAAGACCAGATCCTTTCCCTCTCATTGTTCACTGTTACGTGGTAATGTTTGGGGTACAGTCACATGCCTTTGTAATGGTATCAGGTTATAGAAGCTTTAAATATGTTTTCCTGTGAGTTGTAAACATTTCCCTGTGTCATATCAAGCTCATTACCACAATGATTACCCGAATTATTCATACATCATCGAAAGAATTTCCTGGAACTTCTATCAAACAATCACTGTCAATCACAAGAAGAAACATGGTCTGTAAATATTTCCTTAAAATACCGCTTTTCAGATCATTGGATAAACCACATCACTTCTATGTCAGATAATTCTGCCTGTGTAGCCATAGTGTTTATATGTGTGTCTGCTTCATAATAAGTTTGGTGCAATTAGAATATGAAATATCTTAAGTAGGGGTGCAGAAGCCCCCAAATCAGCATCCAGGATTGACTTTTAGGACTGATTTAGGTTTTAGGTGGGGCAAAACATATCTACACCAATGGAACTGATCTGCATATTCTTCTGTATGCAGCCTGACCTCTATAAGTTTGTATTATCACTCTGAACAGTATGAGCTGTTTGAGAGAAGCTTTGAATCCTAAGCAAGCTGCCCAGTGGTGAGTACATGTTGTTTGTAGTACAGTAGACCAACATACAGCACTACAGCAGATATCAAAGCTGTGTGCTGGAAAAACTTGTTAGTGCATATGTGAAGTTATGGGTGGTGGTGCTCATTTTGAATTTTCCTGCATTTTGCGGCTTTTGACAAGCCACAACTTCATCCTTAAAACATAGTTTTTGGTCATTACTTTTCAGGGTTTTTAAACCAGTTATTAAATTACAAACGTGATCCCATCACTACCCTGCGAGACCACATTAGAAAAGCAAAAACATTTAAGAACTACGCTTGTTAATATATATGATAGTGGCTGACATGTTTAGATACAAAACAAAACTTCAGCCACCCTGAGCAGCAATTAGGATGGTGAGATGAGATAGTGACAAAATATGATGGATTTTTTTGACCAACACAAATTGCATGAATGTCGCAGAGCATCAGTGATTGACCCAGGAAGCCAGGTTCGAAGTTTGGACAGTATGAATGAGTATTAAGTATGAATGAGCTGAGGGGCTGGACCTATCTCCATATGTAAACACAAATAGTAAAACTACAATGGGAACAAGGATGGGACAATGCCATAGCTGCTGTTGTTTTGTACTGTTCTCTTGTTTGAAAGAGTGGATTTATTTGGCATGTAGCCTGTTCATAGAATTCAAAGAATTTTCTAGTTCACTAGCTAGTTAGCAACTACCCTTGTCTAAAAAATGTAGTGATTGCATGTTGTAAAGCATCAGCGGATTGCCCAAGGCTGCCAGGACAGTATAATGACGACTAGAAAAATTATCTTCCCCTTGCCAAGGTCCCGATAACATTACCTGTGCAAACCTTTGCGGGCGAGCTTTAAACTACTTGAACCTCGCTACATCACCTGCATTGGAGGCTGTATAATGTCAATGACATTTTGTGGATTATTTACATGATTGTCACAGAGGAGCATCAAAGTTTGGACAGAACAGTGGTGAGCCCAGCCATAGCTAGCCACATTATTAGTGAAACACCACACCTCCTGTTTTGATTCCTAGGCAGGAGAGGCTCTCTCAGTCCGATACGGCAAATGATCTTCAGTTACCAACTACCATGGATAGCAAGCTAGATTTATGGTTTATCAGGCATAAATGAACATGAGCATACATTATTATCTTAGCAAAGGCATCCCTTTCAGCAATGTCATTATGATTATCTGCATGGCTTTCACATAACGTAGCTGTAGGTATAGTCCTCTGTGATGTAGCCCCAAAGCTAGCTGTGATGATAACTTTGTTAGATATGGGTAAAACAAAAATTGTTTTAATCACATCCAAACAACAGTGTTTACTAAACATTTTAATTTATTAATTTGACCTAAGCAAATTTCGTAGCCTAGCTCTGATCCATCCATCCACATCTTGAAATTACGTGGCAGGGCAGCACATTACACAGCTGTCACAGCACAGCAGACAGCAGCAGTGTTGTTTGTTGCTGTATCTTGCAGCAGCTTAGAATGTTAGACAGCGTTTATCAAAACAGTTAGCATTTTGGTCTTCACCATACATTGCCTATGGGCACGTGAATGGGATATTTTATAAATGTAATTTATAGAAACTATATTACCTACGTACTTAACTCGGCCTCATGCTCTGACTGAGACATCACCTGACGGGGCTGGAAAGCCGCATCTTAATCAGTCGTGTAGAAATTGCTCTAGGTCGGACTAACATTTAATTTTTATGCACATTTTTTAGGATACCTGGTAAACGAAAAATGGCTTAACTAATTGTTTCAGTATTCAGGGAATGTGTAGACATTGGTACAGTGAGAAGACATACAAATTGGCAAAATTGAGAAATTAGGCAAGGCGATTTGGCATTTTCAATGGTAGATTGGTTCAAGCCATAACTTGATTGCCCATTGCCGATTGTTGCTGACCATGTGCATCCCTTCATGGCCACAATTTACCCATCTTCTAATGGCTACTTCCAGCATGATAATGCACCATGTCACAAGGCAAAAGTCGTCTCAAACTGGTTTCATGAACATGACAATGAGTTCAGTGTTCTTCAGTGGCCTTGAGGCTGTTTTCAGAGCAAAGGGAGGCCCTACCCAGTATTAGTATAGTGTTCCTAATAAAGTGCTCAGTGAGTGTATATATCATCCCATGAAAACTCACAAGCAACTAGAAAAAGAAGAAACTTTGTGGGCTTGCAAAATCTTATTTTGGTAGTTGAAAAAGTTTCAAGATGGTTTGGACAATAGATAGATAGATAGATAGATGGATGGATGGATGGATGGATGGATGGATGGATGGATGGATGGATGGATGGATGGATGGATGGATAGATAGATAGATAGATAGATTTGCTGGGTAGTTGAAAGAAAGTGAAAGTCTTATTATGGTAGCGGATAAAGTTAAAGATGTTTTGATTACAGATAGATAGATAGATAGATGAGAGGTTAAATAGATGAAAGACGTGAGAGACCAATAGATAAAAGATGGTCAGAGGGTTGCATATAGGCAGATCGATGAGAGAAGTTTGGAGGACAGAGAGATAGACTGAGAGATAAGTTGAGCCTGGGTAGTTCAGTGGAGTGGGTAGAGAGTTGGTTGCTTGAGTGGTTAAAAGTGGTAGAGTTGTTTGGTTAAGTGGGTGAGAGAGGTTTCAGTGGGGTAGAACTGGTAGCCAAGAGAGTGCATTGTTGTGTTATAATTCTAAGAATGTGTTCTGCATGTCTCATGTTGTTCTTATTTAAGTTCTGAAAGTCCCATAGAAGTTGCAGTGACAATAGAGTAACAATGAAGCTCACAGAATTGTCCTAAATCAACATTCCATGTTAAAAGATAGGAGTTACAAAAAGCTTAATAGTATAAAAGCTGACAAAAGTCATAGCAACATGTGTTTGACCTCTCTGCATGTTGGAGAGTTGGATAGGTGTAAATAGCTTAAAAGTTGTAAGAGAAAATCTGGAAGAAAAATAATAATAACTAGAAGACGTTAAAGGAGAAACTTTATGGGCTTGCAAAGTCTTATTTGCTGAAGCAAGCCCACTAATTATGGGAAGGATAAAAAGCAGCCCGGCTAAAATATGCGCTGTCAAAACGCTACCATGGTTACAATGAGACGGACAAACTTTTCAGCCTCCAACCAGTCATGACTATTCAACAAAACAATACATCCATAAATTATTTTCATGTTTTCTTGACTAGCAAAGGGGTTTAGAAGTTGAGTGTGCAGTATTTATTACGTTTTTAAGTTTATAAAAAAAAAATGAAAACTAGAATAGATTGGTCAGCTAGCCAGCTGGTTTTGCCAATCACATTTCATATGAAATTAAACGGGTGGTCATTGTATACAAAACAGTGCATATAAGTACCTCTAAAAGTAGCCAGTTACTATAAAAGCCAATGGTTTTAATTGAGTTTTGATAGCTTGTAAAGTAGGTTGTAATGCCACTGAAAGCAGTGTTTTTCTGAAGTAACTGGACTATAATGCCGCAAATCTTTAAGAATCAAGAATCATTCCACGATTTATAAGACAGGTCAAAAGAAAGCTAGAATGACGTAAGTACATGGCCATTATATACAGTGCCCTGCGGAAGTAATGGGATGGTGAAGCATTTTTTCTTCTTTTGGCTCTACACTCCAAAAGTTTGGATTTGAAATCAAACATGAACAATTACTAGGAGGTTAAAGTAGAGATTCTCAGCTTTTATTTGATGCTATTTGTGTACATGGTTGGTTTCACCATTTGGGACACCAAAGGTTATGGGACAGATTAAGCACTCACGTTTAGTATTTGGTCGCCAATATTGGGCAGTTCCTTTTTTCCCCACTCTGGTACATGTGTTTTTTTTTTTTTTTTCAAATATATTTTTTTTGAGTGGGGCAGTCCCCCACTCTTATATATTTATTTTATTTTTATTGGATAGAAACAGTGGGGAGTGACAGGAAAGTAAGAAAAAGAGGACATGGGCATGGGCCAGATTCGAACCAATGCCAATATGGGCATATGTGTGCACTGTAGGCTGACGTGCTAGACCACTAGACCACGGTACATGTTAATCTTTGTCTCATCTGTCCACAAGACCTTTTTCCAGAATTCTGCAAGCTCTTTCAGGTATTTTTTAGCAAACCATAACCTGGCCATCCTGTTTTTGTGGCTAACTAGTGGTTTGCACCTTGCAATGTTGCCTCTGTAGTTCTGGTGATGAAGTCTCTAACACATTGATGCCTACCTCCTGGAGATTCCTGATCTGTAGTACAGTTGTTTTGGGCATTTTCTTAATCATGGTGAGCATTCTTCAGTCATCCACTGTAGAAGTCTTCCTTGGCCTACCAAGGTGTTTGGTTTCATTTACTTTTAATAATGTTCCAAACTGTTGATTTAGTAACAGATTAGTATGGGAGCCACTAATATGGCACTAATTTGCAGGTTATAAGTGTTTAAGAATTAGGTAATTGGGCAATTTTGGGTTATTACTATGAAGGGTTGGGGAAAAGTGGTCACGGGTCAACTAAAGAGTTTGGTGCCCCTGCAGCCATTGAAAGTAAATAGAGGCCTAGAATATAGAAGCGGGACTTCTGACTTTGGTATATTTGAATACTATTTCTCTGTTCAACATATTTTGCATCAGCTATGCAGTTAACTTTTGATAACAGAACACGTCTCTGAAGGTGAAGTCATACGCAGGTGTTCAGCATTAATTAGAGAAGTGTTTTACTCCTTAATGTTATCTCGTCGGACCCGGAGAGGTTGTGGTCCACAGAGCCTGGCACAGGGCAAGATAAGACAGGGCGAAGAAGTAGCTCATTATTTGGTCAAGGTCTCACCTCTGCATGTGACTTCATACCCTGCACGAAAATGATGTGGACTCACTGTTGATTTGAAACCCCAAACCTGTTACGGTGTTCTAGGCTGATTTTTGATTCCTTGTATTAGAGAATACCAGTCAGTGCAATGCTATATCTGACGTAAAACTAGGTATTACTATGAATGCCCAGCAGAATTATACTTTGAGAAATGGCTGATCCCGAATTTTCTCCCAAGCACCTGTCTTGTCTGCTGTTTTTGTGCCTGTTTTGTCTCTGCCTGTCTTGTCAATAAAAAACATAATCTTGTACTCTGAAGATCCACCGTCTGATCCTTCATTATTGATCACCTCGAGTTCTTCAGTTGGTGTCAGCAGTGGGATGGTGCCCAGGAGGCCATTGGAGAGGCGTGTCCACAAGAGGGACTCACTATGATGAAGTGTGAGGGCACGCTCTCCCGAACGAAGGGGATAGTGTAAGGCCCGTTAGCACCTCCGCCAAGGAAGTTAACTCCCTTGGTGTTAGATAGCTGGTTTGTAAGCGGAAGGCCATGAATTCGATACCCGCTTAGGGCAAGCTACTCTACCCTGCCATTCATTACGATTTATTAGGTCTTTATTCAGTGTTTTCTTATTCTCATGTTATAAGTTATGTAGTAGCTGTCCAGTTAGATGTGATTTCAGCAACCATCCAATCACTGGCTCACATCCCGGGATTGAACCTGCGACCTTGGAGTTATTGGCTAGCCTCTCTAACCTCAAGGCCAACCTTTCCCCCAATTACATTATTGTGTGGGTGTGTGTGTGGGGGTGGGTGTCTTGAGGGACGAGGTAGAAAGCAAACACTTCTAAGTTACAAATGAGTGCCTAATATGTGTTCACTTAAATAAAGTTTTACCGTTGAGTTTTGTAGGTTTAAGGTTTTGGCTATGTTTCATATTGTTTTAGTATATTGTCCTATGAGTTTTGGGTCACTACTTTAACCTCATAGTAATTGTTTTATTTAAAATCCAAACTTTTTCAGTGTAGAGAAGAAAAAATGCTTCTCTGTCTCATTACTTATGCAGGGCACTGTAGCTTCCCAAATAGTCAGCAACATAGAAATAGAAACTGTCCTATTCTATGGCCAGTGAGTTATCCTTACTAAGGCACTACAGTATTAGAATAAAGATAACCCTAAATTAAAAATAAAGATAAGATATCACATTGTTGTTTCAGAGTTCAATTCATCATTAGATGAAGATAATTTATTCAAGTTGGCTCAAAACAAATCAAGTGCTGTATTATATGTGCCATTTAAGTGGACAACAACTGCAATAATTATTTGGACACACAGTTAACTGACAACTGAGCAGTTTGTAATTCAGTGTGAGCTACTATGGCATATTGTCTCACGACTGAAGAATTCTCATCTGCCATCCCCTGCATGTGTTTGATATTCAGATGGATTTATCCTATTAGGTGCATTCTGTGTCAAGCGAGTGATGCCTTCAGAGAGGATATGAGAGTTTATCATCACTCAACACAGAGGAAGCGAGTGAGCTGACGGACCCATTAGAAAGACAGAAGGGGAAAAAAAGTTTGCACCAGCTTTGAAGGCAATGGTCGTTAAATAAAACATGTCTGGAAACTCAGGGAATGGGCACCTTTTTGCATCACCTGCAGAGGCAGTTCTCTGATTAATCCATGTCATATTCAAGTAGGCTGGAGGATAGGCTGCTTTGTGCAAGACTACAGCTTTACTGTGCAATCTCTGACAGCAACCCAAAAAAGAGTTATGTGTAAAGTGATGACCCCCCCTTCCTTGCTTCATTGAATCTCCCTCTTTCATTCCACATGTATCCCTGATCATGCCTTCATTAGCAGTAGACTTGTTAACTAAACTTCACATTTGGCCAGGAGGGATGGGAATCAAATTGTGGTGTTTGAATTAATAAGAGAGGGAGAAAAGATTTAAGAGAATGTGGAAGTTCAGTTCTTAACTGATGAAAGCTGAGGTAATACAGGACGAGAATGGAGAATCTCTGTCTGGATAAAAGAGGAAGAGGCTTTTTTCCATTTGGGCAAAAATAAACATAAATAATGTTGAGTTAATGCTCTTAATATGTGTGCAAGAGAATATTGACAAGACCAGCAACCCCACACTGTAAATGGGGAGGAATCCTCTTTTCTCATCTCACTTCAACTGTTTCAGTGATGAAGTTCAACTTAAGTTTAGATAAACAAACAACTTGTTATCATCAGTTCACTGGTGTGTTGGTATTCTAACTTCAGTAGCTGAATAAATTATTTAAATATTTGTTATAGAAATTATTTAAATATTTGAGTACAGAAAGCCTATGTCGGATCTTGATAATAAAAAGCATTTCACACATGATACTTTCCTTCAACTAATTGGATTCATTACCATAATATTTAACATTAACATTGAACCAAGTTCTCAGTCAGAGTGCACCATATCTAATGTTGATCTTTACTAATTAATCTACAACCTTATTTATAAATACATGTCTCTTGGCTATTCTAGCAAGAATTCTCAGTCAGAGTGCACCATATCTAATGTTGATCTTTACTAATTAATCTACAACCTTATTTATAAATACATGTCTCTTGGCTATTCTAGCAAGAAAAAACATCACAAGAAGTAAAAAAGGAAGCAAGGTCCTCGGCCCTATTTAAAATGCATATCAGTGCTTCTTTCTGTATTTCAAGGACCAACCTATTTCATGATATTAGCCTAAAGCAATCGTCGTGATGGAGGCCCAATGGTCTCTCTTTCAGATATTTTTTCCCTTCAGTGAAGCTGTGCAAGTTTACAAAGCACACAGATGAAAAGGTAAGCTCTCGCCCCATGAATAATGCACATTGTTTGGAGGACTATCTGCAAATGCTGTAGATATCATATTCATCTAACTCTCAATGACTGCAGGATAACACAGGCAGCTTGAGCAGTTCAAGACACAGACACCAAATACTATATTCACAAACACTGCCATACTGTATGCTCTAAGGAGAAAGCAGAAACAATGGGGACCCTCCCCTGACTGGGAAAACTAGCCTTTCTGAATGTACCAATATTTGATCATTTTTCTCTGGCTGCGTTAAAAGTTGAGTTGAGCTTATTAATAAGAAGGCCAATGCATTATAGAGACCCAGTAGAGCTGGGAGACCCAGACAGGGCTTCATTAATACAGTAGTATAGCATCAGTGCCCTGGACTTTCACTGTTGGTCCCATCCATGACAACACACAGGGACTTCATTAACAATGTTCTGAAGCTCAACCATAATATTAAATTATTCAAAACAGATTTTGAATAAAAAGTGAATCATCCAGACAAAACATTTGTAACTATTTGGCTACCATGCAAACAATCTATATAATCTTGTTATTCAGAGTCAGACTTGCAATTTCAGCTTCAATGGATATTCATGTACAGTATGAGCCAGATTTGACCTAAATGTGACCAAGCATGAGCTACCAGTTGAGACTTGGCAGCATGCAATGGCACTTACCTGAACTGACTCCGAACAGTGAACAGCCACTCGTGGGTCCGACTATGTTGTCAGATACATTACTTAGTCAGGCTATTATTTTGAAGGAAATATGGGTTAGGGTTAGTAATTGCATCCAGCAGTGTATATGCGCTATTACTCTACCTTCGTAGAGTTGGGCATATCATTGAAGGGGTGAGGCTCTGTGAAGAACTCAGTGGTGTGCTCCAGCCTTCCATGACCTCCATACTGCATCTCGTCAGAGTCCAGCTTGATGGTGTATCTGGAGAAGATAGTGTTAAGGAACACTGACATGGGGAAAGCGAGGGAGATGTGGAACAGAGGGAGTTAGGAAACTCTTATCACTAACACTACCACACTGCCTAGATTGGTTTACATCCACCTCAGAATTCACATCCACATCACACACCTTTCTGATTGGGTTGAATGAGAATGCTGCCCCACATCATCAGAGCCAAATAGAAAAATGTCTCAACCATGGAGCCTGGCCGTCTAATTAATCAATTTCATTACATAAATAATGTATTTCATGAAACTAAAAAACTTTCCAAACAAAACAAAACAAGTAATACACACAATCGCTGTGTCTTTGCTACACTGGCTCAATTAAATATTAAATAAAGTAATTGCTTTCACTCGTGTTTGGAAAGAAAAAGTGGGGGAAAGGAGAACATAATAGTGGCAGGCTACTTGAGGGGATTTTTCCCATTTTATTTGTACAATCCCTCTTATGCTCTATATTTGCAATCACTAACTGATGATTGATGACTTGCCCATTGGGCAGTCTGTTCTCTTCATGAGAACAGACTGAGTTTCATGTCATACCAATACAGCTAGGCACTATGTGGAGGTAAACATTCCCTTTGTCAAACATATCATGTGTACAGTACATTTGAAACTAGATATACATGTCAAATTCAGATATATAGGCCTACCCACACACGTCAAGGGTAAATAACTATATTCACCTGTGATACATGACAAAAAAGAAAAGACCCAAATTAAGTGCACCTTGGAGGTTGTCTCTCTGTGGTGCTTTGTTTGCTTCAGTCTCTCAGTGTTTCAGCAGTCAGGAGTAGTAACAAACATCCAGAAGAGGGTAACAGACATGCAAACAGGCATCTAATTGGCTGGTTGAATAATCACCTCATCTCCCCATAGGCTAGTCTGAGGTTTGAGTGTGATCCTCAAACACTGCCTCATTCTGCCCCAGAGCTGGGAAAATTCTGCTTTTGCTCCCTGCATGTCTGCTTTGATAGAGATGATTAAAAAGAAGTGCTGCTCTGTGCATTGTTTCTGCTGTGGAAGAAGATGCACTCCTCCACCCCTCCCATGCTCTCCTCTTTGCATTGGAGTCTTACTGACAGAACAAACTCCTTTTGTTATGGATATTTAAAGTTTATCTATAGGGGAAAAAACTGGGAATTTTCTCTCAGGAGTAATATGCATTGGCATTGAGAATAGACACACTTTAAATTAAAAAGACCCTAACATTAACGTAATGTTATACGGTATACAGCACCACTTACAGTCAACTTGACTCTATGGTCAATACAGTATGATAGAGTAGGTAATTACAGACAATTCAGGGCTTATTTGGGATTGAATTCTAGGTCTATGCGTGGGGAATTCTAGGTCTCCATGAAAGAGTGTCTATGTGCTTGTGTGTCTGAGTGTGTGCGACTGCGTGTGTCTGTAGAGTGGGTTGGATTGTAAAATGGAGGATCGTTAATTTAATGTTCCCAAGCAAAGTTGTCTAGGGAAGAAGCAGAGCTCCAGCACAAATTGGTAGTTGGAGGCCTTCAGCAATTATGTCTTTGTTAGTGTCTACAGATGGCTGTTACAACAGCTTGCAGTTCAGCTGCGAATTATTGTAATCAATACAGCCTTTGTGAATAAAGGGGAAGATTTAGGAACACAGTCAATTTGCCCAATGAGTTGAAAGTGAAGAAGGCAGTCCACCGCTCAGTGATTAGAGCCATTGATGACCTGAACACAATCTGTCCATGATTGTGATTGCAGAGTAAGCCACCACTTGGACCTAACCCTACCTAACCCAAACCCATAAGATGAGACTTTTTCATGCTTTATAAATGTAAGAAGAGCCTAGTATGTGAGAGCAAACACTGAGAGATGTGTATGAAAATCTGAAGAATGTGATGTGGGTCTTGGCATTTCAACATCTTACTTCATTCAGTATATTAACCCCATCAGAGTGATCTATAGGGCCCCATTTCTGGCTGTCCTGGCTCAATTTTTTATCTGTTTTTCAAATGTGTTTTTATTAGAGCAGTTAGGTTATTACAAATGTATTCAAAATAGAATGACCACAACATGACATTATCAAAAAATAATAAGACCAGAAGACAGTAAACCCTGAATATCTCCCTCCCTCCAACCCGCCCTTCACCCCTCCTCCATTGCTCTTACTACTCTGAAAAGTATATTGAGAATTTAAAATCAGTTGAAATCACATTAATCAGTTACATGCATCTTATTCTTTCCAGGTGTAGGGTGTTTGTCAATTCACTGAGCCACAGTTTAGGTGTGGAGGCTTCTTTGTTTTTCCTAAACATAAGGAGCAACTTCTTTGCAGTAATAAGTCCATAAGAGAGAAACCGTTGTTGAGCTATAGTCAGCCTTGCCAGTACATCAGATACTCCCAGAATAATTATAAGAGGTTCAGGTTCTAACTGGGTGCCGAGTATTTCAGATAAGAGTTTGAAGATATTGGTCCAGTTGGTCTGAACCTTTGGACGGAGGGCAAAGCTGTGAAGCAGCGTGCCTTCGTCTGACAGGCATTTATCATACATTGGTGACACCTCAGGATATATATTATGCAACTTTGCATTGGAGTAATGGACTGTGTAAACATTTTGAATTGGATCAAGCAGTGCCTGGCATTGTTAGAACACGTATGTATGTGTTTGATGCTCTCTAGGCCCATCCCTTCCTCCCATTTTCTCTTTATATCTTCTGATGAAGGTGAGCTGATAGACAGCAGGGTATCATATATATAGTATATCAAGTGGGCTGATATAGATTAAGGCATACATCCAGTGTGGAGCCCCTAGAATTCTGGTAGGTGTTTTCTAATGTAGTCTCTTATTTGTAAATACCTATAGAAGTTGCTTCTTGGGAGATTGTATTTGCTCTGTATTTGTGGAAAGGAAGCAAATGAGCCTTCTATGTACAAATCCCCTACAATATGGACACCTGCTTCGCTCCAAAGTCTGAAAACAGTTTAGGATAGATAAGAGCGATTTAGTATAGGAAGAACAAATTGTATAGATTTGAGATCAAAGTGGACCTTAATTTGTTTCCAGATATGTATCATACCATGTATCACAAGATTATGTTTGTATACTGATTTGTTAAGTGTGACTGGAGATAAGAGAACTACACCCATGGAATTTGGGTAACATTCCTCTCGCTCAATCTCAAGCCATCCAAATGGAGGGGTTGAGATATCTTAATAAAAAGTGATAAAAGATAACTCTGAATAGGTCGAAGCGAGAGGATAGTGTTTGCTTAGTAAGAATTTTTGCACAGGGGCTTTTATAAAGAAGTTATTATTATGATATGAAATTGTCACCGAAATTGAATCTTTTGAGAACCTCAAATAGGTATGACCATTCAACTTGGTCGAATGCCTTCTCTGTGTCCAGTGAAAGCACAACTAAATGCGTAATATTAAATAGGGGGGTTGAAAAAGGTTAGGAGATTGAAAAATGTGTGTCTATTTGGGATGGAACCTGTTTGATCCGAGTGGACTAGCTTGTTCATTAGAGGGGAAAGTCTATTAGCTAGGATTTTTCCAAACAATTTTCCATTCAAATTCAGTAATAATATAGGGCGGAATGAGCCTTCTTCCTCCGGGTCCTTAACCTTCTTGTGTATCACAGTGATAACAACTTTTGTTAGAGTATCAGTGTGGGCTTGAATGAACATTTTGTGTAAGCATGGATAAAGTTTTGTAAAAAAAATTCTACAACTCACTTGGAAAGCCATCTGGGCCAGGAGCTTTGCCTCCTTTAAGTGAGGAGATAGCTGTTTGGATTTCTTCAACAGTGATCAATGAGCGAAAATGATTGGCCTCCTCCTGGTTCAGTTTAGGGAAACTACTTCTAGAAACTCTTGCATAGCTACCGGATCTGCATTATTTCTGAAAGCATATCGACTTTTTACAAAACTGAAGGAATATGTCCTTCAGTTTTATCAATGTTTCACCAGTGTCATATTTTATCACATGGATTGCGCGATCGCTTTCAGTCTTTCTATTTGGTCAAGCAAGTAATTTGCGTGGTTTATCACCAAATTCAAAATATTTATGTTTGGTATATAAAAAGTAGTGCTGTCAAAATTAACGCGTTAATTCGAAATATTTAACGCGTTAAAAAAACGCAATAAAAGCAGCTGCGTTTTCTTTACTGCCTGTGGCGGCTGACCTATGTGACGACGTGTGCCGTCATTAGTCATCCTGGCTAAGGTGGATAGGGACGAAGTTTTAGGCGGAAAGTTTCACTTTAAAAGGTTGCCCGACGGATCTTTGAAGAAAACAAAAGTAATCTGCACAGTTTGCAAAGCCGAATTTAATTATCACAGAAGTAAGAAGTCTTTCAAATATCACCTCAAAGCAAATCACCCTACCCAAACTATCTCTACAGGGCTTCGCCAATCTACATTACAGGAGTGTGGTACTCGGCGCGAATAACGAAACCTGTAAGTGAGAAGGTAACTAATGCTTTGGCTAAGTGGATAGCGAAAAACTGCGCCCAATTAGCATAATAGCATAAAGACCCCAGGGAACAGTTTTAAATAGGCAAAAAAGAGTAACATATGTCCCATTTAACATATATGCCTGGGTTTTGTTATTATTTGTGTTGCATTTGTGTTGCATATAATAATAGTGCATATAATAAATATGCCTTTCAAGCTGACAGTCAATTTTGATGGCCTTGGAAATCTGTAGTTCACAGGAGATAATCTGTGTTCAAAGTTAAAAAGATGCTATTAAACAATAGTATTCGAATTTAAATATACTTCATTTGTGTTGATCCGTAATTTTACATTTAAATATCCATTATTACAAGCTTCAGTCTTAAGAAGAAAAAAAGCGATCAATCACAATTAATCACAGCAAATTGTGCAATTAATTAGTTTTTTTTATTTTTATCGATTGACAGCCCTAATAAAAAGGCTTTACCATTTAATTGGTGAATCTGGCCATCTAATTCAAGCAGTTTAGCTTTGTTTTTCTTCCTTCTGGAAGCCTCAAAGGAAATTACACTGCCCCTTAAGTATGCTTTCATGTCTTCCCACAGTAGGGAAGAAGAGGTGCCTGGAACGTCATTGGTCTCAAAATACAGAGTAATTTGAGCTTTAATATAGTCACAAAATGGATGCTCATTCTTTAACAAGAATGTGATAGTATTGTGATCTCGGACCACAGTCCTATGATGTGTGGCATTCATAGTAACGGGTAAAAGTTTTTCATCATTGTGGAAATAGTCTATTCTGATGTATGAATTATGTGCAGAGAAATATAATGTGTATTCCCTGCCTGTTGGATTGGCCACTCTCCAGATATCAAACATGTTTGTGTTATTAATGAAGGTATTGATTAATTCACTAGAGTTACCTCTAGGAATTCTTCTTGTGGAAGATCTGTCTAAATAAGGATCTAAAACACAATGAATGTGTTTGTGTTAAGTCCCACCAATAATTAGGTTGGTTTGGGATATATCCGGTATCAGGGTGAAGACCTTTTTAAAGAACTGGGGATTGTCAATGTTAGGGGCATAGATATTGAGCAATGTGATAGACACAGAGTACATTTCCCCAACTATAATTAGGTAGCGACCCTCTTTGTCTGCTATTGTTGATTTATGGATGAAGGGGATGCCCTTTCTCATCAGAATAGTGGTGCCTCTTGCCTTGGCTGAAAAAGTGATAGATAGATATTTCCAATCCACCTGGATCTAAGTCTGGAATGAGAGTCATTTTTCAGATGAGTTTCCTGAAAAATATTATGTCTGACCACAAATGTGCAAGAACTTTCCCCCTCTTCACAGGATGGTTCCCGCTGGTAAATGTGAGACCTCTCCCATCCACTGCTGATGTATTCATATCTTGCATTGGGTCTGCAACATATGTATTGAAAATAGAGACATTTCTACTATTTCACACTTGCATGTAAGTCATGAGTAGTAAATCCCCCTAGATCCCCCCACCCCCCTGCCACCCCTTGTCTCCCCCACCCTGCTCTCCTCACCCCCCATCAGTTGAACACGTAAACACGTATCTAGCCAATACTAATAAGTACAGCACAAACTTACTACGGGAAGTATAAGATAATAAACAACAGTGAAATACAAATAAAATAAAAATCACTAACCTCCCTGAAAAGCTACTGTTAACCTCTGTTAACTTCTGTAACTCTCTACTCAAGCACAGATAACTTAGCAGTTATTATTGATTGAATGTGTAAAACAAGAAATAAGATAGGGTAGTAAAACAAGCCCCTCTCATAACCAGTACGTGGCTGGCCCCTCCCTCATAATAGGAGACTGGTTTTTATGATCAGGGTGGCAGCCCAACAACGTTTGCCGCCTAGTCGCCGCCGCACAGGAGAGTGGCTTTAAATTTTAATGTCAGCATCCCAGTCCAGGAGCCGATGGAACATGTAAACAAACTTCTAACAATATAAAGATGATTTGTATCATATTTGAGGTGCAGTAGAGGAACATTGTAATTAGATCAGCCACCGTTACAGTCCAGGTACGTAGTATATTCCTTGTTTGAGCTAACCCAGTCCCAGATTGAAAAATAAAAGGTAAAAGGTCAGCTAGCTAACAATAACATTGTGGTCATCATTGTCACTAGCAAGCTAGCTAGCCAGTCAAACACAAGCATCACACAGTTGCTGGGCGATAAGGTCTCCCAAAAATAATATGATGTAAACATAAGCACCAGTTCGTCAGGATATTGATATAGGCCATATTTATCGTGTGGACAACACAGTAGCAAGCTAATGTAAACATGGTGAGGCTACTCAGAGAATGGAGAGCTTATTGTAATGTGTTGGCTATCCCGCTAATAAAAACAAACATCGCTAATGTAGCCTAACAGCCACCCAACTAAATAAGAAACCTGTCACACGAAGACTGTTCCTCTGCAGTTGGTTAATGAGGTGATCATCTCTCAGTGGATCCGAAGTGTTGTTTGGCATAATCCTGAGCCTCTTTCGGGTCTATGAAGCAGAGCTGTCTGCCATTGTGTGTCACCAGTAGCCTCGCTGGATAGAGTAGGGCATACTTGACGCCAGGTTTGTTTAGGAGTATCTCCCTGGCCTTGTTGAACTCCTTCGTCCGTTTCACCACAGTGGGTGGGTAGTCGGGGAAGATCTGTATCCTCTTTCTTTGGTATTGAAGATTCTTCAGCTCAGCAGCCTTGTGTAGAATATCAAATTTACTTTGGGCCATATCCTTGTGAAGTGCCGCGTCCGCTGCTAGCACCATTTTGTTCTAAGGGTCATCGGTCATGCTCTCAGGGGTGTCTCGGCTAGGCGAGTCTGGCGTTTCTGGGCCTGCCGAGTTTCTGGACAGTCAACTCTGTCTTTTTGCCTTTAGGTTTCACCTTAGGTTTCATCGTCAAAAGTTTACCAGTTCAGATAAATATTGTGTTCCAGTTTACATTTACAGTTTACATTTACATTTATGGCATTTAGCAGACACCTTTATCCAAAGCGACTTAGAACAAATACATTTGTTTAAGTAAGTGAATCATCTATCCAACAGTCATCATAAGACAAAGTAATCAATGCTCACACCAGGGGCCATTGGCAGTCGTAATGCCAGAAGCCAATTTATTTATTTATTTTTAAATTATTTATTAACAGGAGAGAACTTGTACTGGGGGGAAGTAGGGGTGAAGAGGTCTCAAAGGTTGGGGTTAGGGTTAGTACAGGGAGGGTAGTGGGGGTGAAGGACTGTTAAGATGTAGCCTGAAGAGATGGGTTTTCAATCTACGGCGGAAGATCGGTAGTGACTCTGCAGTTCTGACAGTGGGGGGAAGCTCATTCCACCAGCGGGGCGCCAGGACAGTGAAAAGCCATGACCGAGTGGCACGGCCGCTGCATCCACGTAGAGGTGGCGGTGACAGGCAGGCAGCCGAGGTGGAAGAGCGGAGTGATCGTGCAGGGGTTTGGGGGCTAACCATTGCTTGCAAGTAGGGAGGGGCTGTTCCCTTTGCCACCCAGCAGGCGAGCACCAGGGTCTTGAATCTGATGCAAGCTGCTACCGGGAGCCAGTGGGAGCCTCGGGAGCCTCTACACCAACAGCTGCACCTCTAGCCAGCCTACTGTCAAACTCCTGAAGTTTGCGGACGACACAACCCTCATTGGATTAATCTCCAACGGGGATGAGTCCACGTTGACAGCCTGGCTTCCTGGTGCAGTCAGAACAACTTGGAGCTGAACGCTCTAAAAATTGTAGAGATAGTAGTAGACTTCAGGAGAAGCCCAGCCCCAACCGCCCCCCTCATCATGTGTGACTCCCCAGTTAACACTGTGGAGTCATTCAGATTCCTGGGGACAATAATTTCACAGGACCTCAGGTGGGCGGAGAACATCACCTCCACCAAGAAGACCCAGCAGAGGATGTTCTTCCAGCCGTAGCTGAAGAAATTCAACATGCCGCAGAAAGTGATGGTCGAGTTCTCCACGGCCATCATTGAGTCCATCCTCAGCTCACTGATCACCATCTGGTTCGTTGCCCCCACTGCCAAGGACAAAGGCAGACTGCAGTGGACCATTCAGTCAGCCAAGAAGGTCATCGGCTGCAACCTGCCGTTTCTTCTGGACCTGTTCCATTCCAGGACTAGTAAGGGAGCAGGAAAGATCATTGCTGATCCTGCCCATCCTGGTCACCACCTCTTCCATAGACTTCCATCTGGCAAAAGCTTCCGGGTCTATCAAGACCAAAATCTCACGCCACCTGAACAGTTTCTTCCCCATGGCAGTGGGGCTCACAAACAAGCTCCCTGCCTCTCACTGACTCTGGGACTTCCACTCCCCCCCCACCCCACCCTGTCATACACACACACACACACACACACACACACACACACATACACACAATGCACTGACAATTTTTATATTTATTTACATTTATTCTAATTTATAGTGTGCTGTCTCATTCTCTCTTAGCCTCTCACAGCCAACATAATTTATTGTTCTATTTTGTAACATTTATTTAGCTATTTTGTTAATATTTTGCTATATATTGTTTTTTATGTCCCATGCACCAACCTCACCAAGTCAATTTCCTGTATGTGCAAGAATTCTAATTCTGATTCTAATTCTGAGGAAAGAATATCGCTTGTGTTTCACAAAGAAGCAAACATAGTGCGTACACAGGGATGATTGCTGATTTAACTGGATGACATTGAAGTAATGCTCCTGACAAAAAATGAGAGAATGATGACCTGACACAATCTTACCCGCCTGTTGGCACAGTGCATATCTGCCCTGACAGGTAGAGCTTTCATGACAGGATCCAACTGGGATTTCAAATACTCTAACCAGCTGGATAAAGCACACTGCCTGGAGAATGCGTCCATTGAGAGTCAAGAGAGAAATAATAAAAACACTGATGGTTTGAGTGCCTGTCAAAAAGCTGACGTTGACTGAATTTTAAATGGCCAATGTTTTTTGTTGAGGTGCTTTACTTTGGGGGAAACTTTCCCTCTTGTTCCTTGTGGAAAAGACTACTCAAAAGTGAAAGGGAAGCATGAAAACAACTTCTGAACCAGAAGGAGGATAGCATGTCTCATATAGCATGGTCTCATATAGCATGGTCTCATATAGCATGGTCTCATATAGCATGGTCTCATATAGAATGGTCTCATATAGCATGGTCTCATATAGCATGGTCTCATATAGCATGGTCTCATATAGCATGTCTCATATAGCATGGTCTCATATAGCATGGTCTCATATCGCATGGTCTCATATCGCATGGTCTCATATAGAATGGTCTCATATAGCATGGTCTCATATCGCATGGTCTCATATTGCATGGTCTCATAGAATGGTCTCATATAGCATGGTCTCATATAGCATGGTCTCATATCGCATGGTCTCATATAGAATGGTCTCATATATATTTATATTTTCTTTATATTATATTTTATATTTATATTTTTATATTATCTTTATATTTTCTTAATACTACTGTTAATACTCTGCACATACTGTACATACCTGTTTATACTGTTCATACGGCATTCCATATTTATATTTATTCTGCTATCTACCTCATGTACTGTTAATGTTACATATATACTGCTAGACTGCATTACTATACAGTTCATATGCTGCTACACTGTTCATACTGTAACTTATTTACTCTGCTATAATGCTAATGCTACTCATATACTGCTCACACTGCACTACTTATATTATACTGCACTACTTACTGCTCATATATTGCACTACCTGTAAATACTGTTCATTGCACTTTCTGCTATTTTGCACTTCTGGTTAGACGCTAACTGCATTTCGTTGTCTCTGTACTTGTACTCTGCACAATGACAATAAAGTTGAATCTAATCTAATCTAATCTCATATAGCATGGTCTCATATAGCATGGTCTCATATAGCATGGTCTCATATCGCATGGTCTCATATAGAATGGTCTCATATAGCATGGTCTCATATAGCATGGTCTCATATAGCATGGTCTCATATCGCATGGTCTCATATAGAATGGTCTCATATAGCATGGTCTCATATAGCATGGTCTCATATAGCATGGTCTCATATCGCTTCACCTGCAAGGGACCTAGATTTTGGGACCTTGACTACTTTGTTGTCTTGACTTGGCAGTGATAGAGAGATTCTAGAGACTGGAAGGTTGCAAAAGCCCCAAATGTCTACCATGAAGGTTTACATCATCTACCTACATACAGTACAATAATATTCATCATGATGATGTAAACATATTCTGAAGGACATAAAAGAATGTCTGGACACATGCATTTTGTATATTGCCAGAAGAAATAGGATACACAGACATCTATTGTATTCATTTTCAACGGTATACTCCCAGTCACACAGTTATTATTTCTAAGACAAAAATAAATAAATAAATAAAAACCAATGTGGTTTTCCACTGCGGTATGTCTGACCCCACCACACAGGTATGAAAAAGTTTAAGTATGTGATGGCTGAGTTTAATGAAAAAGCACTTTGGACTCTTTGGGATTGTCTTGTTTACCTCCTCTGCCTCTGAGTGGCACTTTCATCTGTCTTCACCACTAATTGGATCCTCTGCACACATTCCCATCGGAGGAGCCACGTCTCCTCACACACAAACACACACCGCGTTTACCTTACTCACACACAGCACATTTGCCTGTATGTGTTTACTGCTACTCTCTTTAATGACAGGCAATGCTTTTCCCTCACATTTATTTGCATTTCCTCCCTCTACCCAAATGTCTGAGGCCATCTTCTTAAACATCAAAAGAACGCACCGGGAGGGGAAAGATGCTGCGCTACCTATATGAAAATAAACAGTTCAAAATGGTGGTGGTTTTACGTGGGTTTCAGTCATATGTCCACAAAAGAAAACACGCTTCACACATGTGGGCTGTGACATTTAATAATTAATACCTAATTATTAGAACAAAATGTGAGGATGTGTTTAAAATCATTTTCTTGTGTATGTGTATAGTAAAATAAGTAATTGTTTTGCCTGTAGAAGAATCACTGAAACCCTGAAATTATGCACAAATTAGAGCCCATTCCTGAGTTAACTTGCACATAACTTGAGTAAACAATCAAATCTACTAGCATTTGGAAATAGAGAGAGGCAACTTCATGTCCATTCACATGATATGCATTGCAATGATCTATAGTGAGTAAAAACTAAATAAACAGAGAGTAATGTCCTTGATCATTTCCTTCACTATAAATGCAAATCCACCACCTTTCTGCTCCTATTCACTTCCCTAATCATTAAGCCTGCTGTAATCACAACACAGGGACTCATTAAATTCCTCCGCAGCGCTCTTAGAGAAGACAGACAGAGCTCGAACTCAGACAAGACTGCTGTCTGAATCTGTGGATTGCTATTATTTCCCTCTAATAATATCACTGCACCGCAATACAACTGGCTCATTTTCCTCTCCAAACTGATTGTTCAAATTATGTAACAAAAGATATAAAACATCTCCATTCAAATCGTTGTTGCGTGGAACTTACAAAATACGCAACTTAAAAGGAAGAGTATGTCAAAGTCCACTGCAGAGCTGCACATGAACCTGAAGTCTATAAATGCCAGTGGTAAATACATGCACCAAACACTTTATTAGGAACACTATACTAATACTGGGTAGGGCCTCCCTTTGCTCTCAAAACAGCCTCAATTCTTCGTGGCATTGATTCCACAAGATGTTGGAAACATTCCTTTGAGATTCTGGTCCATGATGGCATGATTGCGTCACGCAATTCCTGCAGATTTTTCAGGTGCAAATTCAAGCTATGAATCTCCTGTTCTACCACATCCCAAAGGTGTTCTATTGGATTCAGATCCAGTGACTGGGAAGGCCACTTGAAGAACACTGAACTCATTGTCATGTTCATGAAACCAGTTTGAGACGACTTTTGCTTAGTTACATGGTGCATTATCATGCTGGAAGTAGCCATTAGAAGATGGGTAAATTGTGGCCATGAAGGGATGCACATGGTCAGCAACAATACTCAAATAGGCTTTGGCATTCACGCGATGATTGATTAGTATTAACGGGCCAAAAGTGTGCCAAGAAAACATTCCCCACACCATTACACCACCTCCACCATAAGAAGGTGTACAGGTGTTCCTAATAAAGTGTCGAGTGAGTGTATCTTTGTCATACTGTTTTCTACAGCTACAGAGCATGTTTCTCCACTTGCAGCATATAGGGTTCTGTTTTACTTGTCCCTATGGCCCCACACATTATATACATTTAATTTGCATCATAATTGACCAGGTCCCAACCTCCCACATGGCCAGCTGTAGGTACTGTACATTGGTACAGCCAGGAATGTGCTTACCTGAGTAAAGGTCTGATTGACACTGTAAGATGAAGTCAAACATTCTGATAGATTAAGACTGAAAAAAATGAGCTAAAGGATACTTTCCAGGAGAGCCGACTGCAACCCTATAGTCGTTGTAGCTCTTGGTAGGGTGGAAGTTGAAGATGAAGATGACATTGGCTCTCTCAAAGACAATGACCTTGTCCTCCTCATGCTTGGCACTTACATGGGCCTGAAGGGAACAAAACACAAAGAAAAAAAAACATTACACTCTCTCAACAATTCTTTCAACATTACAATGGAGATAAATTGTCAACAACACTGTTACAATCCTAGTTCACTAAAAGCGTGTTTCATGCAGTACTAACATCGTCAGTGCTACTGGGAAGCAGTTACACAGCTAAGCTGATGGCTGAGTCTGGGCAAACTGCAGTTTTACAGCCAGTTACTCCAACATTTCTGCAGCAAAAATGTATTTACTTTCACTCTCCAATCCAACAGTTTATTTTGAGGAGGATAAACTATTTAAACATGGGACAGTCTTAGGAAATTCAGGTAGCACTCATAACCAAAAGCAGGTGTCCAGGGCTGAGGTCTGAGGAGCACATAGTCAGCTCCTGACAGCTGCAAATGATAAAGCCGCCACTCTCCTGTGGAGCGAACCACTGTTAATGTGTCATTAGCAGAGATTATTAATGTCACCCAGCCCCCTATTTTTAGTGCCTTGTCCCCCCAGCCAATTTCAGACCAGAATATTCACCGCTGAGAGAGAGATAAGCATCCTTGTTATTGGACAGGCGGAAGATGGAGGTTAGGGGATGAGCTGACAATCTCTACAAAGTCTATTTCTACATGGAACTTCCAGATGATGCTCCAAACTAAAAGCCCGGCAAGCAGAATGCTCCACTGGCCAGAGCATGTGAGTAGAGTAGAGCGGTATGAGAGGCTTCCTTCTTTGTTTCAAACACCCATTTAACAAACATCGACATCCAATCTTGAAAGTATTTACCATATTTGTTAAGTAATGAGAAAACAAGCCATTTGCTTAGTAAAGAAAGTGAAAGTGCCACTGGCTTGGAAGGCAGAAGTAGGAAGGCTGCCGTGGCTTTACAGTATTATCAGTATCATTATCAATATCAACATTGACTAAACATGTTTCCATGCAGGATTTATTGGAATATCTGCAAATATTTTTTTGTCAGATCATGCCCTGAGCTTGTGATGTGAGCGGTATTGGAGCGAAATTTGATAAATATTTATTTGATAAATAAATAATATATGACAGTGCACCCCAAAGGACAGGGTCCACTTGTGAGTATACACTGTTTCTATTTACATCACAGTGGGAGACCCCATGTGATATTATCGTTGCACTAACAGGGATTTCATCTCACGTTCAGCATTGGTCTCTTTGAAGCTCGCTGCTGCACATCTTCAAAGCGCCAGGCGCACATCACACTTTTAAGTGAAGTCCCTGCATGTTTTCCTATCCCCTTAACTCACTTAGCCCGATACAGTGGGGAGAGTTCTCGCCCACACCACCCTCAACTTCACCCCAATCTCCCATTCCAACAACAAAACACCGTTTAACACTCCAGCCTGGGGGATTGTGAGGAAATATATAGCCAAGTCAAAGATATTCTCACAGTGCACAATCACCTAGGCAATCGAAGCGACTTATGAATTCAGCATGCAGACACAATGTGATTTAGAGTATCCTTGGCCAGGTGTTGGATTGATCTGTGAATGATGGTCCACACTATGGACCACACTTTGAATGAGAGCCTGACAGATCATAAGGAAACTCAATCACATGGGTTATAAATTACCTGATGATAGACAAGAAGGAAAGAGTATACAGCCAGGCCATTCCTCGTGGGAGAAACTACACACAACACTCCAACGGTACCCACCAAAGGCTCTTAAAGATGTTTCAAACTAGCCAGGTGTTAAAACACCTGATGAGTGGCAGGTCATCTTTGGGGCCAAATGTATATTAAGCGCCAGCTGGAGCTTCCTTAGAGAGCAGCATTCCTTCCTAATGGAGAGTAAAAATCACACAACCTCTCCAATCCTAATGGCTCACATCTCAAGCTCTACTTCACCTAGCTGTATGGGAGCCCAGTGGATTACAGCAAGTCAGAGCACAATACTGATTGATAGCCAAATATAGATAAATGATCCCTTTGAATCAGTTTCCTAATTATGCTTTCTGATACATTTCCCCATTTTCACTTTATCCATCTTGCAATGGAGAACTGGAATCAAGGTCAAAGTGAAACACAGCAAGGTGAAGCAGTTCTAATCTGAGCACTGGATCGCGGGCGGAGAGTATTACTGAATCAATTACACAGACTCACTCCTAATCCCCGCCAATTCAGCCACACATTTCCATTTGCATTATCCCATTACTTTAATTCCAGCCAGCGAGGAGAAAAACTCTGTGCCACATTATCATTCCCATATGCTTAAATCACAGCCGGAGAGAAGCCACAGCATAGGAGAATGTCCATAACTCCATTACTGTTCACCTTGACAGTAGCCAGAGGAACAAGACATTCCCAAATTGAACCCTCTGTATAGTACAGTCATCTCCACCTATCTGGGAAAAGCTGCTCCCTTTGTCAACATCGAAGACATGGCAAAAAGGTTTACCTAGGAAATACAGAGAATAACATAGACCAATGCTGGCTGTTACTGTTTAAGTAGAGATTATCAGTTATCTGTATGGGATCAAAGTATGTCAACAACGAATCTCAGATCACACAGGTCAAATTATTGCTCTCCTGATACAGCACGAACCACATTTTTTCTCATTAGCTTAGTGTCCTGTAAAACACAATCATGTGACTGTGTATATGCTAATGGTTGTCCATATGTATGTATTTGTGTGTGTGTGCTCGTGTGTGTGTTCTATTTGCAGTGTGTGTGTATTGTTTTTGTGCTGACTGTGTCCTTACGGGAGGAGCTGCCAGCCAGCCATACTTGTCCTCTGTGCGGTTCATGTCACGGTCAAAGTTATAGAGCTGGCTGTAGCGGAGGTGCTCCATGTCCAGCAGGTTATACTGCCGCCGGGCGTAGTGGTAGCTCTCATTGTTCCCCTCCCTGGGGAAATCCAGCCACTCTGGATGACCAAACTCATTTCCTGCAATGTGAAAGACAGAATCAAGAAACTTACTTAACATAGTACTGTGCTGTATCATAAAAAGCAGACACTTCAAAATCGTGGTCCAGTTCACCTTATGAATGTGTAGGCATGTGAAAACAGCTTACAAATGTGTTCTGTAGATCAAAAGCTAGGTTTCGCTAGTTTAAGGATTTTACCGAGTGACATATTTGGGAGGAATCACATGGTTTTTGAAACCTACAAGGAGTTTAAGGAAGGAGTGAGGTTATCGTTTATGAAATAGCTACTGCCTGGTTTGTTTACATCCATAAGCACTGGGCTAGTGCATACATCTTTGACTTGTGTTTACTAACGTGCATCTTAGCTTAGACCTCCATGGAGCGACATCACTTCTGGGTCCACACAAACATTCCACAGTTGTCCCATTTCGAACATGGTCTTGTGACTTTACCATTGTAAAAGTCACCACAGTTCTTTAAGAGTATGAATCATTACAAATTAGTGATAATCTAGGAAGTTGTTGAATAGGTGGGTTCATGCATTCAAATTGTATACAGTAAATCGCATAATTCATACAATGCCTATGGCCTAATGCATGAGACATTTTAAACTAGACCCAGAAACTATGTCAGCTCCTCAGTATGTTGTACGAGTTCACCATTCAGACATATAACTTCCTGGTCCAATAAAACGCTATTTTTTCACTTATTTGCTAAATAAATGTAATATTTAGACCAAAAATACGACTTATGACTTGCAGTGACAATCTGTGAAATGTTCCTTTAATGTCATGTTTATTCAATTTGCAGTGTCTTTTCAACATCAAAACAACAAACAGAATAGGTTGAGACCATTCTGATGCACCTTTTATGAGTGTAACATAATTTAGCATTGAAAAATAGTGTTCAAGATAATAGACACTAACACAGCTCTTGGTCTTTTTTTCTCCAAAATGCCCTTCCTAGCACACCCAGACTCTCTTTTATGAATAATCACTTCAAAGCTGGGAAACCAAAAGGAATCTATTATCTACCAAAAAGACAAGACAAGGGGAAGCAATGCGCAAATCAAATCCCAGAGCTTGTTACAAATGTGTGCACAATTAATTCACCAGGAGATATTTATAAAATATTTCTTCATAACAGAGAATAAACTTCAAGATGATGCTGACAATGAGAAGACAGAGCACAGAACTATGTTTAAGCCTGACATGATTAAGCCCAAAGAGGATAATTCTCGAGGAGATCTTCTCTTAACTTTGCCTTAATTAATTTAGTTTATTAGAGCATTAGCTACAAATTGGGAAATATTTAGTCCTCACACAAGCAAAACAAGCCCTCTGCTGCATGTAGACTTGGAGGGTGATTCCATCTGTTAACGGAGAGACACTCTGGAGAGACCAGACTAGAGACCTGAGAAGGATGTCACAGAGGGAGATGTAGCACACACAGTCAATTTGCAAGACTGAATCAACAGAACTCTACGCAACAACAGACCAGAGTGACAGTCTTGTCATCTAGAGTGATGAGATAATGAATCCGTCATCAGTGACAAGACAACATCATAAAACAGTCAGGATATAATTCCAGGGAGGTGGGGGTGGTGGGAGAGAGAGAAACACATTGACAAGAGGCGGTGAAAGAAGCATGACAATAGAATTGAAGCTAATTGTTTATTCAGTAAACCCAAAAGCCCATAGTGATCGGATAAATTGGAACAGACAGGCAATGACTGCAGATTCTAATAAAAACATTAGAGGTTGCTGTTAAAGAAGCACCAAACAATAAGCGAACGCTACCATCTGAAAACACGCTGCAGCGCATGATTATGAATTATAGCTGCAAAGAAATGCCACAACATCGACAGATTGTCATTTCCTGTGACATCTGCACAAATAATAAGCCTCCCACACTGCAAAAACTTGAAATGTAAGAAACAGAATTACACCTCTGACTTAGAACAATGACAGTCAGAGAAGGGCTTTCTGTATTCCACCATGGGGATTGTGTACATAACACATTCTTAGTACATTTGAAAAAACACATGTCATTATATCACATGCACGAACAGTCTGTCTGTAAAGATGTCTGTAGTGTTTTGTTAAACAATGCTTGTATGTATACCATTTGACCATGAACTATACTGATGGTTTAGGCTTGAAGGTGTTATCATGGTATCTATGTACAGTAGTGTGTTTATGCAAAAAGGTTCTGGCACAAATCATCTTGACCTTGGAGTAACCTTGAATAAGAATTGACATCCCTTCTTGCACACACATTGAATGTAAAAAGCTCTTGGTTCTTTCTTAAGTCCAAGTTTGAATAAATACAGCATTATAGAAATCATAATTATGTAATATCATCAAGTGCAGGTTAAGAAAGAGTATGAATGTATTGAGTGTATACAGGACTGCTGTGCCATGGGCTACACCCAGTGAGCACCACCCAGGGAATGAGCCCCCTGAGGCAGAGGCGGGCGGCAGCAAACTATTCCTTATCACACATCTGCACAGTTAGAGTGTGCCAGGCATCGCATATAGAGGCAGGGTGCACACCCGCAAGCACCACACATGCGTACTCGCACACACACCCACACTCACACCCCCCCCCCCCCCCCCCCCCCCACACACACACACATTAGAGTTGGGGCTGGAGAGCTCAGGACAACGTGGTCTGCCTGCTAATCGTCGAGCGAGACACAGTCCCAGATACACACCCATGCTTTGATAAAAGCTTTCAAAAAGATATGCTTCATTAGCTGTATAAATGAACCACTGCTGATCTTGCTCTACTTCTGTTTATTTGCAGTTCCCCCAGTTATTCTTTTAATCTGTTTCTTAATTAAAGCCAAGTTGAGATTGGTTGATTTTCAGTAGAGGTTCATTTGGTGTCCCTGTGGATGTCTGTGACTCTTTGGCTTTTGGTTCAGCTTAATGAGACACATCAGACACACCTCTGTTACAGTAGTTTCACAGTTTCCCCTCCTTCTCCTTCTCCTCTTCCACAATAATACAGTGTTGTTCCTCCCAGACATACGTCTGCATTAATTACCATGATAATCAACCTCCTCCAAAATACCGGCTAACGCACTCACTTCAACAGTGAAATATGATGGATTTTGAGAACCCTGCACATATAAAACAGAATTTATGCCTGATATTTTAGCTACGGAATGTGTAATATGACAAAATATCACAAAGGGTTCTGATAAAATATAGGTACGATTTATTGCCTGAAATCTATCTATTCCATCTTGTCCAAAACGCTTGCATTGGGCGTTCACTAGTCTACAGTACTTAAAAAAAATACAATAAACATGTTTAAGGACTTTCTTAGTAAATGTGAAAATCCTATGGGCCACATATCTGCCTCTATGGAAGACATATTGTATTGCACCTTCCCTGAGAATACTAATAAGAGCAGTATAAGTGGGGACAGTATAGAATATCTGTAGCACAAGCATCACAAATTAAAACAAATCAAAACATGAATAGCTCCCAGGGACTTCTGCGAATAGTAACTCAATTGACAATTAAATGTTCACTGCAAAGGCTGCTATCTAACCTCTGTTTAAAAAGGCCAATGTTGTTTTGTCCATGATTGGAACTACTTTTCATACATTACCTGGCACTAGTTCTATAACAATCACGTTGTCTTGAGGGTAAGCTTGGGGGAAGCTTTCTGCTATCACTTAAGTGGAAAAATGTGTTAATTAGGACTTCCCAAAAAACCTTCTATAGCCATAATGCTTGCAAGTGAAAAAAAACAATGATGTCACCTCTGACAGAATTTCACTATGCAATTCCTTCTCAGGGTCTAGTTTCCAATGTTGCCCAAAAAAACTGTCCTCATCTTCATTTAAAAAAAGGGATCTATTTTTAAATCAAACTGCATTGTTTATGCGCCCTCTAAACATGACGTTGCGAAGGCTCTTGGCCACTCCTTGGGTTGCACATCCCTCAGTGAGGATGGAGAAGGCACAGGCAATGTGTTTACACAAGGTTATGTCAGACAGCTTGTGCAGGCTGGCACATCCCATTACTCCTCTCCACAGCCGTGCATCAGATAAGGACCGGGTAGAGACACAGGACCACAGTAATTATCAGAGCGAGCAGGAGCCTGGGATCAATGTGTTTTCCATTGGAGGGATACTGGCACACAGAGATCAATGAAGGAATCAGGGGTTCAGAGAGGGTTTTAAGAACACTGCAAAAAACAATGTCATGACATGTAGTAATGATTATTTGCACATTGTAGATTGATTTCTTGTAACATCAGGTGTGGATCTACATTCCAAGCTCCATGTAGGTGAGCATGAAACACAAATTACAGATGTGTCATGAGATGAGCATGATCATGAAAAACCATAATAATTAAAACATTCAACTTCGATTTTAGTGGGACTCAAATAATCAATTTAGGTATGTGAGCTGCTGGCTTTCATTTAATCATTTAAGGCTACAGTAGGTGCTTGCATTGTTGCCTTTTCTGAATACAGAGTAGAATACTTGGAGGGAACAAACTTTTGAGCTCAACAATTTAGCCTGCAAATCTGCAAGGCTATCTTGAGCCTGTATGAGCCCTGAAAGTCAGGGAGTAAGACCACTTCCTTTCTCTCCCTGCTGATGTAATGATAAAACCACTGAGGCATTTCATTACTGCTATGCTGCTCTCCGCTTTTAATGTCAATGACACTCCAACAACCTTTACAGTATCCATCTTTCAGCATCTCAAACACTGATGCTCTCTGTGTCCTCACACTGTGTGGTGTTTGCTATTGGTCATGAGTAAATAGATGGGTTTCTCTAGGCTAGGCAGCTCAAATTGATTTGCTTGCTCAAACAATTTGTTCTTGCTCAGTACTGGCTAAATGACTCTGCGGCTATTGATCCATTGACATAGCATGTGATCTTGTATTTACTTACAGTTTTTTTTGTTGTTGCTTTGTTTAAGCATTTCGGTAATGCTATTGCCTGATACCATAAACTTTGCTAAGTCCTTACAGCTACACAGGGCTGTTTTGCCTGTGGGAAATCAGTGAGATCCATTAGTTGCTGTTACATAGAAATAATAGGCCAACTATTTAGTTAGCTAGACCGCAACTCTGAAAGAGATGAGATTTCTCTCTCAGCCCTCCTACACACTGTTTCCACATCTCCTATTCTGTTAGCTTTGACTTCAAACCACTAACTTAGGAACTCATAACCATTGCTAATCATGTAGAACAAACAAGAGTGTGTGTGTATGTTTGTGTGTGTGTGTGTGTGTGTGTGTGTGTGGATGTGTTTGTGTGTGGGGGGTATTTTTTCCTATTTAGACCACCTGGTCACCAGGTGGAGCTACAACTCTGTGGATGACCTGTCTATTGCATGTTTTCTATAAGGCTAGACCAGCATGGAGACTCCCCTTCAGTTAAGGTCAATTTGCCAACATCATTAACTACATTGCTTTATTATTCTTACCAGCAAGCCCAGACACAACCATGTGTATTTTATCTAATTCTTATTTATGGGCCAAAATCTGTTTCATAAACTGGCTTCGCATTGCCTTTAGTATTTTGTTATTGGTCACCTTCAAAAAACCTGACCTCAAATAACAGTTTAGTTTTTTTACTAAACTGAGACAGTAGGGAGATATGACAAGGTAGCAGATGAAGGGGATATAATAGAAAGTGGTAATAGGTGGTATCAAACCCGTGCTGTCAAGTCATAAAAGGTCATTTACAACCAGTTTAATTCAATTGATCTTATTGAATTCACTTTTCACATACGTTTGTATGTCTGTATGCGTTTCCAGGGTGACTCACCCATGAAGTTGAGGTACCCCTCTCCGCCAAGACCCTGAGTGAGGAGGCGGATCATCTTATGCAGCTGGAGACCGCGGTCGATGACTTGGGTCATGGGAATCAGGGAGCTCATGTTGGTGTACATCTCCTTATCCATCAACCAGAACGCCAGAGTCTTATCCCCAACCAGAGCCTGACATGCATAGGGAAAAGGCAAGACACATATGGAGATTCTATACAGTATGGCTCTGGACAGTATTATAATAGTGTGTAATTTGCGAAATAGTAGTTGTTAGGTTGGGGTTACCTGGTCATGGCTCTCAGCATAGGCTATGCAGTTCTCTCCATATCGCCTGTTGGTGAGTGTGTAGACAATATTGCCCATGTTCCAGTCTTCATCCTTATTCTCCTTTATGATCTAGTACAAAGGTATAATAGACAGTCATCTAAAGCATTTCGGGCCCCAGTTTTCTTCCACTAAAGAGCGCTGAGCAATTCTGTTTTTAGTGGCCATGCCTGCTAAGTTGGTAATTTCCTTCAGCAAAGTTTCAGTTAAAATAGAGGCAGAGGGCAGGTCTCCGGCAATGAGTGTATGGGGATAACTGAATATGAGATGAAGATATTGTCTCATGTCAGATATCTCGTCTCCGTCTGCACTGATTAAGGCTCCGATAATTATTAATATTTTTATCAAATACTATTACCATACTGTAGTTACAGTTGTAGGCAACACATTTAACTCTCTTTGATATCACCATCTAAACACACAGCAAGCCTTGAGTAGGCGCGCCAAATTCAACCTGAGAGTCTCTAAGCACTGTAGAACGGTTTAATTAACCTGTCACAACTTTTCTCATATAGTATTGTGTCATTTGCATCGGCTTTATCCTCCATTATCGCTTGCGATCCCCAGTCATAGCCATTATCAACTGCCATTTTGGTTCAGTCTTACTTCAGTTGCCTTCGTCCATTTCATTACATCATTACATTTTAAATTAGTTCCCTCTCTCTGTACAACTGCATGGTTATTAGAATTGTATTCCTACTTAGCGTCACTAGCAATAGTGGACAATATTTAAAGTAAAAAGAAATACATAGGAAAGTCAGGATGCAGGATCATTGTTGAGCAAATTAAGCTATAGAGACTGCAATGCGCACAGTTCCAATGATCAGTGGAGGCTACCATGCGTGGGAGGTAGCCTTACATAGGCCTATTGTATGCTTGTTTATATTATCTCCCCTCCTAATATTACTATGGTTTGAAGAAGTGGAATTTGACAACTTTCTGGATGATTCTAACAACCATCTTTTTAGTTTGTGGGTAAAAACTCTCCAAACATATTTTCTATGAAGTAGGTATGCATATTTTCCCTGTAATCAGTGTCGTATATAATGCTTAAGATATTCTCCTATTAGATTTAATAGCCTATCAAAGACATGCAAGGTTGCATGATTCAATTCGTAATTGGCACAGAGCGCGGAGGTGATCGATGTATGCAACAATGGTCATTTGATGATTTAGGTAATAAAGTGTACAGAATGTCATAATGCACGATTATACACTAGGCCTACTTTCATATTCAGTGCCTTGTGTAAGTAACGGAACAGTTTGGAACATCATTAAAAAAGAAAGAAAGCACTGGTGAGCTAAGCAATCGCAATCACATGGTAGGCAAAGGAAGACTTCTACAGTGAAAGACCGAAGAATTCTCGCCATAATTAAGAAAAACTCCAGAACAGCTATCCCACAAATCAGGAACACTCTCCAGGGGGTAGGCGTGAATGTGTCAGAGACTACCATCCACAGAACACGTTACCGGCCAAATTACAGAGACTTCACTGCAAGGTGCAAAACAGGATGGTCAGGTTACAGTTTGCAAAAAATAACCTAAAAGCCTGCAGAGGTCTTGAAAAAGGTCTTGTGGACAGATAATACAAATGTTACCATGTGCCAGAGTGATTGCAAGAGGAAAGTTTGGAGAAAAAAGGATCTAACCAAGATTTACAGCATACCACCTCATCTGTGAAACATGGTGGAGGAGGTGTTATTGTTTGGCCATATATAGCTACCACTAGTACTGGCTAACTTGTATTGAATATGTAATTGCTGATGTCAGCAGCAGAATGTATTCTTAAGTGTACAGAAATATAATTCATTAGATGGTGCTTCATCATACAGTAAGACAATGACCCCAAACATACTGCCATAGTCTCGAGTAATCAGGGCCAAAAAGTGGAAAGTTCTTGACTGGCCATGTCAATATTCAGATTTAAATCCAATTGAACATGCATTGCATTTCCTGATGATAATATTTTAGGCAAAAATACCTCAAAAGAAACAACAACTGAAGATGGCTGCAGTACAGGCCTGGCAGAGCACCACCAGAGAATATACCCAGCGTCTGGTGGGGTCAATGGGTCGCAGACTTCAGGCAGTTATTCCATGCAAAGGATTGTCAACCAAATACTAAACGTGAGTACTTTATTTCAACATGATATGATTTTTTCCAATATTTTTGGAGCCCTGAAATAGGGGGAGTATGTTTAAAACATGTTGTACTTTCTAAATGGTGAACCCAATCTGAAAAAGACCCCCACTGAATTAAAGCTGGGACTCTCTACTTTGACCACATAGTAATTGTTTGATTTCAAATAAAAACTGTTGGAGTATAGAGATAAAATAAGACAACATGCTTTCCAATACTTATGGAAGGCACAGTATGTCAGATATTAGAGTGCTAACACATACTATTGAACAACAGGTGCACTGAAAGTGCTGTAGATGTGCAAACTGCAGTAAACTATTGCACTAGGTCCAGCCAGTGATTGACATGCACCGTCTGTGATTGGGAAGGAGTTGGATAGCCTATCACTGTAACAGCTAGAAGCCTGCTCAGTGGAATTGGGGATGACAGGTGACCGACAATAGAGGAAACCAATTGTGACGATCAATATAGTCAAGATGAACAGGCTGGTCCACCTAAGTAGTGGTTATCCTGCTCTCTATCTCCATCTTCCTGCTTTCACTCCACTTAACCTATCCTGTGGACGTCAAACATGGCTATTGCCTCCATAACTTGACTAATACACCTGCCCAAAGACATGCAGCTGAATCTTATTCTTCTGCTTGAACACATTAAGCAATTAGTCAGATGTACTGCAACAGCCATATACTGGTATCATAGCAAAGGGGGTGAATATAGTGGCTTCAGAAAGTATTCAGACCCCTTCACTTTTTCCACATTTTGTTGTGTTATAGACTAAATTTAAAATGGATTAAAAAAATGTTTGTCATCAATCCACCCACAATACCCCACTGCTGTGTGAGGCCAGCTCAAGGAGCCGGAAAGGAGATGTTCTCCAGCACTACAACAGAGCAGACACATGTCCACCCGCCTGCCCGCACGCATGCACATGCGCGCGCGCACACACACACACACACACACACACACACACACACACACACACACACACACACACACACACACACACACACACACACACACACACACACACACACACACACACACACACACACACACACACACACACACACACACACACACACACACACACACACACACACACACACACACACACACACAGCGGAGAAAGTAGGTTAACCCTGAAGAGCAGCTCGTTTGGCCTTCCTATCTACGTTCAAAACACATGACCGCTTCCCAGCACCGATGAAATACATGAATAAACACTGCACACTTGCTTGCTTTCCTCCGGATCCATGATTCACATTGTCTCCTCAGGGAAGCAACACAAATAATTCAAAAACCTGCAACCAGAAGAACTATCCCAAATTAATATTGCATCCGCAGTGATGTTGTTTGAAAAGCAAAGGCAGGACCGTAACCACTCCAAAGGCATCCCCTGATCTAATCCTGTGGAATGTTTGGTAGCCGTCAAGGAGGTTGTGTCTCAGTGGTACCACACAGCTTGCTGCCCAGCTAGCCAAGCATGGCTAAGGAAGGTCAGGCTGGACAGTGCAGTCGGCTCCACTCTGCTACTAAGTGAAAATCACTGCTGTGCGAGACAGACTTGATTAACGATGCATGGACTTTTCCCATGGAGACAGAAAACACAGTAGTGTGAGTGAATACAGGCAGAGCGGAGGTCACGGTCTCCAGATCTCTTTTACTAAATAAAGTAAAAGTATATAAAGTTTCATTGGAGGGGGGAAAAAAAAGCATACGGCTCACAGCAAGTATATAGTACCTTGAAAAGCACAATATGAGACTCCAAAAATGTTATCATGCAGAGCTCGAACCAGTTACACATTTGTTTTGCACAAGAAAGTGGCAAAACAGTCATGTGGATGTTGGCCATATCCTGTCAGCTTCAACATTAAAACTGGCATTTGATCCTTTTCACATAGCTGTTCCCTAATGTCTCCATCCCCACAAAGGGAGGACATGATTCAGTGGATCCAGAACATCCTGGCTAATCCAAACAGACACATACAAACCCCAGTGATATCCCCCTGTCTGTTCTCCCACAAACATGTGTTTTCACAGGAATATGGCGTATTCACAAAAGCACAGACAGACATTGCCAATGAGATGAAAATGAATATGAATATACTGTAAGTACACACCAATCAGAGTGAGGATAAACTATTATGGTTGGGGTTGAAGTCTCCCCAACAACAAAAAGAGCCTGTTAGAAATAGTAGCAAGCCAATCTCCCCTGACACATCCCACATACAGTGTTTAGGGAGATTTGTGATATTTCAAGAGTAAAATCTTTTCAGCTGCAAAAGATGGGCCGTATGAATAACATCTACCAAGCTTTCACATCGCAGAGTAAATATGTGGTGATAATTGTACTGTAGATCTTTATTCATTCAACACCCTATAAATGCCACAGAAATGTACATGTTTGTGAGTAAATTGACTGTTGTAGACTGTACAACTCCCTGATGAAAACAGGAACCCTCCAAATATCAATGGATGACTAGCAATGAAACACTCTCACCAGGCAGTATGGAGCTGCAAGGTCAAGAGAGTCTCTGACCCAAATTTGAGGGGAGAGGCGAGAGACAAGAGAGAAGGACGCTGAGAGGGATGAGGGAGTAGGATATAATTATACACAGAGCAGGGAGCACTCTGGCCTCAGCTACTGTCATTATGTACTCTACACCATTCTCCGACTCAACAGGAAATATCGTCAGGATTCAGGAATAACCATACCATCCATACTAAAGACCTTGATAGAAAAAAATATTTTTAACAAAGTCCCGTGTTGTCCTGTGCCTATCCACAACCTGACCAGGGCTGGCGCAGTAATATCTAGCTCAGCCATTCTTCCCTCTATGTATTACATTGCTTGAGTGTACTACCAACAAGGATGATAGAGTATCAGTGACAGTAGGATGGTTGTGCTCTGAACTACCAGGCAAACATGATGAGAGAGAATACAAGATCATATTTGTATGTTATAGACTATGCAATTTGTTTTTTTGTACTCCACTAACATCAAGAAACCAAATATCGCAAACATGAATTGAATTCTACATAGTGCTTTTGTGCTTGCCTATATTGTACTCCTAACCTCCAGCCTGAAAGGAAGGAAGTTGCTTTAAAAAATTGAAACAGAAAGATTAAATGCCCCTTTGTTGAATTGCCTACACTTTAATAAGAAAACATAAAAAAGATAGACCCTGAATATAAGCCAAGACCAAAGACTAGACGACCTTCATTCAAAGCTGTGAAAGCCTTCCATTCTTCTCTTGTGCTTAGAGAGAACATGTACGTTTTTGCAAAACATTGACAGTTTTCATAATTAAGAATCTAAGAAAATGTTATGGAAGCTAATTCAAATGCTCTTCTGTAATTCAATAACCATTTCATGACTTATACTCATTCTGCAAGGTGAGAACGGCAGCAGAGATACATAGTAATCAGGTCCCTCTCCTATAGGACCGTGGCATTTTCATTACTTGCATAATTAAGGGAAATAATGGAAAATAAAGATCTTCTCTGGCCTCCTCACTGTTCCCAGAACCAGACTCCGCACTATGGGTGACAAAGCTTTCTCATCTGCTGCTCCTCACCTGTGGAATGCTCTCCCCCACAATGTCAGAGCTGCTGACAGTATTGACTCTTTTAAGACCTTGCTAAAAACACACGTTGAGGTAGGTATAGGGCCCTAAGTTATGTTTTGTGACTGTTCTATATTTTTATTTTTTATTTTCTATTTTTCATATTCTTGACATGTTAAGTGCTTTGAGTCCATGAGAAAGCACTACACAAATGTAATGTATTATTATTTTAAAATCCACATTCCACACCTCAAAGCACATTCAATAAAAACTGTAAAAATATATTTTCTAAATAATGACATATAACACAGACTAAGCTATGGTGGACACACTTCTATCATACTTGACGCAACATTTTAAAGGAATGGTATAATTCAATATACAGTATGTTTTAGTGACTGCTTTACTGACGAATGCTTCTTTTGAGATTGAAAATGACTTTCTCTAAATCAATTTGCTACTTCTTTTCATTACATGCTTACAAAAGAGGTTGGACAGTACAGTACAACATCTCTCCTCATTGATGTCAGCTGAGCAGGAGTGATAGTCTAAATGATTTCAGATAGAGCTGACTACTTAATCTACAGTATGTAAAACTGTAGAAACAAACACACACAGTGTCGCCATGAATGTGCATGGGCAGGTTGACTACACTGAGTTTTGAGGAGAATACCAAAAAAACGGGACTGTTAACAGTGTTTAACACTTGAAAACAAGCCAAATCCAAAGCAAATAATGGGGCCATTGTCTAAATATAACAAAACATTCCCAACATGTCCTCTCTCTCTCTTTCACCCTCTCCACTCTGCTGTGAGATTTCTTTCAGTCCACCATGTGGATTTTGTTGTTTGCCAGTGGTATACTGTTTACATTTGAGCATAATTTATATCACATTCAGTAACTTTACAGCTACTGAACACAATCAATGAATTAATTCCATCCAAGACACTATGACAGGCAGCAGACAATTAGTGCTGTACAGTAATAATACTAAGAATATAGAGTATATAGAGTATATTCTCACCTGGATCCACTTGTCTGGGATAGCCATGGCCAGACGGTAGTCAAAGCCACAGCCTCCCTCAGCCACTGCTCGACACAGAGCTGGCATCCCTGAAACATCCTGGGATGAGACACAACAAACAAATACATATGTACTATGTTTGTGTGTGTGTGTGTGTGTGGTGCTTCCCACACTGGAGAGCCCTTGCATCTGCATTACCTGCACAATATACTAAGATTACATTATTATTATAGGGGCAACCAATGTTGAGGGGCCAAAATCACACTTAATGAAACAGACTAAAAACAGTGGCATCCCATTTACTGTTCACATTATTCGTTAATAACACCACTGAAAACTGATGGAAGCTGTGAGCCAATAATAAGTGCTTTCATTAATCATGGCTCGGGGCAGTGTCACAGAGGAGTAATTGAATGTATTGTGTGTGTGTTTGGCTTTGCACTCCCACAGAAGGCAGCCAGTGTTCTGAACATGTGGAGGACTGAAGCAGAATGAATGCAGAGGCGTTGAATGGGCATCTTACCTCTGCAATGGTGATGCAGTCAGGATAGAGGGTATGCAGAATGTGGTTGGCAACCATCAAGTAGACCAAGGAGTCCTCATCTACTTGAAGGCCGAAGTACTCAGAGTAGTCTCCAGAGAAACCAGTGCCTGAGGATAGAGGTTGAACACTCATACAAAATAAACAGGCCACGTATCCTTAAACTCTACTGCTACTGCTATCTCTTCTCAAATACTTTTCTTGCTTCTTCTTTAAAATGCATTCTTGCACATTTTATATCTATGTATGAATGGCGCAAATAAACCTCTTAACATTTTAATAAACCTCTTAAAAGTATATTTGTGTCAATGTGTTGATGAGGTGACCCAAGAGACAACTCAAATTCTATCATGCAAAGTTCTATAAGGGTTTGAAGTTACCAATGCCATGATGGTGGTAGAGCATGGATGTCACCCCGTCAAACCTGAAGCCATCAAAGCGATACTCCTCCATCCACCAGCGCAAATTTGACAACAGGAACCGAAGTACCTCCCAGCTAGAGGAAGAACACACACGCACACGCACACGCACACAATTTCACACAGTGAAATTCAAGGTCAGAATAACAAGATACTCGCCTCATTCATCAATATGTTCTCAAATAATTTGCACATTTGTTCTTAAAAAAGGCGCAAAAACCAATGTGTGATGAAACATCCAGAGACCCAAAGTCTTACTTGTGTCCATATGATTATTAAGTACCAAATCTTCTTAAATTCGATGCATATGTAATTGTGAATTAGCATAAGTAAATGCCCAGAATATCCCATATAAGGACATTTCTGAGTTCAAGCTCAAGCCCCTCGTCACTCTCAGCAAACATATTGCTGTGGTGTCTGAAGACGTGCTCTCTAGCCATGACACACGCATGTCTACAACCTCTACACCAGCTACACCAATGCTACATCTTCAATTGTGGGGATTGTTGTTGGTATATGAACAGGGGCTACATCTTTAATTGTGTGGATATATAGTGCCCTGCATAAGCAATGGGACAGTGAAGCATTTTTTCTTCTTTACACTCCAAAAGTTTGGATTTGAAATCAAACAATTACTATGAGGTTAGACTAAAGATTATCAGCTTCAATTTGCTGTTATTTGTGTACATATTGGTTTGAGATGTCAATGAAAGTCAGGGGAAGCCATTATTAGCCCGAATTATCCGAAACATAGCCAAAACCTTAAACATACCAAAATCAACAGTTTGGAAGATCATTAAAAAGAAAGAAAGCACTGCTGAGCACAGAAATCCCAAACAGCCCGGTATGCTCACCATGATTAAGAAAACCCCCAAAACAACTGTCCCACCGGTCAGGAATACTCTCCAGGTGGTAGGCATGAATGTGTGACTGTTACGTTCCCACTCCTGCATGTGTGTGTGTCCTTGTTGTGTTTTGTGTTTCCTTCTGTTTCTCCCTTATCCTATCATTCTATTTTCCCGTGTCTGTCAGCAATTGGCCATTCGTCCCTGTCATCATTCATCTGTTCCTGTCCAATCAGAGGGATGTCCATTTCCTTTATAAGCTCTGCCTGTTAGCCGTCGACTCGCTTTTCCATTGTGTGTTCGAATCCCCTGCGTATTATAGTTTACATCGTCTTTTCTTTTGTTAGGTTGTAGTCAGTGGTTGTTTACGTCATTGTTTACTTATTTTATTTTTTCGTCCTCATCTTGTTTTCTTGTAGTTTGTCTCTGTTATTTATACGCCATAGGGGTAAGGTGAATAGGTAAGAGACCCATGGGTTTACATTTCCATCACGTAGGCTTACCTCTGTTACAATTCACCAAGTTAGGAGTGGGTGCCTCCCTCTGTATGTATTAAAATTACATGTTTTGCTATCAGTATTTTATACATGACAGTTATAAGCAGTAATCAGGTAATGTAACATTGCTCATGGTCATTTGTTGAAGTGACACTGAAAACAATTGAAAAACATAAAGCCTATGTAGCAGCATTAAAATAAGAAATAGCACTGCAACCCTTATCTGTCGTAGACATTTAACTTGTTAGTGGTCTCGTCATCTAGCCTACCTTGATAGGGTCATTTGCTATTAAATAGTCTAAATGTATAACATTTCAAATGTATCATCATTATTGCTTAACAATTGGGCTAGAAGGAATGACCGTGCTGAATACGGTCCAAGAATAACAGAATACACAGTTAAAAGTTTTATTGTCTTATTACTGTAGGCCTATGCAGGCTTCTGGAATACAGGACAGTGTACAGTATTACAGTACAGTTACATTCTTACTCCTCTTCGCAAATCCTCTTAACAGTAACACACAAGTGTGCTATATTGTGGATATCGGAATGGCTGTGTTGCGGTCATAGGCAAGAGGCGCAGCTGAAGGGCCAATTTTGACCACGTTACTTTCGGGAACAAATGTTACAGTGTTTGCAAACACTTGAATGCTCCATGACAATTCTGACAGACAGCTCAATGCTTACGTTGGTAATGTTTCTACCACTTATTTCGCAATGCAATATAAGCACCCTGGATAGTGGTCATGAATGATTGATTGACAGCACTATAGGCGAAGCATTATTTTGCAAGCATATACATCTTTCTGTGCCTGTGGTTTAGATAATTTCATTGAAATCAAAGCGATCCTACGGTTTATTGAAATGATAGAGAGGACACACATGTTCCACTGCTTTGAAAATCCCCTCAAGCACAATCAATCCCCACATTAGAAGTTTCACGTGGCAAACTTTACAACATCTCCATAATTCAATTCCACTCCAAAGCAGGTGGGAGTGAACAGGCTATTTAGTTGTTATTTAAAGCCTAATGATAATGATCAGATTCCAGTTTTTATATTTTACTATCCAGAAGGACTGCATACAAAATAAAGGTTTTATAGCCATAGGAAATAGATGATTTCTCTTTGCCACATGAGGGGTGTGATTTTGAGGCAGAGGGTGTGTAAAGTCTGGAATGCCTATTTGGACGCGCGCACCTTTTCAAAATGGGAATACCACATCTTCCAAAATGTGAAGCTAGTAGTGTGTAAAAGGCGCTAAGTGCAAAGAAATCAGAATTGACCCCAATGTGTGTACGAGTGGTCTGGAGCAGTCGTAAATGTATTCTTATCTAAAGAACATATTTAAACTAAGAAGAAATTGATGAATGCTGAAAAGTTCCTGAATTTGTTCTTACGCACGACTGAACAGTAAATCCATGCATACACACGACTGATGAATGAGGGCCACTGTGAATTATTCACACATCTGATTTAGCTGGTTAGGCTCAAGAGATTCAGGGGCATACATTGCCACAGTACATAAACTGTCAGTGACATTGAGATAGTGTTTTCATTAACTATACTGTAGAGCAGGGGTGTCAAAGATACGGCCCATGTGTGGTCCAATCAGGCTTGCCGGGGATTTGCACAAAAACATTTTTTCTTTTTTTTTTTTAAGGATAGATCAGCTTTGAAATAGGAAGACAGCAATTTAGTTCTATCATAAATAATTGCTTGTATAATGTCTTCTTTTTTTGACTCCTACTTATAATACAGCTATTTACTGTACTTGGTACGATAGATGTAATATAACAAATGAAAAATATACAGTATATATATATCTATAGTTATTATTACTTGTAATGGCTTTATAAGTATATTGGTTAATTAATTATTATTATTTTTATTTTTTTTGTTTAGATGCCCACAGTTGAATCTTGAATATTAGGTATTTGTCTTGAGTTTGAGTAGGCTACTGTAACATTGTAATACTGAGCTCTGAGGAAATTAGTCATTAAGTGTAGGCTACTATAATATTGAGTATTGTAATAATATGAGTAATAATTTGCTTTACTAACAAATATATTATTTTTCAGGCCCGCGTGAGGTTGCATTTGGTCCAATGCCGCCCGAGTTTGACACTCAAACACCAGGCAGGGGAATTGAGTTCCCACTCCTGAGAAAGAGATCAGTGATACTCATGTGCTCTCTATAGCCTCTGTCCTCAATGTGTGACTTACTCCTCTGTCCAAAAAGTTAAACAACAACCACTCCAAATTAAACTTAGGGAAACATGGCTTTTAAAGTTCTGTAGCCTACTCACAGTATTAAACCAAAGCGCTGAACAGTCTATTTGTCCAATTTAAGATACAATGTTATTTTCTGACATAATCTACCGTATGGATACATAATCTTCATGAAATAATTATGAATGTTTTCCCCTAAATCCCCTGCACTGTGAACATGAGGGATTAAGGAGTACGATTCTTTTCATGAAGTAGTCGTCTCATGTCGCGGGATGGTTGAAGGATCTGAGAGCTCCTTAGCTGAGCAGCCTCTCAAGGTAAAGTATTCTCTGCGCCTCACCTCTCCCTGAGCAAGGGCATGTTGCCATAGAAACGTGGTTAAGATGCACTTGATGGTGCCTGTATGTATTATGTTTAATGACACAAAATAAGACATTGTGTGCATGGAGACCAATATTAGGTACATGAAAAGGAGCAGTAGAGCACAGCAATGCCACATTCATGACTTCGATTGGCTTTGAACTGATGCAGCCACTGCACAAGTTGAAATACAGTGCCCTGCGTAAGTGGATATGAAATCAAACAATTACCATGAGGTTAATGTATAGATTAAGCTTTTATTTGATGGTATTTGTGCACATATTGGTTTCACCATTTAGAAATGACAACACTTTTTATACATAGTCCCCCTATTTCAGGGCAACAAAAGTAATGGGACAGATTCATTTAATGTCCAAATTAAGCTCTCATTTTTTAGTATTTGGTCGACTATCCTTTGAATGCAATACTGCCTGAAGTCTGCGACCCATTGACCTCACCAGATACTGGGTATCTCCTCTAGTAATGCTCGGCCAGGCCTGTACTAACATCCCCCCACCATGTTTCACAAATGAGGTGGTACAGTCATAGTTTAAAAGGTTCATGCTTGTGCGACGATATCATCGGGGTACCTCAGCAGTAAACTAGCCTTCTCCAAACATTTCATTTTAGGTGTTTCACCTCGGAAATACAACCACCAGGGGACATCGTTGAGCAAATCTAATTGGGCTTGTGGTAAAACAGTAGCTCATATCTGCATCTTCACTTGCCCAATTTGTTAGCTGATATTAATTGTATACTTTAATTTAATTAGTTTTATTGTAATTCCTTTTTTTCATTCTGAATTAACAATAATGACAGCCTGGATAAATTACGTGAAGAGTAGCTTATGAGTTGTTGTTTCAATTTGGAAAAGGACTAATTAATGTCGGAAGGGTTAAAATACGAAAATATGTCCTTAGATAAACCTTAATTTAGATCAAATCATGTCTTCATGGACACTTCATAAAATTATGTCAGACATGGAATATGTGTGGCAGTGTGTCCACGAAATTGCGTATTATTATAATGATTGTTGAAAGATATGGACTTCCCTCGACCTGCAACACCTGGTTCTGGACAAGCCTGTGTGGAGTAATGATGTTTTGAAGTAAAATCAAGTGTTATCAATAGGATATACAAAATAACTAATGATATAACATCAAAATATAACTATTCCAATGTAGCTAATAAAGTAACAGCAAATGTAACCATTTAAATATAACCAATAGTACATGTTTTAATACATTTAATGTTTCAAATGTACCTAACAGAATGATTAACGTGGAAATGTGTTTAACATGTTTAATGTTTGAAGTTGAGTACCTAACAGAGTGATTCAAGATTGACTAATGATTGAAATGTGTTTAACATGTTTAATGGTTGATGTTGAAGTTTGTTTTATGATTAAAGTTGAAGTGTTGATCTGTATTCAAGTTTGGTAGAGAGAGAGAGGTGAATGACCTTGGGACATGGGCCTTATCTGGAGGGTACTGTACAAACAGGGGAAGATGTGCCCAAATATGGTGTCATCCACTAGAGAGAGACCTTGGGACGTGGGCCTTATCTGGAGGATACTTTCCAAAACAGGTATGGTGTGGGCAATGGTATGGTGAGGGGAAGGAGAAAGAAGTCTGATAGATTAAAAGTGTTCCACCTGCCAGGAGGAGTCCAGGTCCGGGGAAAAGGTATAAAATGGGATGACAAGAGCATCTCAACGGACATTTCCATATGACCTCACGGAGGACGGATCCCTAAGAGACCAGGAGGTCTAGCCCAATCGGGGTATCCACAACCAAAGTCCTCTCTGGGGAGAGTTTAGACTTGGAAGCTCCCAGCCTGGATGGCTGTTAGTATCGGAGTAAGCTTCCTCTTAGCTGCCTGGAGACTTATCCCTCGCCCTCTCAGTACTTGGCATTGTCCATAACTGTCTGTGGTTGGGACTCAGTTAAAAGGCTTGCTGGAGGTTGAGTGACCGCTTCATTTGTACTGGGAAGCATGAGTCGTCGAAGCCCCTCGGCTGAGGGCACGGTGCTACTCTGGAGAAATCAGCAGGGCTGATAGAGGCACAGAGAGTATTCGGTGGTTGCGCAAATGCCGATGCTGGATGGAGCCTCTCTAAATGTATACTAAGTTAGACAGAGTAGGGACAGGGTAACATTTAATTTCTTTTATTCCTTTTATTTACTTTAATTTTTTAATTTACTTTATTCCTTTTATTTACTTTAATTTCTAACCCTTAAATTACTTTATTGCTACATTGCATTACCATGCTGTAACGCTTAAAGCTTAAATATAGTACAAATCTCCATTTAAAAAAAAAAAAGTATTTTAGTTCTTGTTAGAAGTTTAGACAAAATTGAAATAGTCACCTAAGTTGTGTTACTCTCCTTGCTAAACATAAAAAGATAGATTAAACTGCATATTACACCAAATGATCTGAATGGTTATTCTAGCCCCTGTATTAAAACATCCCCTTTGGATGAACTGTCCTCATCGATAAATTAAATTCCTGCAACCGCACCAACTGGCACTCAGAAAAGAATAGAGCCGTCGTTAACCATTGGGGCTTTCATATGCTAAGCTCTGATTTGTAGGTCACTTTCAGAGCATAACATTAAGCTGAAGCAGGGGAAACTGTGGGAAGTAGACGGTTAGCAGGGTGAGTCTATTCGACACCAGCCTAAGTATATCTTTAGAAACCTATTAGGGTAAGACCCTTTAGGCTGAGGATCTATCCCGTTAGGGCTGGACCGAGGGCTGGACCGAGACTCCTGTATAGGGTCTAATACCGGGAGACACGATATAATGTTTCTCAGTTGATACCACGTATTTCAGCAGTATGCTATATGGACACAGCACGCTCACAACACAACAAGTGCAGTTCGTGTCATTAATATTCCTCCCTGGCACCGCAAGTTCATGTTGAAAGTATTTCGCATGATTGAAATTAGAGCTTTCATGAATCAAAGTATCATAAAGTTTACATGCCATGACGAGTATAAATCTGACAAGGGCATCAAGTGATAATGGGAGCAGGTGGGGCTAGAATGAGGGACAGCGAGGAAGAATATATTCTCAGTGTTTTACATTGAGTGGACGAGAGAAGGCTGCCCTTGCTGAAAATTCTGACATTCGCACCCAATTCGCCCCTGTCCATCATATCATGTATCATAGTTAACTCATATCATTGCTATAGCCTTTCACAGTTCTTGATGTGTGACATTCATGATCTGTAGGCTACAGATTTTTCTGCAGTGCCTGTGTGTGCTTGCTTGAGCTCCGCTTACAAAAAGATCAAATCATTTGCCATAAACAAATAAAAGTATGACAATTTATCTAGCCTCTGGACACTCTTTTAGAGATACAATTCTAATTCTGAGTACAATTCAGGCCCACTCCTCCCCTAGATCAGTAAAGTTATTCATTTAACGATTCCATTAGTTCATAGACGATTGACAAGCAAACATTGATTTTACTGTAGAAAAAATATTGCATATTTTAGAGAACTGTTATCAATTCCATTTCCAGAAAATATTGCTAAACAAGCAAATCTGGTTACTTTTGACGGGAGAATAGTGTAGTGGTTAGTGTGCGAAAAGCATGAAATGATCGGATCTCAGGTTTATGACACAAGGCCTATAAACAGCTCTGATAAGCTTTGCATATATTTGTCATGCACTGCAATCTACAATAGCAGTTGCATACTGTATGTCACCATGCACCATTTTGTCTATTTGTCCCGATTCCGCCACCCCACAGCGCACTCACAAAAAGCGTTTAACACGTTAACACTAACATTAACACTTACTCACTCCCACTCTGCTCAAATACTCGGGGGAAGGGACGTACTGTAGGAAGTCTATTTTACGAGAAGGAATAATACAACTCATGCAGTATGGGTTAGCTGTAATCAGTACTCCCCCGCCCCGTCCTCCATAATATAAATATTCCATTCACCCATTCTCCCGTCAAAAGTCACCAATAGCAGACTACAAAGACTATGTGATGGAATACACCTGACTTGCCAGAAACAGAAACTTTTGGTGCCCTGTAATGGGGGGACTATGTAAAAAACTGCTAAATAGTGAAACCAATATGTACACAAATACCCTCAAATAAAAGCTCAGAGTATCTACTTTAACTTCATAGTAATTATTTGATTTAAAATTCAAACTTTTGGAGTATAGAGCACTGTCCCATCATAGCTGAGTAGATCAGTGTATGGGAGTACACACACTCACTGGATGACAATTTATTAAAAAAAAATGTTTTAAGTACCTTTCACAACCCACAAAAATAGCACCTGATACTGGTACTAATGTCACGTACTGTGTAATGGTAAACACTCATATGGGTTTCCCGTCATGAAATCAATCGCATAATGTATTATTCACATACAGTAATAATGCCTCTGCATATTTGGACTGGCTGCATCCCTGCTAACATGTCCTTCAGCTGTGTGCTCTGTGTGCTGTCTGACAGATGTGAAGCTGCATGTTACATCAGCGCAGCAGTCGTAGTGTAGGGAGTCTGCTATGATCCGATAAAGCAGTGGGGCCATGTGGTCATGCAGCCCCCCGTGATGAATAGATCCTCCACCCAGAGGCCCATGATAAAACCATACTGCCACATTATGACCTGCGTTGTGATTTATCACAGAGTCCAATTACAGGAAAGTGAGATTCCTATTCCTGATGTGATTCACAGGTTATCAACTGTATACACTGAAATGCACCATCGGTATGTGGGGTCATCAATAAAATGCTCTATATGAAATTAGATGGTTCACCAGCAAAACCTGAATGAATGTGATATTATGGTTGATGTTAATAAAATGAAGCCACTGGTGGAGCAGGAAAAATAGATCATAACATATTTTCAAACATCTATCACATATCTAATTGGCTTACCTTAAAAGGGCAATCTGCAATTGGTACATCCATTTTAAATCCATTTAGACTTTTACATGTATGATATATAGCTATTGATTCTTGAAGAATATAACTGATCAATGACTTATAAGCTCAGTTCAATTGTCTTGAATTGTCCCATCAGAATTCAAAATATAAGCTTGTTTTACTCCATTGTTTGTAAAACAATGCAATTGTAAACAAACACTCTATAGCTTCAAAACATGTTTAAATCTATAATTTTTATCTCATGGATGGTCAGTCCTTGCATAGCTCTGTCAAGGAAATAGTTTATAGTTTCTCAATTCTCCAGCCCCATCCCTCAGCTGAAAAAAAGTGGTGGGGAGCCCACTTTGTTGTTGTTTGAATTACAGTAATGCACCGCTGACATTTGCATACAGCCTTCTTTTATAAATACGGTTTGCCGTATGCTTCTAATGCTTCTACCCACTGCTCATCTTTGTGTGTACATTCATCGAAGCATATTTCCTGAGAAACGGCATTTGCACTTCCCTCAGTGTAAATGTGACCCAGCCTTGATTTGGGAGGTTGGGTTAGGATTTGGTCAGGAGGAGACAGAAGGGCCTCATTTACATGTTGTGTTTCTGAAAGAGCAGCCTCACACAAGGGTCAAGGTAAGCTGTCATACTGGGAGAGAGGAAGATTTAAGTCCCTGTATTCTCAACATTACAGTCAAGCTGAAGATAAGACCAAATACATTTAAAAACCTGATATTCCACGAGAGGCAGGACACCCAAACGACGATGCTCGACAGCCTGATGGATGATGTGCAGTTGTTGGGCCGAAAAGGACAAATAAGATGCCTAATTTAATGTATTTCAAACTTTTTGCATGCCGCAAAGGTATACCTTCTGGTACCAAAACCATTGACAAGACAGACAACTGCAATGGATTCATCATATTCATTGGTACGGAGCTAGATATAGCATCTGAAGATCTCATATCCAGGTGTTTGTTACTAATCTTGGACATCTTCGATGTCACATTGAGAACGTAATTACTGATTAAAAGCACACATTAGTTATTTTGATGGATTTTTTGCTGATATATGACATCCTGATGCTGCACAATGTTATTACACAATGATTCAAGCCCAAAAACGATTTCCCACGTGCCGTGATGTATGACATTTCATACAGTTATACAACTTTTTAATTTTGATCACTAATGAGCCCGTAATGTGATAAATTGTGAATTGTAATTGCTACATCGCAAATGGAGGATGATCTCACATGCCTAAACAGGACAATTTTACTGTAACACCATGTTTTGAAGCTAATATTCAGTATCAAAGACAAGAAAATATATGAGGGGTCTACAGTGAGGGGGTTGCTGCCTAAAATGTTGCAAGGGTGGTTAAGGGGCTGTGTTGCATATCACATGTTAAGTAATGATGGTGACTTTTGACGGGAGAATAACATAGCAGTTAGTGTGAGTGAAAGCATGAAATGATCGTATCTCAGGTTTATAACACAAAGCCTATAAACAGCGCTGATAAGCGTTGCATATATTTGTCAGTATGTCAGTCCTAATTTATCCATTCATGCGCTACAATCTACAGTAGCAAGTCGCTTACTGTAAGTCACCATACTTTCTTCCTATTGCCAGTCACTACTACTTTCTCAGTATAACTCATACAGATGGAGCCAAATAGATTGTGTGGAAATTCCTGTGGACAGCCATTTGCGATTCTGCAGCGGGAAGCTTTGCAGAACCTAAGCACATTTGAGATTATTTAAAATCAGTGCCATGGTGTACTTCTGTTTGAATCCACCGCATGGGTTGAAGCTTTTTACAGTACAACATTGTGTTGTTGGTAAAACCAAGAGGGAATTAAAGACTCCCTCCAGTCAAAATCTTAATCTGAAAATATACATTTTTAGTATAGGTATATTAATACACATTTTGGTCCGAAATAAGCAATTTCGTCAAAATCCAGAAATCTGACATATGTCGTTTTTGATGACGTGCAACCTTTAGCTACCTGAAGACGACCGATGGGCAACCTTGTCAGGGGACGTACCCAGTACGAAGTAGCAATGATTATTTATGTTTTTGTCTACCAGGTGACGAGGCCTACGTTTTACATTGCCATAGACAACTATTAAGATAACTTATTTCACTTATGCTCGAGACAATTATAAATTATAAATGGAGCTGAATTCATGAACTATCACAAAACCTTTGTTTGTCATTGAGTCAAGTAGTATGCATCACCCACAATGACATGTAGTAATAATGGGCAAAGTTGAAAATGTATCGCATACATTGTATAGGACTTCCAAAGGTAGTATAGTGTTGTGGGACCAATATCATAGAGTAACATAACAGGCTACATAACGACGGTGTTGGTAAATGTTTGGTTGTAACCCTAACAGAAAAAAAACAGACAGTCGAATAACTCAGTATTTATTTGAAAATAGTTAGTTTTTCGGACCTGACCGTTCTGTTAGCTTGCGTTCTACTACACCCTCTTCTATGCGAGATGTGACACCTGCACCCCATCAGTGAATGTGCAGTGACTCATGTCGGGAGGCTACCGTGTCACAACCAGCGTGCAGTGAGCCCAATTAGGATAAGCTTTATTCATGTGTGTGATTTGGCATTACAAGTTGTCATGCTGTGGTATTGGCACCACGATGGCACCAAACTTTATGCCACCACATCGCTACGTTAACAGAAGGTAGTCATTAGGTTATGTTGGCACAAACTTTACCACAACCTCACCATAGCCTAACTTCAAGATTGCAGTTACTTACTGTGTTTTCTGACTTTGTTATATTATAGCCGGCTTCATGTGTTCCCTATCTTATCAGCTAAGGTGATTTGGTTACAGCGCACTATATTCCTATGAAGCGAACTAAATCATTTTGTGAAATGCATTGATTGAAATGCACCTTGCTTTTCTGCAGAAAATATATTAGTTTATTTTTTTTTCAAATTCCGATGTGAATTTCAATGGCATTATCATCAGTGAGGAGAGATTTGCGCTTAGGGGAAATCAAAGTTCTATTTACTTGCCAGTAAGATGGCGGTCTATTTGTCATTTCGAAATTCTAACAATGGTAAAATGTGTAACAAAAATAAGCAGCGTGGAATGGTTGCCATCGCAAGCAAATTCAAATCCTGGGGCATTCTGGATACATCACGTACACTGTTGACATGTTGTAGCTATGTCCGGAGCCAGGCTATTGAGTACCTCTAAAGGCTACTAAAGTACCTCACTACTATACAGTAAGTCGAGAGTCTGTATGTTCGTACACATACATCTACAATACAGTCCTTGGGCCATATCCTCAATATAGGCTTTCTACATATAGAATATAGAATCTACATGGTATCAGGAGAAAGCCTATATTGAGGATAAGGCCCAAGGACACTGCCGCATTGACCCGCTCATCTTTGACGAAAATATCGTTGAGTGAGATTCAGAAGAGAATGGTGTGTGGACAGTAACGCGGGACTGTCAAATGCAAACAAGAAAGAGAAGAAGAAGAAAGAGAAGAAGAAGTCATACACCCTACTCAACCTCACCGATCCTGATGCACTGGATAAATATTACACTTTTACTTTCGCGGACGATGAAGATGCAGAGGATCCCGAAATACTGGTAAAGAAAATAGAGGAAATATGCCTATCTGTATAAAAAGAAAAATAATAATATATTTTTTTTAAATGTGATAATGGACAGACATGCATTCAACACAACAAACCAGAAACCGCACGAGACAATCCACGTTGAAAATCAGAGCCAAGAGATGTGATTTTGGCGCCATACTTAATGAACTGATTCGAGATCGGGTGGTATGTGGCATTCAGAATGACGGTGTCCACTCGCAGCTGCTTAAGGAAAATAAGTTAGATCTGGAGATAGCCCTCTAAATCTGCATGCTACATGAACTATCTGAAAGGGGCAACAAGGAGCTGAAAAGGGAGGCCGAGGAGTGTGCAGTGCAGTATCCCCAATGCTACAACTGCAGTGGACAACACTCATCGGACCAGAGTAGCTGTCCTGCTTTCAACAAACACTGTAATGCATGTGGAAAATGGAACCACTTTTCCAAGTGCTGCAGGTCGAAACCACCCACATTCAACAAGCCAGAACAGGGTCCATCTCCCAATGCACGCAGGGGCAGATACACACACAAAGTGAGCTGGACACACAGGCAACACAACAGACTTGTTTTATTCTGAGAGCGTGGAAGTGCCCTCTGAGAGAGGAGAGATATTCACAAACCTATCTACAGTCAACACTGGTAAACACCTGAAGGTCAAAATTTACTGGTCAGATGTAATGTACTATCTAGGTCTTTACTGCAACATGTTGATCCCAATTCTCCCATTTACCATTCACGCATAGTCAATCTTGTGGCGTACGCTGGTCAGGTAATAAAGACTGTAGGCAGTGCGGACCTGGACTTTACATGTGGAAAGCTACAGTTCCATGTTGTGGACAATGATGTTAAGCCTTTGCTGGGTCTTTCTGACAGCGTCAAACTAGACTTAGTGTGCCTTGGACCGTGCATGCTATCCAGCAGGGGGCTCCAGAGTACACAGAGTACAAAGACCTGTTTGACTGCAGCACTGTGGATAAACTGCCTGTGGTGTATCATATGTGACTTGATGATTTTGTGCACCCCACGATATGCGCTCCCAGG